>NC_064248.1:75027500-75362500 GCF_003254725.2 Canis lupus dingo | reverse complement strand
AAGAAATCACAGGCTGTTTCTTTGTATCTTTCTCTCTTCCCCTTCCCCAGCACTCTACCAGAGAACATCTCTTATTGAGTCAGGAAATCCTAATTTTTTGGAAAGTCCACAGGAAAACCAAGTTGCAAGTCTCAGGCTGATAAAAACATAAAGCAGTTCCCATGTTTGTTAGGATGGTTAATGTAGTTTCAGAGTATAATGCTGAAATAAATTTTAGACTCCATACCTGTAGTCTTTCCACTCTTATTGGTCTTGAATGTGGGAAAGGCATCCGTTCAGGGCAGTGAGTGATGTTGAATGTTAAGTTCTACTCCAGGAAATGTGATTTTAGCTTTGATGACGCCTAGTGTCAATGGAATGCAATAAATGTTTTATACTGCGTTACGATGTTTAGGTATTTTCCTTTAACATCCTCAGCTGCATTTTTCTCCTTAAAAACACAAGCCTTACTGTTTTCTTTTGGCAGTGAAGAGAAAGATAATTGATAGGCAGGTAAGCTGTCTCAAATCCGGGCAAGTTGCTCTTCGTACTGTGTACAGAAAGGACTAAATGAAGCTTAAGGACAATGGCACGTGAAGGAGCGACTTTTTCCGAGTTAAAAACTCAGAGGTGAATCTACTAAATTGTTTGTCAGTTTCAAAGGCCATCTCAGATGACCTTATAGAAGTCAGGTTGCAAATGCCGTAGTTGCATTTTTCCCACTTTATAGCCACCCAGGGGCACCCCGCCCACCCAGTTGTACATAAGTAACCCATAATATGAACTATGGTCTCTTTATACTCAAGGAAGAGTTATTAACAACAGCAATTCTAAATAGACAGTGATAGATTTGTAATTAGTCTGTAAAGAATGGTAAGTAAACGGATATTAGATACTAGGTTTTAGAATTTTAAGTATCCATGAAAATGATTCTTCCTTCCATTCCTAAACTACTCGACAACCGGTTGCTTCGGATCTTACTTATTTGGGGGAGGGGGATACTGTGTAAAGAAGTTCTAATTCCACCCATTTATATTAATATTTTTCATATGCACACACATACAAATTATTCATTTTCCCTTTGAGATCATGTAAGTCAGTTAGTGAAATATTTCACTCTTCTTTAAGAAAAATTCCTATGCAGTGATGCAACATTGGGCCATGATTTTACTAAGATGAAGACAGTCTCTAGACTCATTCTTTTTCAAAATCTGACTTCACTACCATATGTGCAGCACAACAGTGACATCTTAAGGCCAAGTAACAAGAACTCCTTCAGCCAGAGAAAGAACTTGAATTGGGATATGTTTTCAAAGAAATTTCATTATGTTATCAAGCAGTTTTCAAGTTCACAGTTCGCAACTGCTAGATCTTTATAAATGCTACTTTATGACTTCTTTTGCGGTCTTTGTGAACATTTTAATGTGCACTGGTAAACAGGAACATTTTACATAGACACATTGTATATTAATGCATGCATTTCATTGCATAGTTTATTGATACTCCCCTTGTAAAGCTTTTATGGAAGAAACAAGCCACAGGAGTATAGCAAAAGAGGCTTAATCTTTATAAATTGGGGCCTTTTCTGTCTCTTTGCTAGGCTAGGTGGCTGTATACAAACTCGGGTGGGAGGGGGCAAGAAACACCTCTTAACGTTTAAGGTTTTCTACGTGGATGAACTCTAGCCAACTCAAAGCAGATTGCTTACTTTAGTAAAAAATTTTACCATTTTATAAAAAAAAAAAAAATTTAAATCATGACATGTTTAATTGAAATGGCTGTATTGTAATTAATATTTTGAGATAATTGTGATTTTGAGCTTATATAAAAAGTTGTCATTTTTGTATGTGCTAAAAATGTACAATTAACAGTACTTTTTAGTTGAACTACATATTGATGTAAATAAACACTGAATGAAGACATATTTACTACTTTATTAACATAGATTGTGAATGTACTTAATGGAGTTTGTTTTTTTTTTGCAGTATAAGACCATAATGACCTTGAAAGCTGCTTCATTTTATGTGCAAAGGAGTCCTATGAATCTATATTTTAAATTTACTGAATCAGTGAAATTAATCACTTTGTCAGTTAATTTGCAAATGCAAGCTGTATTCTCCAGTTTCTTTTATGTATTGACACTAATTGGTAAAGGTGTACAATGTGATTAGAATGCATTTGAAGATGCTTTCTGTACAGATACAAAATACAGGGACTACAATAATGCTGTGCAGTGTATAGCAGAGCCATTTTTCGGCTTTGGTGTACTCAACTTTTTCAGTATTTAAAAACGTGTTTTGAATAACCTAAAAGTCTCTTTATTGTATAAATAATAAAATGTCACCTTATTGTAAAGTGTCTTTTGTTTAATATTGAAGCAGACTGCTTAGTCAGCCACAGAGTTGTAGTATGAAAAGAGAATGTTTCTTTTAAACCAAAAACATAACCATATTATAATCCATATTTGAAAAATGTAATTTTTATTATGAACATGTATTTATCTTTACTAGCAATGATTTTTTTCATAATATAAGCATGCCTCTATGAGCCAAAAGCAAGCTAGCTACCTACCTAACTATATAAATTAATATACATTCTGTTGATTCGTTACTTAATAGAATCACATGGCAAGTTTCATCATGACTGATCAGCCTACCTCTGACATTTTACCTCTGACATTTTTGGTGTAAGTAAAAATATTTCTATTTTATTTTTACTAAATCAAGTTAACCTATAGCAAATTCCCTTTTAGAAAATTTCCACATGGCTAACAAGTTTAGTCTTATGAAGATAAGATGCAAATTTGAAAAGTAAGGCCCTGGAAATAAAAAAGATACACAAGATTGGATTAGAACACACCAACAGATAGATAATGTATACAAATACCTGCTTAGTAATAAGTACTTAAGAAATTTCCAGGATTTCTATGTGATACATGTTATTATTTTCTGTTGCTGATATCTATTGAATTAATAAAATAAGCTCTTCAGCACTTTTAAAAAGAAGAACAAAAGGTATTTCTAAACATACTTCGAGGGAAAAATATGCAGATCCAATCCCTTCAAATTTCTTGAATCCAGAAGTACTAGATCATTGTATGGAAACTAAATACTAAGAAGTCATTAAAAAAAAAAAAAAAAAACTTGTCAAATTTTAGATTCAAAACTGTGAGAGCAATTTTAACAACACTCTTCCCTGTTTTCTCTACCAATAACTACATTTCATATAGCATTTCTGTTACATTAGAAATTCTGAGAAAATGGTTTCATAAAATGGGAAAAGGCTAAACAAGTAACATTTCAACTAGATTAAAACAAAAACAAGACAGTGAATGTTAATTTAAAACTTATACCAAAACCAATCACATCACAAAAGTCTTATCATGAGTAAGGAAAAGTCTTATTTTTTTTACACCAAAAAACAGTTTGGAATAAAATTCAATTTTATATCTAACAAAAAGGTAGAAATTAGATGGTCATATTCAAATCAATGGTTCACATTTTATGTAACACAAACAGAAATAGGGGGAAATCCCCACTTTTACAAAAATGCTTTATCATTATAAAAATATCAAACGAACTTAAAAATTCACTTTTGAAGAAACTGCTATAAGGAATGAAAGTAAGATAAATCTTATACAAATCATTCAGAATAAATGCATGAACACTGCATGTGGTTATCACCTTTACAAATGCATAATACCTTAGAAAAATGTTATTTATCAATGTAAGAAGTCTAAGAATTAACATGACCAAGATTATAAAATAGCTCCAATTTAAGTAGGAATCCGGTCTCTCAAATATTCCAGAATAGCAGCTGTTCCTTTCATTAATATGGCTGCTCGAGGAACACGGAATGGATTTCCATCTAGTAGTAATGTTCTAAACAAAAAAACAGAATTAAGAATTTTACATTTTCTATTAGGGAGGCTTTTCTTCTAATTTCATTTGCAATTTTATAAATATAATCTGTGTATTTTTTTTCTATTTGTCCCTTTTCAAATCTAAACATTTCAACAGATGTAATTAGAACTACAATAACCCAAACAACATTAATTGAATAATTATTATATGAAAGATATTGTGCTGAGTAATTTATGTTCGCTGGCTCTCTTAATTATAACACATAAATTACTCAGCACAATGCATCATATGTAGACACCATTAAGGAAACAGAAATTCAGAGAAGACAGTTATGTCCAAGATCATACAGCCATTAAACAGAAGAGCTGTGACATGAATCACCATTTTATAATCCATCCTCTTCTCAATCTTACGATGAGAACTACATGGCTGAATTCTATTTACACATTACAACGAGCACACTCGTCAGCATACCAAGGACTATAATGTAACCAATATATCCGCCCTTGACCCTGGGAAACCAGGACACATGCCTGCACTCTACCTCCCTTGACCAGATACACACACAAAATCTATTTACATGTTCTGGCTGATTTGTTTTTTTTATATAATTAATGAAATAAATGATAAGATAAAGAGACTTTTAATTTTCAGCAACTGAAGTATTTGTGTAAACAAAAGCCAAAGGATTCATACCCCATTGTACAGTAGATCTAAATTATATCTTCAAAATTTGAATGGGCTGTGACAATTCTTTTAAAGACTGATTATCTTAATTTATAAAAAGGAATTAATTACAGCCAGTTTTCTCATTATTCACAGGCTCCATATTGTGCTAATTTGCCTACCACTAAAATTTATTAGTAACCCCAAAATCAGTACACATGGCACTTTCGAGGTCATTTTTGGATATGCACAACAGCACCAAAAAATCTGAGTCCATCAATAGGCACATTCTCAGCTGAGGTCAAATAAGGTGATGCTGTCCCTTCTTGTGTCAGTTCTCATACTGTAATCAACTGTCCTTTCTGTGATCTACTTAGGAGTGCAACATTTTTTGCATTTTTGTACTTTGTGTTGGTGAGTTTGCTGTTTAATACGCCCCACAAGTGTGGTGGCTCAAGTGTTGTCTACTTTTCCTAAACACATGAAGGGTGTCGTGTGCCTTACAGAGAAGATAAATATACCAGAGAAGCTTCATTCGGGCGTGAATTATAGTGTGGTCTGGCCATAGTTAAAATATTAATGAATAATAGTAAATACAGAAACACACACAAAAACAAGGTTCTATATTGACTCGTTCATGAAAATGTGACTAGAGGCTCCAAAGAGCCTAAGTCTATAATTCCCCTAGCAGTAATGGTTCAGTACTCATTAATTTGGTGTTCACTTTAAAAGATGCAATTACTGTAAATAACAAGAACCAACTGTATTTGCCTCTTACTGTTCACGAATATTGAGGTACCGAAACAGCTGCCAGTGCCCCCCGGTAAAGTAAAATATGCCAAACCATCATACAGTTTTCAGTAATTAAACTACTTCTGACACATTCTGCTTAAGTACTTGGCTTTCTGTTGACATGTCAAACTCTCTTTAATTCACTTAACAAGCACTTATTGGGTGCTCACTGTGTTCTAGGCACTGGGACAACTCTCTTCTAAAGGAGGAAAAAGAAATGGTATAAATGAGTCCATAAAAGGCAGGATAGAAAATCAGAGGGAGGGACTAACTCTGCTTGGAGAAGAGGGAAGGTTTTTCAAAGATGATATTTAGGTTGATTACTGATAAAAGCAGGGTAGAGGCATTTAAGGCTCAAGTAACAACAAACACAGAATAAGAAAGGCCATGCTGGGCTTGAAATAAATGGTCAAAGTCTGTAATCAGATTTTGAAAAACCTTATATACATAACTGGGGAGTTTATATTTCCCTGACATTTTTTATGCAGTGGAGTTTCGAGTTATACACACACAGTGATGACAAAAGGATCAGAAAACCATCAGTTCCTATGTTTACACATAGATTATGCCATAATAAACAAAGCTAAAAATACACATTTTTGGTAAAACTTGAAAAATGGAATTGGGATCCTGTTATTTTTAACACATTAAATTGTTTACCTCAACTTTCCTGGGAGTACCTCAACAAGACAAAAACAACTTACAAACTGATCAAATAAACAGTAAACCTTGGCGTAATGGTGTGGTTACCTTAAGTTCACACAATTACCAAGCTCTGGTGGAATTTGTAGGAGGTCATTATTTTGAAGGTCCAATGTGATCAGATTTTCCATTGCCTTCATTTTCTGAGGGTCCACAGATCCAACTTGGTTGTTACTAATCAAAATTGTTTCAAGTGTGGGAATGCGATACAGAACGTCAGGTAGTATTTTGAACCTATTAAAATATGAACAGAATCAAGGCAAAATCATTCCTTCAAATAAATGATCTTAAGTTTGATACCATGATGTAGTTTTCTTCAGTGTAATTTATTTTGTATCTGGTTTAAGTCCTCTATTCAAATTTTCAAGAAAATGAATGGATTCTGGAAACCATGAAACATATGTTAAGTGGACAGACTTTGTAACACTTTGTATTTATTGTGCAAATCCAACCAAAGTTTAAATTCTCCTATGTTTTTCTTTTCACATTTATGAAACAAGAAAATCCTCCCAAGAGCCTCTATACAAAGATCTCCATGTAGGTATTCTTACTTGGTTTGCTTTTACTTCTTATGAAATGGAATTACTACCAATATATTAAGTAGATATTAGAGATTTATATTTTGCTCCAATGGAAGCTTCCAAAATACGCGCACCTTTGGTTCTTGAAAAGATCACAAACTAACACTGACTGCTGCTTGCTCATCTAAAGCACTACTGTAGATGTCACAAAAAAAGAAGGCAAGGCTCAGAGCAACATTATTAAGGATCTCTTGGGGGACAGTGGCTAGCAAGGTTTCAGTGTGAGATAAACTGTGGCATGGACTAGAAAAGACAAGGGATGGGCTGAAGGAGAGTTTAATAGCTGTGGCCTTTTTACTTCCCCATACTGCCCTTTTGTCTTGTTGCCTTGATGTGAAAGCAAGCAAGCAAGCGAGCAATGGCAAGCATAAACTCAAGATGGCTCTGAAGTTCCAGCGGGACTGGAGAGTTAGTACCTAGGAGTACGGAGGGACCAAACTGCCCCAAAGCAGTCCTCCCTCTTCTTTCTCAGCAATGCCTGAACAAGGGAATCTAAATAGATGTAGTTCACCTGTTAACACAGAAGTTAGCTTCTGCCATCTTCCCAAAGACATCACATGAAAATGTTTTTGACAGCTCAATAGACAATAGAGAACTGATAGTTCAGGTCACAAAGATTAGCAAATTATCTGAGAAGCACATTATATTTTTAAATACTGATATAACCTACAACATGAGAAAGCATGAGCAATAATGAAGCAGACAGAACAAAAATTTAAATAGGCAGTATTTTAGACACATCACTGTGCCTTAGCTCCCTCAACTGCAGATGAGGAATAATAACAATTGTACTAAACTTATTGTTATAAGGGCTGAATGTTTAAGCTGGAATGCAGTAAGTACATGTTAGTTATTAATATTTAGATTATTGCCAGAATCAGCTTACATCATAGGAAACAAACGGCCTAGTTGTTAAGAGCCCAAGCACTGGAGGCAAGCCACCTGAGCTCTAACCCCGGATCTATAATTTACTATTTTTGTGAACCTTAGCAAAGCATAAATATCTAATATTTACTTAATTATACTGCCAGTAATTCTGTTTCATTAGAAATAAAAGTGAACTAAGGAAGAATACCTATGTGGAGACATTTTATAGAAAAGCTTAGGAGGATTCCCTTAACTTCTAATCCTTGATTTTTAAATGAACAGGACAGATTCACAGTGAGAGAAACCTCTACCTTTTGTGAGGAGTCAATGAGATAATATATGCCCTTAGTCCTGTGACAGCAGATAATAAGCTCCCAATAAGTATCAGCTACTCTTAATTATTAGCAGTATCTTTACAGTGTTTGCAGAAAATCTATTAGTTGGCGTATAAAGCTCTGAAAGGACTCGCTCCCGCTTACATGACCAACTTGGCTTATTATTTCTACTCCTCTACCCCCTCACTTGAGGGTCCGAGCCATATCAAACTGCTGGAAGTGTCCCAAACACACCATGTTCCCATTCATTTGTGCCTTAGTGCCCATCATGTGCTCCGCCTGGGAAGCCTGATCCCTGTGTGTCTGGTTGACGTCTAATTTTTAGGTCTCGGCTTCAATGCTGTCTCCTCTACCTTTGGCCAATCTCAGGAAACACCTTTTCCTAGGCACTGCATTTTCACTATAGCAATTATAATTATTTATTTACATCTGTCTTCCTACTAGGTTACAAGTTTCTTAAAATTGTTAAAAGGAAAAGTCTACTAGACATCAGCTGTGAAAATTCTAAGAAAGCAGTATCACTTTCAATTCTAACTAGAATAAGGTGAAAATAAACCTGAATATTTAAATAAACACACGAGGCCTTTTGATTGGACTCTTTGAGGTGTATTCTCTAAGACCTATAAATTCTCCACATAAATATCCTTAGTCATAGATTAGTCTGTTCTCTCACCTGTTAAAGGAAAGGTTAATTGTTTGTAATCTTATCAGCGATTCCATTTCTTCAGGCAAAGAATTTAAAAAATTGTTCCTAAATTGGAAAGAAAAAGATGATTTATGAAGTCTGAAAATTTGTACAAGTTTAATTTATAATTAACGTGTTGACCAGACATAAAACTACATAGCTTGGTTTGTTAGTCCTTAATCCAATCGCATTAAGGCTGAGTCCTGAGAATTGTGAATCAGTCAGCTGGCTCAGGTATTTGATTAGTGTGCCAAATCCTAATACCAATACACAACCAATTGATAAAGCAACCAAATCTTTAATAATACACTTAATGGGGCAAATACTGCAAACTAATCACTTCCCTCCTTCGAACTAATCTCAGCAGTACTTCTTACAGATAGGGCGGCCATGGAGAGATCATGCCTGTAAATACCGTATTATTTGATGCCACAAATATCTGATTGATGTTTAACATATATATCTTACATACAGACATGAAATTCTAAGCAGAACTGTAAAATTTTATGAAAAAACAAAAAACAAGAAAGTGATGAGATTCTGTATACCTAGAAATTTGGAGCTCTCTACTCCATAGGTATTAAGCAAGTCCATTTCTACTAAGTTTAGAATTTCAATTTGTACAATGCTAATGTGAAATATTTTTAAGAATCTTATAATCAAGGATGGCAGTAAACGGAATCTCATTTACTGTTAGAAGGATCTGGGAATAATGTTAAAAGGAAGGTTAACAACAAGAAGAAGGATTCTAGGCTCTATATAATTACTAATAATAGAAAATATTTGTGAGAAAATTATATCCAACTAGATGGCTACCTATTACAATGGAGTCATTTTCTCTAAATTTCTTTGGGTTCAGAAGTCAAGCCTATATATTGTCATACTTTCTACACCTATGTTCTTTTTCCTTTTCTTCAGTTACTGTCTCTAATAACTTGTACTGAATAATGTACTGCTGGTTTCTACCCTTTTCCAAGAGTCTTATATAGCTACTGATATCAGATATAAAAGCGTACATTAGTCACTTAATTAGAAACCTGAAGGTATAGACAATGGCATACACATAACACACTCTAAGAATGGGACAAAAATAAAGAGAGCAGTAACGAGTACATGAATTTATTCTCTCTGCTCCATTAATGCTGAACACTACAAAATGGTTTTACACAGCTTTGCCAGTGTAATTGCCACACCAAAACAGAGGCAATTCGACATTTAATAGGAGCAGAGTATTAGATTTGCTTTAATCCCATAAGCCAAAAAAAGTCTCTACAAGCAGAATAAATCCTTAAACAGAAAAAACTTAGCTTATTCTTATTTACCTATTGTTTGAGCAGAGCAGAGGAGTCACAGCTTAAATAAACTAAAAGCGCACCTCGTAACAACATACGAGTAGGAAGTGTAGATAATGAAGTAATAGTATACAAATAAAGACTTAAAGCCCAGGGGAACCTGGGTGGCTCAGTGGTTGAGCATCTGCCTTTGGCTCAGGTCATGATCCCAGGTCCTGGGATCGAGTCTCGCATCGGGCTCCCGCAGGGAGGCATGCTTCTCCCTCTGCCTGGGTCTCTGCCTCTCTCTGCGTGTCTCTCATGAATAAATAACATATTTAAAAAAAAAATCTGAAAGCCCAAACAAATAAATATTTGACTATCTACCTCTTAGTCATTTATTTTTACTAATCCTCAAAGAACTGTAGCAATTCCGATCCTGTCACTTCAACTTAGGACATATTTAAATTAAACTTCCTATTACCTCCACAGAGCCTTAAATAGTTTGTTTTCTTTTCTTTTGTTGCCACTCATGGTGGTCTTTTCTTTCTTTCTGGTCTTGAATGTTTACTATACTTTGAAACCAAATAGGTTTTCTTCTTAAGATTTTATTAATTTGAAAGGGAAAGAGAGTGAAAGAGCAAAAGAGAGAAAAGAGAGAAGAGAGAAGAAAGAAAAGAGAAAGAAAAGAAAAGAAAAGAAAAGAAAAGAAAAGAAAAGAAAAAAGAAAAGAAAGAAAAGAAAAGAAAAAAGAAAAGAAAGAAAAGGGAGGGAAGGAGGGCCCGAGCACAAGCAGGGAGGGGCAGAGGGAGAGGAAGAAGCAGACACCCCACTGAACAGAGGGCCCGGCCCAATGCAGGATCAATCCCAGGATTCTGGGATCATAACCTGAGCTGAAGGCAGCCACTTAACTGAGTCCCCAAGAGCCCCCAAATAGGTTCTTATTTTAAGGGAAGCCAGGCTAGCTGCTGTGCCAACATAGGATTTTGAGTTTTATGCCATTTACTTTCAGAAAAGGAACAACTGGAAACAAACACTTCCATGGGCTATTTGTAATTTTAAGCATAAATTTAAAGAATGTGTTAATATTTTTGTAATATTTTAAATAATTATTTCTTACTTAACTTATAAATTGCCTAAAATGATATATGTTTGATTAAAATATTTCCTAAATGCCTAATTTTAGATTTGTCCAAAAATGTTTATTAATAAACTAAAGAGCAATTTCCACACGTACTCAGGAAATACGAGGGAAAGAACAGATGTTAGGCTAAACTCAAAGACAAGTTATAATGAAAAAAAGTGAAGCAACAGCATCAATAAATACCTGAGATCTAAAAAAGTCAATTTCTGAAGCATACATAATTCCAAGGATATAAAAGAAAGCTTATTAAAACTGAGATTGACATCAGAAACCATTTCCTTCAGTTCCACAATCCTGAAACAAAAACAATTTTAAAATGTTAGCTCTTGAATTTACTGTCAGAACTTCAAAACTCCAAGGAGATCACAGGAGGAAAAATCCTATATTATTTTTGCTAAAATTAAGATTTCCTGTAACTTTTACTTTTCTCACTAAAATTTCAATCAGTTTGGATGTGTATTCTGTAACATAGTAGTTTTCTTTTAAGACTGCATAATATAATATTCTGAGTACCTCACAATGATTTTTAACTATGATACATCAAACTTTTTAAAGTATAAGATTTTTTTTTGTTCAAATTAACGTTATATTGATCATGACTACAAGAAAATATTAAGTTAATTCCGAGGTTTGGTAAGTGTCATGACTAAATAACTTAAGTCAAAGACGTAAAGAGAAAGACTTAAACACTTCTAAGCAAGCCTAACCAACCTTAGTAATTTTAAAGCACGCTATTAACTCTAAGAAATGTTAGATATGATTTGCCAACAAATGAAACTACATGAAAGAAAGTATATCAACTGCTGTGCTAAAGAAAGATGAGTTTGGATAGGTAACTGATAAAACCTTTTTGGGAAGTTTTTGCGTATATGTACTGAGGTAATTCTGGAAATCTGATCTAAAGAAATAGTATGTTTTGTTTTATTCATTGCCATAATTAACCACCTTATAGTACTAGATAATTTAGATTTTAGAAGTATTGTTTATAACAGAGGAAAACACTTATAAAGAAACCAGTTAAGATAGAAATGGTATAGGTAATTCTAAATGGGAAATAGCTTGAAGTAAAACATGCCATGAACAGAATAAATCAATGATGGGACTAAAAATGATCTGTCCCTTCATTTTGTCCAAAATTTTATGAATAAGTATTATTTTCACAACCAGGAAATTATATAGTGAAAAGTATGCTTGGGAAATAAGTGATGAAGGTGATGCGTTTTAACTCCTTCCACCTCCATTCCCAGTTTTGACCCAGGATTCCCCAGGCAGACTTATACTAACTGAGGACAAATCTAACTGCTCAGTTCTTCTGTCCAGTACCCAGAGCCCTTTAAAGAAGAGAGAAGTAGATGGACTAGATCTCCTTCTGCTATGGAATTTCAAAGTTAATTGACTTTTAAGATACATTTTCCAAAGTATGCTCTGCAAAATAGAAAGCAAGTTAGTCTTTTTTAAAAATTTTAACATCTAAACAATATTTTTGACAGTCAGACTGTTATTTTCCCAATCATCTTTTTTTTTCTTTTTAAGTACTTAAGGGCTAAGCACCAATTAAGTACTTTGTGTGGATCATGTCATTTAATTTAATTCTTATAAAATAGCTACTTTCTTTATTTCATAGGTAGGGAAACTAAGAGCAGCTAGTTAGCCTGTCCAAAGCCACACAACTCCCAGATCTGGGATTCAGATACATGCAACTGACTCCACTGTCCAAGTTCTTTATCATCACCCTATCCTGTTTCTCACGCTGTTGTTTTAATTGCAAGGTTATTTGTCAACTCTCTTTGGGTATATAGTTTACTACGAGATAACAATCATTTTAAAAGTTCAATATTATACTAATTTTCTCTCATAACCTAAAGATTTTGCTATAACTAATTTTAACAAAGACATACTGAACAGTACAAGTACAATGCCCGTGACTTGTAATATTTGATAGTGAAGTATTCTTTTCTGCGAAGAAAATATTGACAGAATTAATTGTTTTTTATTACTTTTACAGTCAGTGAAAAAAAATTCAGTGGCTTCGCAATTCATTAGCATAAAGCCCAAAATGAAAATTCCTATTAATCCACACGGCCCTGGCTTTGGATTGTGTCTTAAAACTTTTCCACTAATAATTCTAACACCCATTTTCCATGTTTAAACTATAAATGAAAAAGAAACCAAATTTAAAAAAACTAATATACCTCTCAGAACTAATGTTAATATGTCTCAGAGAATACTTAGGTGAATTTTGCTAAATCCCTCAAGTATCAATAATAAGAAAAATTCTACATATACTTCTACTAGAAAACTATGAAAAAATAATTATTCTTGCAACTGAGATGCAAACACACCAGAGGAAGAGTCACAACTTAATAGAAATGACATCATGAACAACTCTCACCTTTTAGGAATTTCACATAGCTGATTCTTACTGAAGTTAACGGAAGTGATAATGTTGCTTTTTACTGCATCAAATACTTCATCAGGAATTAAAGTTGTTTGTTTATCACTAAATGAAAAATGGTTTTAAAATGCATCATTCTTAGCAGTCAGAAAGATATGATTATCACTTTTCACTTTTAAAGGGCCTTAAAGATTTTATAAGAGTTTTCAAGGCAGCAAAGCAGTTGCTTATGAAGAACATTTTGAAACTCTGTAAAGAATGTCACAAAAACCTACAAACTCACAAAATACTAACCATGAAGAATTTAGACACCATATCATATCGCAATACACTGTATCATGCCTTTTGAGCATTCACATACTCAGTGTGAATAAAAACATGTATCTTCAGAGTCTAAGATGTTTAGAAATCATATAGTAAATAGTAATTAGGAAGTGGATTCTTCTACCTCAGAATAAAACTAAATCTGTAATTTTAAAACTGTTGTCATCCCTTTTCTAACAGGGACCATCTGTCAACTTTATGTAGCTATGTAATAATTAACTGCAAGGTAATACTCATTTTTAAAAGTTAAGCATTATCAACATTATACTAAATTGTTTCTCATCACCTAAGCCAATTTCTCTCTGCTTTAGCATGTGACAAGGTAGACAGGGTAGTGGCCTTAGACTAAACTATTCCTGGTTTTTTACCATTAAGGAGCTTCTTAAAAATTCACTTTCTCTTAACCTCAGTTCTGTGAAATTAGAATCTGAAGAGTTATTCATTGTTATATGGGCCAGATCTTTCGCAAATGCAAATGTAAATAAATTTCCTTTTCAATAAGATTTTCAATAAAGTATACATTTAATATTAAATAAAAATATAATAGTACTCTGACATTTGCAGATTTAACAATGTTGATGCTATAATTAGCCCTACATTCTTCTTTTATAATGTTTATGCCTAATACATCATCCACTGAAAAATATTAATGGGATGCCAAACTAATGACTATACAAAGAAGAAACAATTATTACATATAACATCCAATATAGAGAAACCTGTAAGAAAGGCATTGTAATACAGATAGGTAAAAAGACACCCTAAATTCAGTTTTTATAGCCTCTACTGCTGTAGGGCCCTATTTTTTATTGTGCAGATGAAGCATTTTTACTTTTTCAATCAGAAACGCTCAAGTCATGGGAAACTGATTTATTGTAATCAAACACTGCAGATTCACACTCTTGAAAAAAATTAGTTGAAGGCATTTAGGCCTTGAGATTGAGAATTCATTTATATTTTAATGGAATACTCCTTTCCAGTTAAAGTCTCTGAGGAAAATAAATTACAATAAATTCAGAATCAAAAAATGTAATAAGATGCATGGTCTTCAGTGCTATCTTTATAACACTTCTGTGGTATCTGTGACTTTAAAAAGTGGGAATGGTTATCAAATACCATTTGATATTGGTACAAATACAATTGTATCAATATTACTTTATAGATTCTTTGGAAGATTAAAAGCAACAGCATATGTAAAATACCTGCCTAGCATAGAACAGGAACTCAATAAATGATATCCAGGGTTGAAGGAATAAAGGGTGAGAAAAAAAAAATTCTAAGGCAGAAATTAAGTCTGTCTTATCATCAGTGTATTGTGACACCTAGCATAGGATTTAAAACGTAGCAGGTTCCAAAAATGTCTACTGAATAAGTAAGTATGTTATGTGGAAGAAAAGACATGCTATATGTTATGCTATGAGAAAAGAGGGATGCAAATATTAAGTATGGAAGACTCTCTTGTGTTACAAAGAAGGAAGTAGGCTTAAGCAGTGATTTCTATATACAATGAAGAATGTCAGACGAGAGGTGGAAACAATGTAAATGAAACAACAGATCTGAAATGGAAACTGTATCTTAACTGCTGAGAAGGTGGTTCCTACTGACACATTAAGACTGAATAATCTGAAGACTGAATAACTCAATAAATCTGGTCACCTGACTTGAACTTGGAACTTCAATCTGTATCCTTTTGTATTTTCATTATAATATCCAGACATGAGCTAATCACAGTAGAAGCTTTGACAGTATTGGTTACTTCTATCATTGTTGCCTTGGGCAGTACTGAAAGAGTACCTAACAATCTTTGCATAGGTATCTTCTTTTCGGAATCAAATACACGTCCATAAAATAAACATTTTTAGGTTTCTGTCTCAACTTTTATACCAATACTGCAATTGTTCCAGGTTTAATACATATGTACTAGAGCATATTATTATGGCTTATCATTTGGCTTATACGTATTAATGCTTTGCCTGCTTTAGGTCTACATTAACTAAATAATACTAATTTCTTATTTACTAATAGAGACCTTCCCAATATAAAATCCTCTCTTGGGACGCCTGGGTGGCTCAGCAGTTGAGCATCTACCTTTGGCCCAGGGAGGGATCCTGGGGTCGGTCCTGGGATGGAGTCCCGCGTCAGGCTCCCTGCAGGGAGCCTGCTTCTCCCTCTGCCTGTGTCTCTGCCTTCTCTCTGTGTCTCTCATAAGTAAATAAATAAAATCTTTAAAATAAATAAATAAACAAAAATAAAATCCTCTCTTGAGGTTGGTTACTGAGTCAAAAAATTACATTACCAGCCAATACTGTCATTCTTTTTTATAATCATAAAATGTTTATTATAAAAATGTCAATATTAATAATCATTTATCTCTAAAGCATAATAAACACAAATCACTGAAGAAATGGTCATTTAAGTTCACTGTACTTTTAATATGCTCTTATCTCATCACTGTTTCTGCAATTGCTATTATTCTAAATACCAATACACTCTGATGAATTCTTCCTCACCAACTTTCCTTTCATCTGAAGGATTATTTTTCAAAATTTCCTATTATGTTCTGCAGTGTTTAAGAAAATTACATACCGGGAATCCCTGGGTTGCTCGGTGGTTTGGTGCCTGCCTTTGGCCCAGGGCCTGATCCTGGAGACCCCGGATCAAGTCCCACATCAGGCTCCCTGCATGGAACCTGCTTCTCCCTCTGCCCGTGTCTCTGCCTCTCTCTTTGTGTCTTTCATGAATAAATAAATAAAATTAAAAAAAAATAAAAGAAAATTACATACCTATAGTCTAATATTTTTAATGTGATGATAGCATGTACATTGACTCTGGATTCACTTGGTAGTGTCATGGCAGTCTCAACAACAGAATCACTTTGGTTAGGTCCATCATCTGGCAAGAGAAAAGTTACATGAAAACAATATTTATACTATAAAGTCACTTCTAAATTCCTGAAAATAGTAAAAATGTACACATGACTTCTAGATATTATTGGTGAGAATGTCTTTAGTCATATACTTTATTTCTAATAACTCAAATCTACATCTAGAACTTATTATTTAATTAATAGAAAATAGGTAAAATTACTATAATATGGCTTCAAAATCTTCTAATAAATCCTATCCTAAGAAAATTTAGGAGTAGAAAATAACCTTCAAAGAATAACTACAATCTCTCAGAAGAAACAATGATACTAATCCTTCCTCTTAAGAAAAATAATATGGAGGGGCGCTTGGGTAGCTAAGTCAGTTAAGCATCTGCCTTCTGCTCAGGTCATGACTTCAGAGTTCTAGGATCAAGCCCCTCGTCCAGCTCTTGCTTCTCTCTATCCTCTCTGCTCATGTTCTCTCTTGCTGTCTCTGTTGCTATCTATATATCTCTCTCTCTCTCAAATAAATAAATAAAATCTTTAAAAAAAGAGAGAAGAAAAATAATATGGTCTATTAGAAGGAATTTGTTAACAAAGGAAAAGTATTACTTCCCACAAATGTCTACCAAATAGGCATATTTCAGGACACCTGCAAGAGATTTCAAGCCATCTGAACAGAAGTAAAATATGACTATTAATTTTCTACAGTGAAAAAAATGAAATAGTCCTAGCATTCATCATAAGTTAAAAGCAGAGAGCACACCAAAAGAACATAAAACAAATAGTAGTACCCCTTGTCTTGCTTCAGCCCCATAGGCATTTATTTATTTGTTTGTTTTTTAAAGATTTTAATTATTCATTAATTCAAGAGAGACACAGAAAGACAGGCAGAGGGAGAAGCAGCCTCCTCACAGGGAGCCCGATGTGGGACTAGATCTCTGGACCCTGCGATCACACCGAGCCAAAGGCAGACACTCAACCACTAAGCCCCCCCAGGTTTTCCTCCATTAGGCTTTTATTGAACATTTGTTGAATACTGTGAAGTATATTTCTCTTGCATGGAGCTCACTAATTACTCACTAATCAATAATCATTAAGCTAGTATTTCTTATGCAAACATCATATGGATATTTTATTTATAGAAGTAGCATAGAATAAAAGACCGTATCAAATAAAAATAAAAGACACCAAGATATCTATCAGTATTAAGTAATGCTTTAGTATTTAGAAGTACCCTAGCAGTTTGGTTATGTCACTTTAAAGAATATGAAATATATATTGCCAATTTAGATCAGGAGATAGGCAATATTAAATCACAACAAAACCTAGCATTATTTTTTAAACATATGTGTATATGAGTATGACAACATACTGAGACATACTAAGATAGAGTATTCTCAACATTTTCAAAGAGCTAATTTTAATAATCAGCATCAGAAAGAATGTAAAGAGGGAACTTATCATGCCTTGGGAGGGAACTATGTGAGAGATTTTCTCTTTATTATATATCCTTGTATACTGGTTGAATTTTTTTTTTTTTTTGCCATGTGCATTTACCAACCTTTTAATTAAAAAACCTAAGATGGCAATATTCCCTAAACTGATCTACAGATTCAATGTAATCCCTATCAGAATCCCAGCTGACTTTATTGTAGAAATCAACAAACTGATTCCAAAACTCATATGGGACTGAAAAAATGCAGAATAGCTAAAACAATCCTGAGAAAAAAGAATAGATGATTTACACTTACCGATTTCAAAACTTACTACAAATCGATGATAATCAAGAGATTGTGGTACAAGCACAGGACAGACATACAGATCAACAGAATAAAATTGAGAGTCCAGAATGAACCCTGTATCAACTGATTTTCAATAAAAATGACAAAACCATTCAATGAGGAGAGAAAAGTAGTCTCAAGAAATGGTGCAAAGAAACTGGACAGAAGAACTAAATTGGACCCTTATGTCATGCTATATATAAAAATTAACTCAAAATGGATGAAGTTCTTAAATGTAAGAGCAAAAATATAAAACTCTTAGAAGAAAATATAGGAACCAATTTTCATAAAGTAGGTTTTTGCAAAGGATTTTTAGACATGAAACCAAAAGCATAAGCAGAAAAGAAGAAAAAAAACCTGACTTCATCAAAATTAAAAAAAAAAAAGACTTCTATGTTTCAACAGACACCATCAAGAAATCAAAAACAAACTCACAAAGGGATAGAAAATATTTGTAAATCATCTGACAAGACACTTATATCTGTACTATATAAAGAACTACTATAACTGAATAATAAAAAGATTCAATAAATTAAAAATTGGGCAAAAGGTCTGAAAAGGCATTTCTCTAAAAATGTACCAATGGCCAATAAGCACACAAAAAGATGCTCAACATCATTAGTCATCAGGGAAATATGCAAGAATCCCAGAGTGAGGTGCCAGTTCACACCTACCTGGGTATCTAGAATCAGAAAGTCAGAAAACAACAAGTGTTGGTGAGGATATAAAATCATACAATGCTGGTAAGAATGGAAACTGGTGCAGCTGCTTTGTAAAATAGTCTGGCAGTTCCTCAAATGACTAAACATAAATTTACCACTGACCCAGCAATTTCACTCCTAGATATACACACAAGAGAAATGAAAACACAAGCTCCCACTGTAAATAAGTGTTTATCACACCATTATCCATAATAGCTAAAAAGTATGAAAATTCTCACTGAGATGATGAAAATTTTCTAAAATTGACAACTTTATTCCCACAAATTTGGTAATCTAGATGAAATGGACCAATTGCTTGGAAGACACAATCTGCCAAAACTCACAAAAAAAGAAACATAGAAGCTGAATACACCTATATCTAATAAAAGAAATTAAATGAATATTTAATGACCTTCCAAAACAGAAAGCCAGGTCCAGATGGGTTCACTGGTGATTTAAGGAAGAAATTTTATCAATTTTTATAATCTCTTTGAGAAGACAGAGGCAGAAGGAATACTTCCTAACTTATTCTGGGGCCAACAATGACCTAAAACCAAAAGCAGACAAAGATATTACAAGAAAAGAACTAGAAAGCACTATATCTCATGAACATACATGCAAAATTCCTCAACAAAATATGAGCAAATTTAATATTAAAAAGTATTTTTTAAATTATACACTGTGACTAAGTGGTATTTAACCCAGGATTTTAAGTCTAGTTCAACATTCAAAAATCAATGTAATGCTTCACGTCAATAGGCTAAAAACCAAAAAAAAATATGTGACATGGGCAGCCTGGGTGGCTCAGCAGTTTAGTGCTGCCTTCGGCTCAGGGCGTGATTCTGGCGTCCTGGGATCGAGTCCCACCATCAGGCTCCCTGCTTGGAATCTGCTTCTCCCTCTGCTGTCTCTGCCTCTCTCTCTCTGTCTCTCATGAATAAATAAAACCTTTAAAAAAAAAATGTGACAACTGCCAACGCTCCTTTATGATAAAAATTCTCAGTAAACGAGGAATAGAGGGGAACTTTCTCAACTTACCGAGAAGTATCTACACAAACTCTACAACTCACGTCATATTTAATGGTGAGAAACTTGAACCCTTTCCCTAAGATGAAGTATGAGGTAAGGATGCCCCTCTCACCACTCCTGAACATCATACTGAAATGTCCTTGATACTGCAATTCAGTAAGGAAATGATACTAAAAGTACACAAATTGGGAAGGAAGACATAAAATAGCCTTTGTTCACAGATGGCATGATCATAGGCAGAAAATCCAAAAGATGGGACAAGCAAAACCTCCTGAAACTAGTAAGTGATTACGTAGTAAGGTTGCAGGATAGAATGTTCATATATAAAAGTATATTGCTTTCCTTTATATCGATAAGTAGAATCTAAAATTAAAAACACAATAGTAATTACATTAGCATCCCCCCCAAATGAAATGCTTATATATAAATATGACAAAATATGTATAAGAACTCTATGAGGACAATTAGAAACTCTGATGAATGAAATCAAAGAATTAAATAAATGGAGAGTTATTCCATATTCATGGATAAAAGGTCTCAATATTGTCACGAAGTCCCTTCTTCCCTACTTGATATATTCAATGCAATCCCAATCAAAATCCCAGCAAGTAATTTGGGGATAGTGACAAACTGATTCTAAAGTTTATATAAAGCAAAGATTCAAAATCGCAAATGCAATATTGATGGAGAAGAACAAAGTGGGAGGATTGACACTATGCAACTTGAAGACTTACTATAAAGCCACTGTAATCGAGACAGTAAAAAACTGACAAAAGAATAAAACAAAGAGCCCATAAAAGACTACCTAAATACAGTCAACTCATCTTTGACAAAGGAACAAAGGCAATAAATACAGTGGAATAAAGAGGGTCTTTTCCACAAATGGTGCTGGAAACATCAGGAGATCCACATGCAAAAAAGAATAGATATATTCATAATTGCCAAAACATGCAACCAGCCAACATACCCTTTAGTAGGGTGAATAGATAAATTGTAGTACATCCAGACAATAGATTATTCAGTGCTAAAAAAATGAGCTATCAAGTCATGAAAAGCATGGAGGACACTTAAATGCATACTACATGGTGAAAGAACCCAATCTGGACGATTCTAATTACATGACATTCTGGAAAAGGCAAAACTATGGAGATGAGAAAAAGATTAATGGCTTCCAGAGATGGGCTGATAAAGGGGATAATAGGATAAACAGACTGATCACAGATTTTTATGGCAGTGAAAACACTTTGTATGATTATTACAATGGTGAATAAATTCCCAAACCCAAAGAATATACTACACCAAGAGTGAAGTCCAACATAGCTATGATTTGGGATGTGATGATGTGTCAATGTAGGTTCATTCTTGGGAAAAAAAATATACCATTCAGGTAAGTGATGTTTATAAATGAAGGAGGCTATGGATGTGTGGGGGCAGAGGATATATGGGAAATATCTCAATTTCATTGTATAGCTAAAACTACTCTAAAAACATTAAGTCTTTAAAAATTGTTTTGGGGTAGCCCGGGTGGCTCAGCAGTTTTGTGCCACCTTCAGCCCAGGTTGTGATCCTGGAGACCCAGGATTGAGTCCCGCATCGGGCTCCCTGCATGGAGCCTGCTTCTCCCTCTGCCTGTGTCTCTGCCTCTCTCTCTCTTTCATTAATAAATAAAATATTTTTTAAAAATTGTTTTGATTATTTCGCTATGACTTCTAACTGATTCATATCAGAATAATTAATAAAAATTAATTTCTGGAGGAGAAAGCATACCTGGAAAAGAAATGAAATGCCTTGATTGGCAGGAAATAAGAGTCTTAGAAAATTTTAATTTATTTGAAGACCACAGTTGTAAATGGAAATTGCTGAAGTATACAATTATTAATTTAACATATACTGACTGCCAATATGGTGCTAAGCTAGGCTGTGCATAACCAGAGTTGTGAGCTAAATTAACATTTGCTTAGGTTAGCCACTAAGTTGTAGACTGTTTGTTATACACCAATACATTAGTATAGCTGACTTTTTAAATATACTCGTGTATCCTACAATGACACACACAAAATAAAAATTGGGATATAGCACAATTTATTGAGGCATTAAAAATTAAATGTACAGTATCAGTTTCTCTTTTGATGCATATTCATGCTAAATTAACATATCCTGAAAAATGTGTTTTATCTTTATTCTTGTTAGAACTTAGCAAAACTATGTATGAAGCAAGTATTCAAATAATTGTTAATATGCCTCCTAGTCAACAGAATTCATATACTATACCATATCATAAAAGTCAAGTTTTGCTCTTTTTTCAAAGTTAAAGCACTAGGATGTTTATTGAATCTTTTATTTTCCAACTGACATACTATAACACAAATCAAAGAAATTAAAGATAAAGCATTACTGTGAAATTAAGGATTTTTTTATGATTTCAGCATATTTATGGCCTGTATGGATTCAGCATTAAAACCACCTGTCAGGGACCATTTCCTCTAATTTATACTCACAATACATGTAAATTTATATACTATTAGCTTTTCGCTGTCTTTCATACTATCCTTCAAAATACAGGAAAAAAATAGAAAAGTACCTTTAATCTTGCTTCGCAGATATTTTAGGACTTCTTGGGTTCCTTTCTGAAAAGGTGGAGAGAAGACATATATTCATCAAGACATACCTTGTAGTTTCATAGATCAAAATGTATGTTTGAATTTCAAATTTAAAGACCAGAACTGAATTCTAAATATGCTTACATTTATAATTTCTCTTCGTATGGTTCTCAAAGGATTTCCTTCTAGCGCCAGAAATTTCAAAGGGAGTTTTCCCAATGAACAGGGTAGACTACAAAAAGATTAAAATGATTTCAGGGTTAACATGAAGAGTTAAGTATAATTCAACCGAATAGTTGAGTATAAAACTAACAACATATGACCAACTATATATCTTATAATAGTCCAAGAAACATAGGCCATAAGTATTTCCTTTTCAGATAAATGCTGAACATGTAAAAGAAAAAAGAGATCTGTTTTGAAACTGTCATACTGTGATTGCTAAAAAAAAGTATGAGCTACAAAACATTTGCTAAATAAAAATTGTAAAAAGTAAATTTGAATAAATCAGTGATTCAAGACAGCCATATTCAAGGATACTAAATGTTCTGATTTTGTTCAAGTAACCAAATGAAATTCGTCCCTAATAATCTATTATTATTTCCCACTCACAAAACCATTCGTACCCACAAAAACTGTACTCACCCCACAATCACCAATTTATATTTTTAATAAGATTATAATCAAATTGATCCTGCTCCTAATCTTTCAGTAGCTCCTCGTTTCTTCATGAAGGAAAACTGACTCTTCAGAGGCATTTTAAGGACTTATTCCACATGGCTTCAACTTACCTTTCAAGCCCTAATTCCTCACCATCTCCCTAAATGTCCCCTACTAAACAGGTTAACTCAATTCCTTGCAGTTCTCTAAATATACCCCTACAATTTCCTGAACTTTCAAAGTTTTCTTCATGCTTAAGTTTTGTCCCACCAAGTGAATCACTGTGACACCTTATGTGTGCACTTAAAAATCACAGTCATCCCTGAAAGATCATATGGTGGATTAGAGCAAGGCAGGATCCTGAAAGTGAGTGTGCTCTTAAATTTTGTGCTATAAGAACGTAACTTGCCTCACCCTAGTCCCAGTCCCATCCAGCAGCTAAGAATGTTTCTTCTTCTACAAAGGCTGCCAACTCCTTTCAATAAATTGCTGATTCCTATGTTTCCTTTAAGCCCTCAAAGCATTTTGTATCTCTTCCATGGCTTCACATTCATTTAATAAATTCAACAAATATTTATCAAGCACTTTCTATCTACCCAGACACTGATCTAGGAGTCAGAGCTAGAGCAGTAAACATAAAAATCCTGATTTCTCAGTTTCTGTTCTGAGTGAATCAGAGTAACTTATAAATATACCTGATTCTATCAGTACTTTAAGCTTGCTGCCAAGGATCAAATCTAACCACCATTCTTTGTAGGTCTGCATATGATACTTGTCCAATAAATATTTAGTGAATTTAGAAAAAAAAATCTCTACATATTTTTTGCAAATATTTATTAATATTAACAAATGAATTATAAGCAAATGCAGGCATGATTTCTTATTCATTTGATCTTTAAACTTACCTACTAATATCATTGTTGCTTAGGTCAAGCCTTTCCAAAGACTGTAGTAGTGTAATTTCATCTGGAACAGATCTTAACTTATTATCCCGCAGGTCTAGCACAAGGATAGAATTCAGATGCTTAAGATGTTCTGGCCCTAATATTTCAATCTGGTTTTCACCTACATGTAATTCCTACAAAACCAAAGATCAATCATATGTATTCCTGTATTCAATTTTATATTAGATATTAAAAATAAAATTGAAATCTTAATTTCAAATCACTGAAAAACATGGAAAAAACATAAGTTTCTAACTAATTCAGGTGCTTAAGCTTGCAATTACAAGTAAGCTATCTTATAGCTAAAAATGTAAAAATAGAACATGTTCAAGGATTTTCTGATAATTAAAAAAAATTAAAGATTTAATCTGCCAGGAAGTTCAAAGTTTACAAACCAAAGCACAGAAATGATTTAGTAATTACAGTTATAGAATTAATAAAAATACAAATCCAAGAACCATGCTGATAAAAATTTTAAAGTTTTAAAAACAAGTTGGAATAAGCATAAGAAATTATAATTAGTTTGTTGTTATTCAACATTTTAATTAGTAATCATTTTTTTAAGGTTTATTTCAGAGAGACTAAGAGAAAAAGTGCATGAACGGGTCGGAGGCAGAAGAGAGA
This sequence comes from Canis lupus dingo, assembly GCF_003254725.2. Classification (NCBI taxonomy): domain Eukaryota; kingdom Metazoa; phylum Chordata; class Mammalia; order Carnivora; family Canidae; genus Canis; species Canis lupus. The sequence goes on along the minus strand of NC_064248.1, from coordinate 75,337,688 downwards.
ATCTCCAGCCAACTCCATGCTCGGCAGGGAGCCCGACATGGGGTTTAATCTCACAACCCTGAGGATCATGATGTGAGCTGAAACCCAGAGTCAGACACTTAACCAACTAAGTCACTTGGGTGCTCCTCATTAGTGATTATTAAATATAGTGATTTCCCATTAACAGAATCTATAATTATCAGATGGATAATTAATCTTCAACTAAATAACTTTCTCAGTTCCTTTTAACACTGCCACCATTCTGTTTAAGAGAAGCCCTTTTAGGGATCCCTGGGTGGCGCAGCGGTTTGGCGCCTGCCTTTGGCCTAGGGCGCGATCCTGGAGACCCAGGATCGATTCCCACGTCGGGCTCCCGGTGCATGGAGCCTGCTTCTCTCTGCCTGTGTCTCTGCCTCTCTCTCTCTCTCTGTGACTATCATAAATAAATAAAAATTAAAAAAAAAAAAAAAGAGAAGCCCTTTTAACTCTAATATACAAAAACACATGAAGGAGAACAATGTTAAAAGACAAAGTTTATGACAAATTTAAAAGACAATGCTAATGCTATATACTTAAAACCAAAAGAATGTAATTAAACAGACTCGATTATGGTCAAGTAAACAGGAGATGTGGCAACTTAAATTAGATACATATGCCTTCCTAGTACTACGGGTGTCCTACAGTATGGCTCCACCTTACTATGTTAGCCTCATCATCTACTTCTCCAGTTATAAACTACTCCCCAGATGAGATGGACAAACTCCTAAACTTGATGACTTCTTAAAAACAAACAAACAAACAAAAAAAAAACAGGCAGCCTGGGTGGTTCGGCGGTGTAGCACCGCCTTCAGCCCAGGGCCTGATCCTGGAGACCTGGGATCGAGTCCAACATCGGGCTCCCTGCATGGAGCCTGCTTCTCCCTCTGCCTGTGTCTCTGCCTCTCTCTCTCTCTCTGTGTCTCTCATGAATAAATAAATAAAACCTTTAAAAAATAAATAAAAATAAAAATACAAAAATCTACTGCTAACAATACCATTAACGTATTTAGTCATTAAAATTCTGAAACATATAGGGAAAACATATAATACATATTCCCAATTTAAAGCAAGATTAAAAATTTCATTTGCATAATTAACCTTTGGAAAATATATAGTTATTTAGTAATCAACTAAATATTACCTTTAAATAAAGAAGATGTGATTTATGTATACAATGGAATATTCCCCAGCCATTAGAAATGACAAATACCCACCATTTGCTTCGACGTGGATGGAACTGGAGGGTATTATGCTGAGTGAAATAAGTCAATCGGAGAAGGACAAACATTATATCGTCTCATTCATTTGGGGAATATAAATAATAGTGAAAGGGAATAAAAGGGAAGGGAGAAGAAGAGGGTAGGAAATATCAGAAAGGGAGACAGAACATGAAGACTCCTAACTCTGGGAAACGAACTAGGGGTGGTGGAAGGGGAGGATGGCGTGGGGTGGGGGTGAATGGGTGACGGGCACTGAGGGGGGCACTTGACAGGATGAGCACTGAGTGTTATTCTGTATGTTGGCAAACTGAAGACCAATAAAAAATAAATTTATTATTTAAAAAATAAATAAATAAATAGATAAATATTACCTTTAATAATCTACAAGAAGGAAATTCTGGTAGAAAACGTAATTTATTCCTCTGTAAATAAAGCAATTCTAGTGATTCCATGTTAGCCAATTCAGGAGGTACAGTTTCTAAAAGATTTGAATTACAATCCAAATGCTTTAATCCTACAATACATAGTAAGTGAAAAACAAAAATACTTTAATAAAGAGAAAAATATTGGTCTATAATTATGTATACATTCAAAGAATGTGTACGTCATGAAGAATTACAAACCCATGCTACTATATACTGCTATAATAATCAAGAATCCTAGAATAATACTGAAGGAAAAAACATACATTGATTGCTTTTATATTTAATTATAATTAAAGGGAAATGGCATTAAAATGATGTTTAATAGGAACGCCTGGGTGGCTCAGTAGTTGAGCCTCTGCCTTTGGGCATGATCACAGTTCGGGGATCAAGTCCCACACACCAGGCTCCCTGCATGGAGCCTGCTTCTCCCCCTGCCTGTGTCTCTGCCTCTCTCTGTGTCTCTCATAAATAAATAAATAAAATCTTTTTTTTAAGGATGTTTAATAATAGTCCAAGTTATCTTTGTAATAGTAAAAAGCAAAACACTCTAGTACTCTGTTAAGGTATTCTAAAAATATAAACTACACACTATGATATTATTTTCCTCAGGATTATATATCTTTTATTTCTTTAAGATTGATTGATTGATTGATTGATTGATTTATAGAGCGGCAGGGGCAGAGAGAAAGGGAGAGAGAGAATCTCACGCAGACTCTGCTGAACACAGAGCCCCACACAGGGCTTGATCTCCCAACCCTGATATTCTAAGGTGAAATCAAGAGTCAGCCGTTTAACCAACTGAACCACTCAGGCACCCCTATAATAATTATACATCTTTAAAAAGAAAAAGCTTCAGGTAAAGACATAAACATGCATGCATATGAACTGCATGAATGGATGTCAAGTAACTGGCTAGTATGAGACACATGTATTTAAACTAAGCAAGTTGACTTTCTGTCCAAAAGTCTTGGATTTCCATATATGTCCTATTTTTCCATTTATCCATACTGTCTTTCTCCCTCCCTCCCTGTCTTCATTTCTTTTCCTATTTTTGCTTAAATTACATCCTTTCTCTAACATCTCAGCTAACACTATGGACAAGAATGCATACTATAGCTCGAGAAGGATGTTCTTACTTGCAACATCTCTCTTACCTCCTGGATTTTTCTTTCTTAAAAGGCATATAAGAAAACAAAAATGGAAAAAAGTAAAGGTCTTCTTTCCCTTAAGCATTTCATAAGCAGGTTTCTCCCTAATCCACGTCTCAGATTCTTCCACTTATAATGGCTATCACATATTTTCCTCAATTCACTCTCAACCCTCTAGTTTGAATAGGTGATATGCATTTTACAACTTTTTAGCTGTACTTTGAGCCTACAAATTTTAATATAATGCAAGTCTAGGTTGATACTGCCTTAGACTGCTTCTTTTAGTATTTAAAGAGGCTACTTGCTTTTCAAAACAAATGTAATAGCACTACTTTCAACAAATGCTATAATAATTTATGTATTATTTGGCTAGAGCATTTTTAAAATGTCACAATGTGATCCACCCCAAATCCAGGAAATTCTATGAAGAAGAGTTTGTTCAATTTTTTTTTTTGAAAAGTTTGTTTTAAAACAGACACCATAGTCTTCACAACTGTTTGCATTTAAGAGACTGAGAATACAAGCACCGCATAGTGGAAAGAGTAATGGGGATGGAGTAAGAGGATTCAAACCCTTACAGAAATGTTGTGATTCATAACTCAAGCCTTGGCTCAACATTTTATAAGATAATTTATAAGCCTAGGTTTATGAATCTCTAAAATATAAAAAATATACATCTTTCTAACCTAATATAACTTTGTGATGGCAAAACAATATATGTAAAAGCATTTGAGTTAAAAAGAAGCACACAAGTGTTAGATATTGTTCTTGGGGTCTAGTTGTTAAAGGTGGAAAAAACACGTATATGCCCTATTGGTGACAGTTTAAAAGTATCACTGTCATGGCAAAAAGGATAAAGCGTTCAATCATTATTTATATAGAATATTGGAAAAACTGCTATAAATTCAAAGTATTTTTCTACTGATTTCCCTGTTTTCCTATCTCTCAAGATATGTCCAATTTATGAAAAAAAATCCAAGCTTCTTATATATTAAGATAATGTATTTTATGTTTAGCTCTACTTTTTAGCACCTTTATTGAAAAACAGCAAAGACAAGCAAAGTTTCAATTACTGTTATCCCATGTAAAGGCTCCCCTAAAGTATCAACTCAATTTATGGAAGATTTAACTTACACATTCCTATTACAAATGACAAATGACTATTAATCTAAAGTAAAAAGAGCACAATTTTACAAATTTATCTCAAACTGATCTATCATCTATACAAAATCACTCCTGTAACTTCCACAAAAGGGAGGTTTAAAAAAAATGAAGAGGGGTTATACATGATTAGCAGAAAAGACTAGATAAGGTAAACAGTGTACAGCTGACACACAGTATGCTCATCAACCAAGAAATAATGATAGTTTGTCTTTAAAACAAAAGACTCACTATAATGATTCTGCCCTCTAAATCAAGAATTCTAAGAGAACTAAGTATAATTATTTAAAAGGTACTGAAACATACCTTCAATCTTTTTTTATCCCTTAATATTAGTTCTAGAATATGTTCAACACAATGATTCAATGGTAAACTTCAATAAAACCACTATTTTAACCTTAAAAAAAAATGATGGCCATTTTTTTTTTTTTGACACCATCTCCTGATGTCTTTCCTTTGAACCACAAGGAGTCTACAAGCTATAACATAACCACCAGGAGAATCACCTATGAGAGGGGAATACCTCTTATTGAATGCTGAATGAATGAATGAAGAGATAACTCTAATCAATATCTCAGGTATATAGTTTTACCATGATTCATAATCATATCTTATTTTCTTCTTTTTGATATGCCAAAATATGCTTTTGATGGTAACTGTTTAGGAAGTTAAACTAGACAATAATGGTCTGCAAATAATATGACTACCACTATTATTTGCTTTACCACCATAAAATTTATTATTTTACTTCCCTGTAACTATATTACAATTTATTTTTCTAAATATAAGTTGCACCAACTTCACACTTATGTATGTTTTAAAATAGAAACGATTTACTTTTCATTCCACTTATTTCCACTGGCAAACTCTTCAGCTGATTACTGGAAATGTTGAGTCGCACCAGACTGGAGAGAGAAGAAAAACTAGCAGGAACAGTTGTAAGACGATTGTTGGAAATATCCTTTAGAAAGAGAAAGAATGAATGAATAAATAAGTAAATGATGGGTGCCTCAAAGTGATTCCAGGATTTTGAGGAGATTGCAACATAAAGAAAGAATATTTCAGAGGTGATAATCGTTTGTAACGCTCAATCACTGACAATTTCAAAAATTGTCTGTCATTCATTACCTCAGTGTTCTATGAGACCACCATATGCCCAATAATGTAGCAGAAAGGAATCAGAACGAATTGACTTCAGAAATATTTTACATAAAGGTTTCTTTTTTAAAAAAAAATATTTCTATTATTAAGTCATGCTATATAATGCATTGTTTTTAATTAAAAATCTATTTGTTCATCCAATTTTTTTTAATATCTGTGAAAAATTAGGCAAACTATGGGTAAACTGTAAAAAGAAATGAAAAATATCTTTGCAAGGAAGGAAAACTCTTGAAAAAAAATACACCTGAGAAAATGGACATTTTAATTTTTAAGGAAAAAAAATATTCCCTCTTGGTTCTTCTGCTGACCTCAGAAGTCTGCTTTGACTAAGTCCAGGAGTTTACTCTCTACTACTTTTCTTCATTCAAGTTTGCTTATCGAATGTCTATACCTGTTTAAGTTATTGCTTCCATTTTTTCTTTAAAACATAAACAGTTTTGAGAGAACTTTTTTTTGAAATTTCATTTAAAAGACAATCAGATAATTCTTATGACACCTGAATAAGGTGTAAGTACTCCATTAGCAATCAGCCAACTGTTAGGTAGGGCCAGTTGCAATAGTGAATAAGAAAAAAATGACTTAAGGGAACTTGTTCTCTGAAGACTTTCATCTAGTCTAACATTAAACAGTTGCATTCTGTAACTCTAAATCAATTAAGAAGACAGAAAAAGGTAAAAACGCTAGATCAGCTATTTTTTATAAACAGTTGCTATTATAAATGACATCAGTCTACAACAAGAAACAACAATCTATAACTCCGACACTAAACACTAATAATCAACAGACTACAACTAAATAAATATTTTGTAATATCAAATGTTACTGACACTAAATGCAATATAGTGTTCTGGATTGGATCCTGGAACAAAAAAAAAAAAAAAAAAGATATTAGTGGAAAAACTAGGAAAATCTTAAAATCTATAGTGCAGTTAGTAATACTGTACCAATGTTAATAACTTAGTTTTTCATATGTCCCATGGGTATGTAAAATGTCAAATTATGGAAACTCTCTGTACTCTCTACATTTTTATAAATCTAAAATTATTTCAAAATAAAAAAGTTAAGTTTTTGACACAGAAAAGATATTAATTCACAAAAATTCTTAAGGTAAAAGAACCCTAATCAACAAAATTACTAATGAAGTTAAACATTTAATTATTGCAGTTAATAAGTTAGATATAAAACATGTATATTTACATATAAATTAATCAGTATGCTGTCACTTCTTCAATAAATATTTACTTAGTACCATTGCTAAAGTTTTTATATAACTTTAAGAAATAGTACTTGCTTAAATTATTAAATATGCTTATATTTCTAATGTTCACATTTATGATTTAATACTGTGTCCTTAAGAACACAATTCTCAACTGAAATATCCTTTCATTATGCAAATGACTATCTGGGAACCCATAAAAAGGAAACAACTGGGAATTGCTATAGTTTATTAGGTTTCCTTGCTAATATAAACACTCTTCTTTTTTTATATATCAATTACTATCTTTTACCATTAAATTTTATAAGAAAATCTGATGGCTCCTTCTTTAGCTATTCATTTTATCTACCTATGCCTTTCACTTTCCAAACCTTATGTCCAATCTGATCAGATTGAAATACGACAAAGAGAGATATTGAAGGAACGGTTGAGGAGAGTTATATATGTTGATTTCAAGCACTAGAGCAGATGAGGGGAATCCAAGGAAGATGTATTCACAGGAAAAATAAAAAAGGTAAAAGAATTAATTTTCCCTTTAATGAGAAATAAACTTTAAAGTGACATAAGTAAGTTTTTGAAAATATGTAATAGGGAAAAGAACAAGAATATAAGAGGAAGTAACTATGTGTAGTAGAGATTACATATTGGAACAACTAATCTAATCTGGCTAAAGTCTTTCAGATCGAATATTTTACAATGGAATCTTACTCTTTCAGGGGTATGTGGGAGAAAAAAAGGGATACACTTTGCAGTCAAACTGACTTACGTTAAAATCCTGAATTCCTGATTAGTAACATGGCTTCAGAGAAGGTACTGTGTGTTGTTTGTTTTTTTAATAAACCATAGTTCCATATCTGTTCTAGAAGATAAAACTATGTACCTTGCTGTTTGTAAAGAACAAAGCAACGTGCCTATTGTTTTCATTATTCTTAAAATAATATCTGTATTGCTTTGCGGTTATCTCTATTTAGGATATGACACAGAATGAAAATCTTGTGAGGTCAGGTGACATTCTGAAAAATAGGGAAGAAAAGGCAGGACTTAAAGGAAACTGGACACTCAAAGGACAGGAGAGTTATGGGGACAATAAAGAAGGAATGGGTATAGAAATGGGAATTCATTTATGCTAAAGACACCTATTCTCTATTTTGCAAAGTCATAAAATCCTCTGGTAACAGTCATCCTTATTACCCTCTTCCATACCCTCTTCTTTTATTAAAACCTAAGGTGAATTTGTAAGAAAAAATAGGAAAAATAAATTTACAATTACTGATTGAGCAATCTAATGGAAACATGGTTTCTGATAATCTAGTCATATAATCAGCTGTCCATGTTTTTCATTATTTCAATCATATATACAATTTCTTGGCCTGATGAAAAATCCCATCAGCCCCAAATTATATAAACATTCAAAAATCACAACTTACCAAATCTTCTAAATTGAAAAGTTGTTCAAATCCCTCTGGTATACGAGTTAGTTCATTATGCTGGAGATACAAGCCTTTCAGGTTTCTTAGATTTGTAATTTCTTCAGGAAGTATTTGCAGTTTGTTATGGCTATTGATTGATAAAATAAATGCTGAGTAATTTGGTAACAACAGGTTAGGTATTTTTGCTAACTACATGGGCTCATTTTAAAAAATGAAATAGGATAACTAATTTTAAAAACTTATCAAAGTTCACATCCAAAAACTGTATAACTCATTAAAATTATAGTCATCTAGAGTAATCAAATTGAGTTTCAAAGAAAACAAAGAAATAAAGGTTTAAAACCAAATAATTTGTGAACTTTTGATTGCTTCCTTAGAGCCTACTCTTGATTTTGTATGTGGAAGGATACACTGGACTCTTTTAATTTTTCATACTGTATCTGAATTTTATTTTATTTTGAAGATTTTATTTATTAGAGAGAAAGAAAGTATGTGTGAGCAAAGTGGGTGGGGGACAGCAGGAGAGGGAGAAGCAGATTCCCCACTGAGCAGGGAGCCTGACACAAGGCTCTCTCCCAGGACCCGGAGATCATCACCTGAGCCAGATGCTTAACTGACTGAGCTACCTAGGTGCCCCATATCTGAATTTTAGAATTTTAACAGAGATATGGGCACATATACACTACAGCTTCTATGGGGATTATGTTTTCAAGCTGGCACTCAAGACAAAAATAGCTATTTCTGTTTAAGGGCCTGGCATGTCCAGCTAAATGTAATATGCAACTTCACTCTTCTTTGTTCTTAGTCTTAAATTTTCAGCTTGGTCCTTCTGTAGAGTTACTCAGTTTATTGTTTTAGATGTCCCAAGTCACTAAAGATGATACATTCCCTGGTAATTAAGAGATGACCTGATTTAACTTATTCCCAGATTTATCTCAACTATTCACTTAGGAATTCCATTCTATTTTTTATTCCATTTACAATTATTTAACAAATAACAGGGTGACATAAGAAATACAATGGGGTAAAAATAACCTTAAATTATACAAAAATCAAAGTAGTTAAAACAAAAATACCACAAGATACCTTCTAAAATAAATTAAAACCACTAAACAGTTGTCAAAAATTTGCTATTACTATTGGACACTTAACTGAAATCTTTGTAAATGTCACAGGGACATAGTTGGGCAGAGACGTAATACATTTCTAGCTACACATTTCTTCTACTCCATTCTCCATCTACTTCCTCCATCCTAACACTTATCTTCTAAAGTGCTGGAAGCCAAAGCTAAAGCCATTGCCATACCCAATCCATACTCCTTCACCTCTTCTCTCAACCCTCCCCATTCTTGACTTTGCAGGTCATATCCATGCCTTGGACTTGTATGGGGAAGAGGGTCTGATGTAGCTCTAAATAATTAGCACCATTTATGTAGATATCTTTGCTGATTTATGTAATTTTTTCAACAGATAAGGACTGTAACTTAAGGAACCATTTTCCCTCAAAGCAATTAGCTTACCTGCAGAGCACTAAGACTTGACTATGCTGTTAGATAGATCTGTAACCATACCAATTTTATAAACCAGTTTTTCAAACTATGTTTTGAACACTTAATAAACCTTTTAATCTCCTAAATGAAATCTTCCCAAATCCCTTTTCCTCTAATCTGTGTATACATAACATGTAAGATAGTTATTATTTCTTGAAAGTCTAGGTGTGTATTGAAAAGCAAACAAAGTTAGCCAGAGCTTCAGCTGCCCGGCTTCCCATACACCTACCAATGAGTACTAGAAGCACATCTACAGAACCCCAGGAGTTCTCAGAAAAGTTTAAAAGCTACTAATATTCGGGACGCCAGGGTGGCTCAGCGGTTGAGCGTCTGCCTTTGGCTCAGGGCGTGATCCTGGAGGTCCGAGATGGGGGTCTCACATCAGATAACCCCCCAGGGAGCTGCTTCTCCCTCTGCCTGTGTCTCTGCCTCTCTGTCTCTCATGAATAAATAAAATCTAAATAAATAAATAAATACTACTAATATTTAAACCATGACATTTTTACCATTAATGAAAGAATCATTTCAAAATTTTCCTATTTCCTAATATTCAAAATATTCCTTTTCCTATTCAAAATTCCTATTTCCTAGATTTTGGAAAAAATATTCTATTTTTTAGAATATCACAGTAACTTAAAACCTGAGATATCAACAATACAGTTACTAAAATACCCAGTAAAAATTGTTACATAAAAATAAAACAAAAAGGGGATCGCCTGGGCGGTTCAGCCTCTTAAGTGTCTGCCTTCCGCTCAAATCATTATCCCTGGATCCTGGGATCAAGCCCTAGGTCCTCAGGCTCCCTGCTCAGCAGGAAGTCTGCTAGTCCCTATCCCTCTGTCCTTGTCCTCCAGGCGTGCATACACGCTCTCTCAATAAATAAATATTTTTTTAAAAAAAGTAAATAAATAAAACAAAGTACTTCAAAAAAAAAAGGCCTTATATTTTTAAAATCAGAAAAGCATGTAATTCTAAAACAAAAATAAAAATAATCTGAGGAAAAAAAATAATCTGAGGAAATTTAAAATTCTTCTCTTTTACCACTTTCTGATAATACAAAAATATTTTCTGATGTTAGAAAAAAATTTAAGAATATCAGATTTACACCCTTATATTAGCAACACTGAAATTAAATAAGCTTAAATTTTACCTGACATTAAGTTTCTGAAGATTTTCTAACTCTCTTATAGCTGAAGGAAGGGATGTCAGCTGATTATCATGTATCTAAAAGTTATTTAAAAACAGTCAATATCTTAGTCATAATTAACCATATGAGTTTGCCATTGTACAAAATTCTTCAATAATAATTCTGTTATTCTAATTCAACAGCAAAGTTGGAGTACTGTTAATTTGTTCTACGTATAAAAGAAAAGTAATTTGAAGTGACCAAACTTCTGTTCAAAATCATGAAGTGATATGTCATCAATTTTAAATATTACTATTTAAAAAAATAGCTGTACCTCACTGAGGGTTAAAAACTAATATTTTAAAAACATAGCTGTACCTTTAAGAGGGTTAAAAACTAATAGCACTTGATAGTACGATTTATGTCAACATATCAAAAAAAGGGAGAGAAAGAGGAGGGGGACCTCTCATGTTCTCATATTATTTTCAAGGTACAAGGAACCTTAGAGACCATCTAAGCCAATCTATTCATTTTACAAATGAAGAAAATAAAAAATTCTCTGGAAATTTGACCAGAGTCAACATTTTCAGACATGAACTACAAGATTTCTGATGTTCCTAAGTACATCAGAACTCCATAGATTGTGCAACAAACTACTCATGCTTTCCTTGACAATATGACAAGACTAAATAGTCTAAATAAACACACTGAGACTAAAAAAATGAGACTAAATGAGACTAAAAAATAGTCCTTGAATAAATACACAAAAATTTAAGTTCAATAATTCAAGTCAGTGTTGAAAACAAGTTAAAAAAAATGTAATTTCAAGTATTGCTTTCATGTCTAGAATAATGAGAAAAATAACTGCAATACAAAATAAGATGAGCAACAGCAACCACTTGTTAAATACAGATTCATGCAATAATGTATTTAAATCTAAAAACAATTTTTAAAAATAGGTAATCTTAGTCGTGGTTTATAGATGTGGAGACTGAGGCACAAGGAGGTAACCTTCCCAAGGTCACACAGCCAATGAGAATAGAAGCCTGATGTTAGGATGTGCACTCGGAACCCTCATGCTATGGCCACCAATAACTTATTCCTCTTTGTATTCTATCAATTAAACATGTGTTTTCTGTATATCGATGCTTAACTTGACCTCTGGAGTCTCTTCAACTAATGACCCATCATCGGTCAACGTACATCAAGAACAGTAAGCGCAGGCAGGAGTCGCAGGTCATCTGTAAGCGACTGAAGCTGATTGCTGGATAGGATGAGTTTGGTCAAATCTGTCTGCTCCCACCACCGCTCGGCAGCACTGAACGAAAGATTCTGGTTAGCTTCCTCGGGAACATCCACATTTATTCTCCAGACACACTGAGGCACTATTTCCATCACCAGCACACCAAAAAGAAAGAAAACAGGAAGTGAGATACTAAGTGACATACCTTTGTAACAACCATTCGGCTTATCTATCGAAAAGCAATTTCTGAAACGTTAAAAAAAAAAAAAAAAACACTTAAAAAATTCTAATAGCAATGAGTTACAACTAAAGTTGATTTTATTCAAAAACAGAACGTGGTATGTATTTTATATAGTAAATCTCAGTTGTAGCTTCATTCAACTATAGGGCCTACATGTATACTTTGCACAGCACGTTGTGGTAGATCTAGAAGACGGATAAAGGAGGGACTCTCCCATTACACCAACAGAATAAAAATGGAAATCAACATTTATGAGGTGATGTCACATGTTTATAACAGAAGCACATACTGAGGAAGCACTGGTAATAATAATAGCTAAGAACAGCTAATATTTATAAATACTAGGCAATTTTCTAACATATTCATTTAAAACTTGTAACGACTCTGTGAATTAGGAGCTATTACTATTCTCATTTTAAGAAAAATGGGGCACAGGATGTATAATTTACCCAGGGCCATACAGTTAGTAAGTAGCAGAAATGGGATTCAAACACCGGCAAAGCTGTATGTCTTGACTCGGAGTGGACATTTGGAAGGCATAACTAATTCTGGCAGCTGCTATTTTACCGGACATAAAATTTTGTTTCTTCCTTATCACACAGTATTGTGTGAATTCTACTGCAGCAAACGCAGTAACTTCTTAAACATAGCAAGTAAGACCATACAAGTTGAACAGGGAGAGTCCAGGTTCACCACTATAAAATCTGAAACTCCAGGAGGTGTTAAAACTTGCTATAGCATTGCAGCAAAACTATTTTAGAGTCCTTCCTTCATAAAAGTACAACTACATATTAGTACAATTGAGAATTGTAAGCAGGTATTAATCAAGGCAACAACTGGTTATACCTTGCAGTGTTAGGTTAAGATTTCAGAATGAGACTAAATGAAAAGGTGTGGTCAAAGTTTCAAGTTCAGAACACTGAAGTCCAATTCAGGATTATTAATCTGATACAATGGTTCTACAGAAGCCAAGCAAAGCTTCTGATAGTCATGAGATTTATACTTCTTCAAAAAATGGGGTACCTGTATTCATATTAGAATGGATTAAAATATTCCTCTCCTACCTCTCTCTGCTTAGATAGTCTCTTTACACTTCTACCACTGGATCTCTAGCTAATATGAGTATTACACAATGTAAGTAGACTCAGAAACTATAAGCTTCTGTGTTAAAACGTATAAAACGTATCATTTAGTATAGCTACCATTACTATTGTTATTTTGGTATATAGGTATGGGGGGTTGAGTGGGAATAAGAAACACAGATCAACTCAGATTAGCATGTGAATTGATTGACACCACAAGTAAGCAGAAATGGGGATGCTCTATATATTTGACTAAATAGCAGTGTCACTTGAGAAAAAAAAAATTAAGTTACTATATGCCATACAGGTTAAGTCACCAACAAAAAGTTACAGAACAAAAAAGGCAAGACAAAACAATACAAAACACACACTAAAAAGTACAGAGAAGCTATGTGATATGCACAATTCTACTCCTAAAAAGATATGTAGAGCATTTATTTATGCATCTATTTTTCTCTAACACCTATACAGAGGTACATTAAAATAATAATAATTAAAAAATAATGTAATAACAAATTTTGGTGGGAGGCAGGGAGCACAAGAAATTTATACACAACATAATGAAAATGTTACCCATTAACTACATTAAATAAATGTTAGTTTTAAAATTACTTTAGATTTTTTGTTAGCAAAATTTGTCCTTGTGGGAACTAACAAGGATAGTTGATCAAGGATGGATAATTGTTGATACTATATTGTTACTGAACATTTATCAATTTGCTTTTCCATAAACACTGACACACTGCTCATTCTTTCCCCTTTAATTATTCGTGAGGTATCCCAATGTCTTCAAAAGCTTATACCATCAAGATTCATGTCACTTTTCTTCCCCCACCCATAAACACGAAGAACCACTAAAATTCTTAAAAAGTCCTAATTATTGAGGAATTCTATAGAGCCAGCCTAAAAGTAGCTTACCAATTAATGAAACAGATACTATCAGGTAAAAATGGATGTCAATAGGCATATAAATTTGAAAAGTTACTATGCATTAAGGTTTATTAATGTGTTATTTAGTAAGTAGGCTCTACCCTCAGTGTGGAGGCCAACACAGGGCTTGAACTTACAACCCTAAGATCAAGACCTGAGCTGAGATCAAGAGTTGGTCACTTAACGAACTGAGCCACCCAAGAGCCCCTCATTTGCTTTATGTAAATATTTAAAGTATTATATAAAATGTCAAATATATACATAAATTTAAATAATAGTATAATGAATTATCATTCCAGGTATCCACCACCTACCTTTAATAATTATCAACTCATAGCCAGTATTGCTTCATAAATAATCTCATTTACAACGATCTAAGCTACAATCATAAACCAGATAAAGAACAAATTAAGCCTAAAGTAAACAGTAGCAAAGAGATAAAGAGGGGAAGTCAATGAAACAGAATAAAGAACAATGAAATCAATACCTGGTTCTTTGTAAATGGAAATATTACCTTAGATCCTACAGATGTTTAAAAGGATAAGGGAATACTATAAACAACTTTACATCTATAAATTCAACAGCTTAAATAAAATGAACAAATTCCTTGAAAGGCGGGAAAAACACAACAGCAGTAGAAAACCTGAGTAGCCTTGCATCTGTTAAAGAAATTGAATTTGCTATTTTAAATATTCCCACTTAAGTATTTAAAACAAAGAAAACCCCAGGCCCAGATGGCTTCTACTGGTGAATTCTAGCAGACATTTAGAATAGAAATGATATTAATTCTACATAGAGTCTTTTAGAAAATGGAGGAAAGAACAAACCCTAAATCATTTTATACAGCCAGCATTAGCCTGATACCAAAAACAAAGACATTAAAAAAAAAAAAGAAAAAAATTATAATCCAAACTCCCCAGTGATTATAGGCCCCAAATTCCGTAACAAATGTATTACCTACATCTAAAAAATACATCACAACCAAGTGGGAGTTGTATCAAGAATGCAAGACTCTTTTAACATTTGAAGATCAATCAATGCAATCTATCATATTAACAGAAAAAGACACCAATGATTCTCAATGAAAAAAAAAATCTGACAAAATTCAACAAGATAAAAGCACTCAAAATACTTAAGTATCAAAAGTAATTCCTTCTACCTAATAGAGGGTTTCTATGACAAGCATGGAGTGGGGCACCCGGGTGGCTCAGTGGCTGAGCATCTGCCTTTGGCTCAGGTCATGATCCCAGAGTCCCAGGATAGAGTCCCACATAGGGCTCCCCTTGGGGAGCCTGCTTCTCCCTCTGCCTATGTCTCTGCCTCTATCACTGTCTCTCATATGAATGAATAAATAAAATCTTAATAAAAAAAACGAAAAGCATATAGCTAACATCATTTATAATGGTAAAGACTTTCAGTGCTTTTTTTTAAAGGTTTTATTTTTTTGAGAGAGCAAGTGAGAGTAAAAATGAGAAAGAGCAGGAGCAGGGGGGAGGGGCAGAGGGAAGAGAAGCAGACTCCTTGCTGAGCAGGGAGCCTGACTCAGGGTTCAATCTCAGGACCCTGGGATCATGACCTGAGCCAGGCACACACTTAACCAAGTGAGCCACCCAGGCACCCCAAAGACAAGAACGCCCATTATCACTACTTCAGAATTTCACTCTAGGTCCCAACCAACGCAATCACTACTTCAGAATTTCACTTCTAGGTCCCAACCAACGCAATAAGAAAAACAAATAAATGGCATTCAGATTGAAAAGGAAACAGTAAAACTGTCTCTATTAGGAGACAACATGATCACCTATGTAGAAAATCCTAAGGAATCTATAAAAAAAAAAAAAAAAAAAAAGATGGAATGGATTTAGAGAGTCCACAGAATTCCAGACATACAAAAATCAACTGTGTTTCTAAGCATTAGCAATCAATACATGAAAATGTTTTTTAAATGCTTAAAGATTTATAACACACAGCATCTAAAACCATGAAATACTCAAAGTTAAGCTCAACAAATATATGTAAAACCTGTGGTATGAAAATATAAAATATTGCTATGAAAATTTAGAGAAGGTCTAGATAAGCAGATAAATACATCACATTACAAACTAATTATTAAGATGTCACTTCTCCCCAAGATGACTTACAGATTCAGCAGCACAATCTTTTTTTTATTTAAAGATTGATTGATTGATTGATTGATGATAGACATAGAGAGAGAGAGAGGCAGAGACACAGGCAGAGGGAGAAGCAGGCTCCATGCCGGGAGCCTGACGTGGGACTCGATCCCAGGACTCCAGGATCGTGTCCTGGGCCAAAGGCAGGCCAAAACTGCTGAGCCACCCAGGGATCCCCCGGCAGCACAATCTTAATCAAAATCTCAGAAGGCATTTCTGTGGAAATTAACAAGCTGATTCTAAAACATATTATCAAAATGGAAAAGAACTAAAACAGGTTAAGTAACTTTTGAAACTGTTGAAAAAAGTTGTAGAACTTAACGGTACTTGATTTAAATTCTTACCATAGAGCTTGCCAAGACACTGTGGTATTAGTATAAGGATATATAAACCAATAGAAGAGATGAGTTCAGGAAAATTGCATGCAATTATATATTGTCAATTCACTTTCAACAAAAGTATCAATTTAATAAGAAAGAAATAGTCTTTCCAACAAATGGCCCTGGAACTGTAAATTCATATAAATAAAAAGTGAACCTCAACTTTTACCTTATGACAAAGTTAACTCAAAATGGATCATAGACTTAAATATGAGAGATAATGCTATAAAAATTCTAAAAGCAGAGGAGAATATCTTCACACCCTCTGGATGGATAAAATTTCTTACTACAGAAAAAGTACAACTCCCAAAAGGAAAAAAAAAAAAAAAAAGATAAATTGGACTTCCTCGAAATTAAAAAAATTATATTTTTCTAAAGAAATCGTTAACCCTCAGACTGGAAAAATATATTGCATATCAATAGGGATAGATATCTGAGAAGTACTTGTATCCCCAAAATATAAAAGGTCTTACAATTTAAAAACAAATAGCCCAATTTAAAAATAGAATAAAAATCTGAACACTTAGCAAAAGATCTACAAATGGCCAATGAACGGTTGGAAAAGATGCTAAACATTATGAGACCTAAGGAAATAATAAATAAAACCATAAGGAGGTATTACAACACAACCACAAGCATGGCTAATGTTAAAAGACTGACAATACAAAGTGTTGGTAATGACCTGAAACAACTGACTCTGTTTAGTAGGAGCAAAAAGCTTGGTAAATTCTTACAAAGTTAAATACACATTTATCACTACATGCTGAGCAGTTCTACTCTGAGGTATGTAACTCAACAGGAATGATAACCTGTTTACACAAAGACTGTATTTGAAAGTTCATGGCAGTTTTATTCATAATAGCCCAAAACAAGCAACTGGTGATCAACAGGTGAATGGATAAACAAATTGAGGTATATACATACAATGGACTATTATTACTGAAAAATTTAAGAAAACTACTGATATAAATAACATGAACCTCAGAAAACATACTAAGCAAGAGATGCCTAAAACAAAAAAATTGCAAATGTAATTCTGCTTAAATGAAACTCTAGAAGCAGCTAATCTATACTAACAAAAAGCAGATTACTGGTTGTGCGGAACTAGCAGTGAGGTTGACAAAAAAAGGGCCTTAAAGGAACTTTTTGAGTGTTGGGAATATTCTATATTTGTTATTGTGGTAGCAATTTACAAAATTGAATGTATGTATATATATGTGTGTGTACGTGTATAAATATATATATACACGCACACACACATATACTTGCTGAATAATAGTACACTTAAAATGGATGCACACATTGTAAATTATACCCCAATACAGTACTCAAAGTAAAATAAAGATGATATAATATATCAAGGTAATTGTATGTATACATATACTCATATGTACATATCAAGTGAATGAACAAAGTGAAGTATATATATGCATAAGCTCACATACATACATACATACATACAGCTACATACACACATATATTTCTCCCAAGATGATACTTGTTTCATATACTACCAGATACAATTTTCTACAATAATGGAAATATCCTATATGCTGCATTATTCAATACAGTAGCCACTAGGGGCATATAGCTACTGAACACTTAAAATGTGGCTAAGGTGGGATCCCTGGGTGGCGCAGCGGTTTGGCGCCTGCCTTTGGCCTAGGGCGCGATCCTGGAGACCTAGGATCGATTCCCACGTCGGGCTCCTGGTGCATGGAGCCTGCTTCTCTCTGCCTGTGTCTCTGCCTCTCTTTCTCTCTCTGTGACTATCATAAATAAATAAAAATTAATAAAAAAAAAAAAAAAAAAAAAAAAAAAAAAAAAAAAAAAAAAAAAAAATGTGGCTAAGGTAACTGAAGAACATGATTCTTAATTTTATTTAATTTTGGTTAATTAACATTTAAATATCCATATGTGACTAGGGGCTTCTACAACGAACAGAATGGCTGTTAACAAAGACTGAGAAAAGATTTCTTTGCATGATTTTTTGGCATTATTACTCTTTATTCTACTGACAATAGCCAATTATAGAAATGGGGACTACAGATGGCTTGATTGCAGAGAACTGTCTAATTTGGAGAAGATACTTGGAAGTGGGTAAGGGAAGAAACAGAGAAGAAATAAATATGTTTAACATGGTGTTTACATGAAGGATGAAAGAATGTGTACACGGTAAACTACAGGAGCAACAAATCATGAGATTTAAAAATCTTTTTTGATGGTTTTGAATAGTTTCATTAATATAATGATCACCCTAGTACATGATATTTCCTTAAAGTAGAAAACCATGATCATTTCTATTAAGATCTATATCCCTAGTATACGTAGACTCCTTCTTCTAAAAGGCTGTAAATATATTAAACTATAATACACAGTATGACATCATGGACGTATGACTGACGAAAGAGTCAAAGAACTAAGGCTTGGTTTAAACTGTGCAACAAATCAAACTGACCAGTAATCTAACATCTCTGGTTACCAACTTCCTTGCTGATTAAATGAGAGGGTCCCACAGTAACTTAAATGCTAGGATGCAGCAATAATAATACAAAAAGGCTTTTGCTAGGTGCAGAATAATATTTTAATAACAGCTTATCCTACAAATGCCATTCACTAAACGATCTATCCAATTATGAGGATTTTAAAAGAATAAACCAGTAAGTCTAGCACTATGTAAAAGATCAGAGAAAGCTCACTGACAAATATTACAAATTTCTCCACAAGTTTATTCATGGCAACCAATGGCCCCTTTAAAGAATCCCATACTGACAATCCGTAATACCTCAGTGTCACTTTCAGACTACATGTAAAGTTTACTAAGAAACAAATACACTCATACATATATATATATATGTATATATGTATATATATATATATATATATATATATACACACTCTAGAGCAAAATTAAACAGTTACATAGAAGGCATTAACTCAGTTTCAGCTTGAAGTTGGTGCACAGGGATAGTCTCTGTGTTTTAGAACCCTTGAGTCACTGTTATATTAGAATGCATGAAGAGAACTCCTGGAAGTCCAGCAGGATGCTGTAAGAAAAAATGAAACAATGTTTAACATATAAAAAAGGAAACATATTTACCAATCACTTTAAGAGAAAAACAAGCTTGAATTTATACTTTAATGTCAGGGTACATTCAGTTTTATAGTGAAGATAAGCCTCACTGAAACTGTAATTCCATTCTTCCCAATCTGTACTTCTCCTGTGACAGTATCTACGACAGATGGCATTCACTTAACCAACGTCCCCTTCCTTCTCCTACTCAAGAAACCATACTAAAATGCAAGTAAATGAACATATTAATACAGAGATAAGTTTAACTTTGCACTAATGTATTAAGCAAATGTTGGCATTGATAATAACTTGAGGTATACTACTCAAGAAATTGCAATACTGAGGTTCAGAACTATTTCAACAGATCAAGAAATAGGAATAGCACTTTCAATTAACCATCTTGTTCCTTGTTTTATAATCCAAACAAGTAGACTTCCCTGGCTTTCAGTATACTAAAAATTAAATTTTTACCTCAAGATTCTGCGATGATATACAGATTAAAACACTTTCCTATTGTTTTCATTTCTAAGAATGTTTTTTAGATGATCCACTCAATAGCTTCTTTCTGGTATAACTTGTTACTAAAATCTGATACTTTGGTTAATTCTTATTAGCTGTTATTCCATTAAGACAAACAGTAGTCAAAATACAGAATTAAGCTAAATAGTAAAGCAGAAGACACTTAATATAGATTAAGGATGGTTATTTAACACTTGGGAAATACACGATTTATGTTACGGTTTTTACTGCGTCATAATTGAATAAGGCAAATTCTCAGTACCTTAAAACAGATGGCATAACATCTTGAGGCCTAGACACCCTAGACCTATTGATTTACTTCTACAAATAGAAACTAACAAAACTGCTCTCTTCAAAGTAAGAAAGATAGCCTTATATTCATATTGCCCTTTTAAATAATATGGTTTCCAAGCAAATTTAATTGGTTTGTTTAGTAAATTATCCACTTACCATTTTTCCTGTCAGTTCAAAATGTGGTTTCCTTTAAAATATACAGCATTCTTCTGTTCCAAACTCTGATACCTTTTATTTTCATTCAGTTTTTGATGAATCACCCAAAAAACAGTTTCTACACTACTATTCTACCAATGTCATGTAACCACAAGGCAACAATCAATACCTCCTTTTAAATTCCATCTTTCTTCTACTTGGTCCAATGAGAAAGCTGCAAGATCCATACTAAACCAAACAATGATATACATTTTTGTGTACTTGCTCGGAAAAAGCTGCCATTTAAAATTTTTCAGAATATTTCTAATATTTCTTTGAAGTTAGTTATTAACAGTGACTTTATTTCAGCACACCTTTGTCAGTAAGTTATAGAACTGACTCAAGAATAACTTTAAAACTGCCAACAATATTCAGATGTTTAAGTAAATTATAGTAGTCATAAAATATTATATTCACTAAAAATCAGATTTTTCAAGTGACACCAAAAAAATGTATAAACAGAAGTCTAGCAGGACTGTGCACAATGCTAAATTTGTTAAGTAATAAAGAACAAAAGATAAATTATAGATCCTATTCACATGAAAAACTTTAGAAGAAAAACCTACAAAATATCAAGTGACTAACCCTGAATGATTATTTTCCCTTTTTTGCTTCCTATAGCTTGTACTTTTTCTATAACAGACACTTGTACAAAGAAGAAAATGATAAATGGGCGTTCATAAAAGAACTATGGCTTACAAAAAGAAAGGGTACTAAAACCATCAAGAGTACCCATTTCAATGTCAGATAAAAATAAATGCGTACTAGGTACCAGTTAACACCTTATTATGGTAATAAAATGTCTCACTATTCTTAGAGTTTCCACTAAGAAAAATCAATTCAAGGAGACCATAATAAGCTAAAGAATTAACAGAATTTTAACTCCTTTGGGTTATATACAACAAAATTAAAGGCTAGATTCTATTTTTCCAATGTAGGAATATGGACAGGAGTGTACATTACAGATACCTCTAAATTACTGCATAAACATGGAGGTAAGACTTAAGAATACAACATGAGTATATGTTATTTAGCAAGTGCAATTCTTAATAAATAAGTTTGAATCAAACATTAAAATGCTTATGTGACTATAAATTCTTTGAAGTGTTAGTTTGCTTCTTTCGCACAATATCTGGAAAACCACAGGTGTATAACAAATGTGACTTAAATTAGTATCTGTAACTCCCCACAGAATTCCAACATTTTCATATTTATTATCTCATATCTTTTTTATAAAATATCTCATGATACCTCGTACATATTAATAGCACTCAGAAAGAAGCCATGTTTGGTTATCACTTTTGAACATAATTCATAATTTTATGTAATAATATTTGAAGATAAAAATGAAACTTTTTAATTTTTATTTATTTATTTGGAGAGCAAGCAAGGGTGGGATGGCAGAGGGAGATGGAGAGAGAGGGAGAAAGAGAATCTTTAAGCAGCCTCCATGCCCAGTGCGGAGCCCGACTTGGGGCTGGATCTCATGACCCTGAGATCATGACTCACTGAGCCGAAGAGTCGGAGGCTTAACTGAGAGCCACCTGGCAACCCAAAAAGACTTTTAAAAAATGAGTATAACTTTAAAAATATAACAATGTATAGACTAATAAAAAATAGTAACAGTAATCATTTTTCTGCAATTACTTTATTACGTCAGAAACAAAAACACTCATGTACCTTTCATCTACACGTCTTCATATAACACAGACTTTAAAAAATCCAAAAGGCCACTGGCCGCCTTCTGTGTATCACTTATTCGCTAAACCCTAACTGAACAGACATGCAGCGTAAAAAGACAGAGGACAATCGTGCTCAACACTAAGAAAACAAACAACCCGATTAAAACATGGACAAAAGATCTGAACAGGCACCACACCAAGGAAGATATATAGATAGCAAACAAGCTTATAAAAAGATGTTCCACGTTATACGTCATTAGGGAATAGCAAAGTAAAACAACACTGAGATAGAACTACATCCTTCCCATGAGGGCTCAACTCCAGAAACCGGATGATACCAAAGGGTGGCAAGGATGTGGATCAACAGGAACGTTCATTCGCTGCTGTTAAGAATGCGAAATGGTACATCCATTTCGGAAGACGGTCTGGCAGTTTCCTGCAAAGCTAAGCACAGTCTTACCATGGGATCTAGCAATGGCACTCCTAGCTTTACATCCAAGTAGGTGAAAATTTATGTCCACACATAAACCTGAGCACAAACAGCAGCTTCATTCATAACTGCCAATAAGTGGAGGCAACAAAGATGTCCTTCAAAAGGTAAATGGATAGTGCTCGCTTCGGCAGCACATATACAAAAGGTAAATGGATAAAATGGTACACCCATACCATATACTACTATTTCAGGATAAGAGGAAATGAGTTATCCAGCCAAAAAAAGGCACAGAGGAACCATAAATGCATATTGCTTAGTGAAAAAAGCCAGTATGGAAAAGCTACATACTCTGGGATTCCAACTATATGATCTCTGGGGAAAGGCAAAGCTACAGGAGCAGAGAGGAGGTGGCTGCCAAGCTGGCCTGAACAAACAGGTGTAACTCAGGATGTTTAGGGCAGTAAAACTGTTCTAAATGATACCATGACAGCAGATACAGGGCATTACGCTTCTGTCAAAACTCAAAGAATTCAAAGAACTGTACAAAACTGAGAGAGAACAGTAATATAAACTGTGCGCTTTGATAATAATGTGTCAATATTAGTTCATTAACTGTAACAAATGTCCCACGTGAATGCGAGATGTTAGTAAAGGGAGAGCTATAAACTGGGGTAAGGCTATACATGGGGGCTCTGTACCATCTGTTCAATTTTCTGGAAACCTAAACTATTCTAAAGAGACTGTTGTTCTACAATCTAAAAGACTGTTTTATGTTTTAAAAGATTAGTTGTTTGCGGAAGATAATCTTTCATTACTGCCACTGTTTTTAAAGTGTAGGATTCTGAGAAAAGATGGGAGGGCCTTATAAATACTTATGGGGCAACATTTCAAAAGGTTTTTGTATGTTTGTCCCAAGAACTTTATAGAGAATCTTGTGATGTATGGGGAGTCCTTAAATACTGTGAGTGACATAATAAGATCCGGGTTTCAAAAAGAAAACTCTTGATGATGACACTGATGCAGAGTGTGAGATTTAAAGAAATCCAGGAAAGCATTTAGGAAGCCTATTAAATGTCAATAGTGACATCAGTAAAAATAATGACAGTTTTTATGGTGTAGTTTTCATGTGCCAAGTACTTTGTGTGTATTATCTCATTTAAATTTGAGCGGGTCCAGTCATCACTACCACATTATAAATGAGAAAATAAGGTACAATGAGATTATGCATTTTAAAGTTACAGGAGGGGGCAGCCCCAATGGCCCAGCGGTTTGGCGCGGCCTCTGACCCCGGGTGTGATCCTGGAGACCCAGGATCGAGTCCCATGTGGGGCTCCCTGCATGGAGCCTGCTTCTCCCTCTGCCTGTGTCTTTGCCTCTCTCTCTCTCTGTGTATCTGTCATGAATAAATAAATATTTAAATGAATAAAGTTACAGGAGGGCAGCCCGGGTGGCTCAGAGGTGGAGCGCCTGCCTTCCGCCCAGGGCGTGATCCTCGAGACCCGGGATCGAGTCCCACGACGGGCTCCCTGCATGGAGCCTGCTTCTCCCTCCGCCCGTGTCTCTGTCTCTCTCTCTGTGTCTCTCATGAATAAATAAATAAAATCTTTAAAAATAAATAAAGTTATATGAGCAAAGGCAGGTAACTAAGGAGCATGGCCCCCCAAGAGGCCCTACGTAGAGCCCCGCTTTACCCTGGCTGGGCGTCCAAGGCTGAAAGACAGATGTCGAAGGCCACAACTAGGTAAACACCTTGTACTTTACGGCAACAAGGGTTTCTTTTTGATATGTAAGCTACAAATGCCATGTGCTTCTCCTACTTCTATTCCCCAACCCCCCCCTCACGGAAATACGACGCACACCCACTTCATCTGCTCCCTTGGACTTTTATTTATTTTTTTTATTTTTTTATTTTTTATTTTTTATTTAGTTATGATAGTCACACAGAGAGAGAGAGAGAGGCAGAGACACAGGCAGAGGGAGAAGCAGGCTCCATGCACCGGGAGCCCGATGTGGAATTCGATCCCGGGTCTCCAGGATCGCGCCCTGGGCCAAAGGCAGGCGCCAAACCTCTGTTCCACCCAGGGATCCCTCCCTTGGACTTTTAAAAGACAAAACCACCCGAGGCCAATTCAAAAGTACATTCCGGTGTTGTGCCCGAGACTGCGAATCCGAGAAACCACCAAGGAGCCGACACTGAGGCAAACACACGAGGGTTTATTTACAAGCTCGAGCTTGGGTCCAAGTACACCCGACACAGCAGAGCAGGGGCTGGGACCCCGAAGTGGGTTACAGCTGGGTGTTTTATGCGCTGGTCTAGGGGATTTTCAGAAGCGGTGGAGGAATTTTTTTTTCCCCCATTCCAATATGGGGGGAAAGGGTGGGGGAGTTAATTCTTAAGATCTAATACCGGATTCTCTGAGCTCTGTCGTCTTTCTTTTTGTTGTTGTTGTTGTTGTTGTTGTCTTTCTGATATTGGGATTCCCTGCCGAGGGCATCCTGAGCTTTGTTCTCATTGTAATACGGAGTTTAACTGCAGTAAGGTAGAGTGCAGCTCCCATTCACGGGGGCCTGAGACGGCTCTGCTTGTGCTAACGCTGACCTTAAAGGCGGAATGGCCTTAATTTTCTCGGCCTCCACACCCGGCGCATCACTTACTACTTGGAAAATATTCAATATTCCTTCACTTACTCCCTCCACCAACATTTAATAAGAGTCTGTTATGAACCGCACACACATTGTTTTTTTCTGGGGGGGGAGGGGGCAGGTGTTCGTGATACAACAATGAATGAAACAAAGCTCCCTGCCCTCCCGAAACTAACATCGTAGCGGGAGGGCAGGGAGGACAATACACAAATACGTACATTCGGTGGTGATAAATGTCAGTACAGGATCAAACAGATTAAAAAAAAAAAAAACAAAAACAAAAACAAAACAACCGCAACCGCACGGGAGGGTCCCGCGGGAAACCGTGTGTCTGGGGAACCGACGCGCGTCGGCGTCCGTGCTTGTAAGACACGTTTCCAGGCATTAGAGGCTTCTGCAGGCAGAGCGGAGCCTACATCACCATCACGGCCCCTTTCACCTGCTCCGTCTACTCTACACGCGACACAGTGGTTAAAAAGAAAAAAAAAAAAAAAAAAAAAAGCCGCCGCTCGCCGCGGGGCCCGTGGGAGCCGCGCAGTGCGCGTGCGCGGGAGCCCCGGGGCCGCGGGGGATCAAGGGCTGGGGGAGGAGGGGGAGGGGAAGGCCCGGCCGCCCCCCGCCGCCCCACCTCGGCGCCTCACCTTCGCGGAGACCCCGGCCCGACAGGTTCAGCTGTCCGCTCCTCCTCGCGGCCTTCAACAGCCCCTGGGGCACCGAGGCGCCCGCGTCCGTCCGCTCGGCTCGGAACCCCGCTCGCGGGTCGCGGCCCGCCACGCCCCGCGGCCGCGACATGTTCCGAGGCTCGGGCCGGCACGCGCAGCCCCGCCCGTGACGCGTCACGCAGGCGCCGCCGGCCGTACGCGGGGGCCTTCGCTGGCG
Source organism: Canis lupus dingo (assembly GCF_003254725.2). NCBI lineage: Eukaryota > Metazoa > Chordata > Mammalia > Carnivora > Canidae > Canis > Canis lupus. The sequence continues at coordinate 75,311,468 of NC_064248.1, read as the reverse complement.
GCGGCGCGGCCCCGATGTCGTCACCGCCGGCGCCCGGGCTGCCGCGTAGAGGAGCCCTTCCCGTTGCCGGCGCCGGCCCCGCGTCTGGGAAATCGCTCGGCTCGAGTAAGTGCGGCTCACGGGCTCGGGGCGGGCGGCGGCGGGCGGCGGCGGGCGGGTTCGCCGTCTGGGCGGTCGCGGCGGCCGCGGGCGTCGGGGCGGGACGAGCTTCCGTGGTCGGAGGCCCGGTCGTGGGCCTGCGCGCAGCCGGGAGACCTGGGCGCGGCCCGCAGCGTGTGGCGGGGGAGCCCCGAGGCCGTCGGTCCGCGCGGGCCCGGCCTGCGGGGGGGGGGGGGGGGGGGGGGCTGGGCCTGCGCCTCCGCCTCCCGGGACCCGAGCAGCCCGGCGGGCCCGGAAGCCCGCGACACCCGCGTTCGAATCCCGCCGCCTCCGTCGGTGCCGCGGCCGGGGCCTGGCTCCGGGCCGGGGGGTTTGGCGCTTCTCGCGAGCCTCGGAAGGACGCCTGCCCCAGCCGCGCAAGGACTAGCGCCCGGCGTAGAGCGCGCGCGGACGGCGGCTCCGCCCGGCGGGGAAACGCTGCTGCCGGCCCCGGTGGCCCCGGAGACGCGCTGTCGGGTCGGGAGCGTGCGCTTGCCCCGGCCCGTCGGGCCAGTGACCCGGGGGCTCCGGTGCCCCCGATGCCCCCGATGCCCCCGATGCCCCCGATGCCCAGGGCCGTGCGGGGCTCGGCTTGCCGCTGCCCGGAGTGATTGTGTCCCGCGGGGAAGCGGCCCCCAGCCCTCCACCAAGCCGGGGGGCGCCGCGATCCTGCGCCCCTGAGAGGCGGCTTTTAACCACCCACACCCCCAACCCCCACCGCCAACACCAACAACACCCCCAACACCACCCAACCCCAACCACCCCCCAACACCAACACCCCCCACCAACAAACTCCAACACCAACCACCCCACCACCACCAACACCCTCACCAACACCCCCAACAACACCCAGCACCAACACCCCCACCACCCCACCACCAACACTCCCCCAACACCAACACCCCCAACAACACCAACAACCCCCAACACTCCCACCACCAACACGCCCTCAACACCACCCCACCACCAACACTACCGACACCAACACCCCCACACTCCCACCCCCACCCCAACACTCACACCCCCAACATCCCCACCAACACTCCCACCCCCAACACTCCCACCCTCCCCAATATCATCCCCACCCCACCAACACCCCAACACTCCCACCCCAACACCAACACCACCCCCAACACCCCTACCCCCAACACCACCCCCTAACACCCCCACCCCAACACCCCCAATCCCTGCTTTTTCTTCTCCGTTCTTCTTCAGAATCCTTGACGCTAAAGTGAGTAGCAGAAAAGTAGCAGAGCAACACCACCCGCAGGGAGAGTGGGTTGTGAGGCGAGGACCGTAGTTTTTGCAAGGTCTCCAGTGAGCCTCCTCCCTGCCACAAGTTCATCTTGACAGTAATGATCGGTACCACCTTCCTGAGCCCCAAGTGTCTGGGGATCTCCTTTGCTTTCTCATATTCAGAACAGTGACCAACTTTGCAGGTGAAGAAAAGGAGGCTGAAAGGGACCCAGAAACTTGCTGAAGGTCACGAGGTTCTGTAAGTGGTCTGGCCAAGAATGCAAACTGGATCCCTTTCGCAAATCTTTCTTGTTAATCATTAGGATTTGCCCATTGGCCTTTATGCCATCATCTTCAACCTCTTTATCCTAGAACCATTTTAAGGGACACTTCAATTAGGTTTTACTATTATTATTTTTTTATTTATTCATTTCATGATGGGGGGGGGGCAGAGACACAGGCAGAGGAAGAAGCAGGCCTCATGCAGGGAGCCGGATGTGGGACTCGATTCCTGGTCTCCAGGGTTATGCCCTGGGCTGAAGGCGGCGCCAAAGCGCTGAGCCCCTCCTCACCCCACCCCCCGCGCTGCCCTTTTTTTTTTGTTTTGTTTTGTTTTGTTTGTTTTTTTTAATTAGTGAAAAGTTTTTCCTCTTTGGTGGTTTGTAACAGCCTGCCTTTGGAGGATGAATTACTCAAGTATGAAAATTCATAGTAGCCACCCGTCCCCCATCCTAGATTCTTTTCTTAGCTCAATTTTTTTTTTTTAAGTAATAGGCAAAGTGTAATATTTTCATTTGTTGTGCTTCTGCTTGAAGTGCAATATTTTGTTATTGACATTTACAGTAAACGTTGCTGCATTTTTTTATGAGAGAAGCGTGATTCTGTTTAATGGCAAAGTAATTCTGAAAATCCAAGTGACCATATACTTGTGGTAAACTTCAATAGGTATAAACTGACATGTAAAATTTTATGAGTGTTTATTTATAGTACACCGTGTGTTATGCCTGCGGAGCAAGTACAGAGTAAGCAACTTGAATTGAGCCTCCATAATCAGAGCATAGAGTGATATGTACTTGTCTTCCTGGGACTTAGCACCTTATGTTAATTGTATTACTTTAGGAAGAATTCACTGCCGACAAAAAAACCCAGCAGTTTCTCAGCTTGAGCATTTCAGCAAACATATTTGCTTAAAAAAAAAAATAAAAAGGATTTTTGAAGTAACATGAAATGGATGTCTCCTGTGCAGAGGCTGGAGTCTACTCCATAGCTACCTTTTGTAGCAGAATTTGCTTAGCTACAATTTATTATTTTCATTTTATTAAAGTAAATAATGCCTTGTCCACCTTCTTTGCCAAATGAAAAAAAGTGGAAGAAAAAATGTGCCTAAGAATTACATCAACCAAAAAATGCTATTCTGTGTGGTAACGGAAAGTGTACTTTATCAAAGTAAGATAGAGTGGCTTACTTCTCCTTTTACAGTTTAGTAAGACATTTTCAAACATGTCTGTATTACTCTCATAAATATTGCTACACGTTAGATTTATTTCAAAGCTGAAAAGTAAGATGGATTTATTGAGGCAAATCAAGAAACTGTAGTAAAGGAAAATGACATTAATTTGTGCAAAATTTTTAAAAATGTTACCACCTAAGAGCAAAGTGAATTTGCTTTCCAAACATTTCTAGGAAGTTTCTTTTTGTGTAAATTAACAGATTTAGATGTAACCTATTTTGAATTAGTATTATCTTTCAGAATGTTGCCTACTCAGTGGGAACTGCTATTTTATGGTAAAGTTATTTATTGAAAGAACACTTCACTTTTTAACACTGTCATTATTGATTGGAATTGTTGAACTTAAAAAAAATGCTTAATGTTTTTTGAGTGGGATTTTTTTACATTCTTACATACTTATTATTCAAAGTTTTCTGTATTTGTGCCTCTATCAATAAGTTGTTTTAAATGATCAAAATTGAGAGCAAAATCATATAGGACAGGGGCTCTCCATATTTTAAATAACTCAACTTTTCAGGTGTTCATTACCCGTGTCTTTTAGTTTCCTTTAAAAATTTCAATTCGCAGTTTCGCATGTTTTCCATTCATGCCTATAACTACCAACTTTTAAAAGTAGTCAGGGGGATCCCTGGGTGGCGCAGCAGTTTGGCGCCTGCCTTTGGCCCAGGGCGCGATCCTGGAGACCCGGGATCGAGTCCCACGTCAGGCTCCCCGGTGCATGGAGCCTGCTTCTCCCTCTGCCTGTGTCTCTGTCTCTCTTTCTCTCTCTGTGACTATCATAAATAAATTAAAAATTTAAAAAAAATAAAAAATAAAAAAAAATAAAAGTAGTCAGTAGAAAACATTCTATACTATTTCACTGAAGGCAGTACATATTTTGCATTTCTATTCATAGTTTAAAATGTAGATTTGAGTTGTATTTTGTTGTTAGTGAGTTGTGATAATTTTTTCTGATGGAGAGTGCAGTTTATTTTAGAACATTTTATATCTATTTTTTGTATGTTCCCTATGCTTCTCTTTTTCATTTTTTTTTTTTTAAGATGTATTTATTTGAAAGAGAGAACAAGCAGGAGGATCAGGGAGAGGGAGAGAGAATCTCAGCGACTCTCCGCTGAGTGGGGAGCCTGACTTGGGCTGGAACTCATGACCCTGAGATCATGACCTGAGCTGAAACCAAGAGTCGGAAGCTTAGCCAGGACCACCCCCTCTTTTTTACTTTTGAGTCCTCTAACAGGAAGCTTGCTCTAGGTAGTTTAATCTTTGAGTAAAATAGCGGTTCTTAACATTTCTCTCAGCTTTCAATGCAAAAGAATTTCGGTCCTCAGCTTTGGGAAGATAACATTTTCATTTTACTCTTTTGAAAAGGTTTTTACAAGGTGCTTGGGGGTGGCACAGTTGGTTGAGTATCTGACTTTAGTTTTGGCACAGGTCCTGATGTCAGGGTGGTGAGATCAGCCCTGCATGGGACTCCGTGGGGAGTCTGATTAAGACTCTCCTTCCAGGGTGCCTGGGTGGCTCAGTCGCTTAAGTGTCTGCCTTCAATAGGTTATGATCCCAGGGGCCTGGCATGGATCCCCACCCCAGGCTCTAGGCTTACCTGGGAGCTTGCTTCTCCCACTCCCTCTGCCCTCCCCACCCCCATGCACTCTTGCTCTGCTCTCTATTTCTGAAATAAAATCTTTAAAAAACAAAAACCTCTTTTCCTCTCCCCCCTGCCCGCCCAAATAAATGAATCTTTTAAAAAATAAAATGGCTTCTGCATGCTAGTGTTTTTCCTATGAAGGAAAATGGAGGAACTAGTTAAACATTTTTTAATTCTAATTACTATTAGTTTTATTTTTTGGTTTATTTCTATCAAAAAAAAAAAAAGATGAAGTGGGTGGTTATAAAGCAGTCTTTATGTCATTAAATAAATGTTTATTGATTTTTCCAAAATCAGCTGGGAATGTTTCCCATTATTGCCAAGGATTCCTACTCCTAACCTTTAAAAGCTATTTTCTTGCTCATTTTTCCAAGATTAATGTTTCTCAGACTGAAAATATTAATTTTATAGGATTTCAGAATTTGTCTCCTTTAAAGCAGTTAACTAATAGAGAAAATTAGGGTACCAAATCCTAGAATGTACTTCATAATATCATTCTGTCTTTGTGTTAATACATACAAACCCACTGTCAAATAAATCTGTTTAAAAGTTGGTTTTAATCAAAATCCACTATTTTAAAATTTGACTTTATATCACTCTCTGCTGACAATTTTTTTCTGCTGGATTTGGCTTACAACTTCATTTGCTTAATACTTAAAGAGGAATCAGAGGATTATTCATGACAAATATTGTTCTATATGAACAAAGCCTCCCCGACTGTTCTAATAAGATAATATGGTCACTGAGACTTTATTCTTAGTGTCAATTTAAGTTGGTAAGAGGAGAATATAAGAATAATTTGGTAGTTTGTTGACAATTACAATCAATAGATTTTTACTTAAAAATTTAATATTCAAATTTCAAGGCAGAATATTTATACTCACAATTACAATCAAATAAATGCTAGTTTAACTTTGAGAATAACTTCAACACTGTCCACAGTTTTTTCCACATCAGGTTTTTTTTTTCCCATCACTTAAAATATCACAGTTACCTGTACTTAAATAATATGGAAGGTACCATCATTGGTATGTTGAGACACTATTGAACACCTAAATACCTGGTCCCTACAGTGCAAATCTGTGAGCCCAGCTTTGCTCTTCAGCTTTATAGAAATACATGTTTTGCACTTGTCACTGAATTTATTTACTGTTAATACATCTTTGATTATTTTCCACTTTAGAGATTCTGACCTTTTTTCTTTTAATTCATTTCCTAGAAAGTTACCTTTCCACCATCTCTTCCCTCCAAAATAATTATTTGATCAACATCTCCACGTGTTTTAGACTTCATTGTGAGTTAATTCCAGCTCATAGTTCATAGCTTCAAGTGACTGGAGTGGCATTTGGGAAAAAGCATTATGTTTAGCTTCATCGTTTATCAGAAATTCAGATTGTTAAGCGTACTTAGTAATATTTTCCCTTTTTTACCCCCTGTGCTTTCGTCATTTGATGGTTTGTTGGCTCTGACCCATGTCACAGTACTTTTAAGATTAATCAAGCATATATGCAATTACTTACGTCTTGGAAATAAGAATACTCTAAAACTGTAGAAAAGTAATTGAACCCTTTCATGTTGTCCATGGAACATTTGCAGGTTTTTTGTTGTTTTTTTGGATGGAGGGGGGTTGTTGGTGTTTTGTTTTAGAAAGAGAGAGAGAGGTAGAGAGAGAATCTTAGCAGGCTGCACACCGGGCACAGAGCCCGACATGGGGCTCCATTTCATGATCCTGATATCATGACCTGAGCTGAAATCAAGAGTCAGATGCTAACCCACCGAACCACCCCAACACATTTGCATTTTGTCAAAAAAGGTATGTTTTGTGTAGCCATCATCTATCTCTGCATGCTATTGATAAAGTCTTGCTTTAGAATCAAAGTGAATATGAAAAGTTGAAATCTGTTGGTGTCATGTTTCAGTTGCAGCAGCCTCTGGAAGAAAGAGAATCTAATAAGTGCATTTTGCATGTTGACTACCACTTAACAGTTTACAAAGTATTTTTGTATTTGGCAGTCGATAAGACATAGGAAAGGTAAGGAAGTTGAACACAGACTTTCCTACAGTGGTATATATCATTTTTGGGGTGCCTCTGTGCTGGACTGTGGGGTCGGTGCTTCATATCCATAACATTTCTAACCTTAAAAACTCGTACCTGTGTCCTCATTTCTCATATAAGGGAATTGGGGCTCACATGGCTAATTGTAGGAAGCACCTATGGTTGAGAACATGCAGAGAGGAGTAGCATGGGGTACTTGTACTTTTTTACACTTATAATCTGAATATTTAACATTTTCCATTTATTACTTTATAATTTTTAAAATATGCCACAAACGAAGCCTATATTAAAATGCGAGATCTTAAGAAACTCTTCTTGCTATGTATATTAGCTCTTCTGATCATATCTTCCATGTGAATGGTGTCCAAGGGACAGCACTAGCCTAAAATAGAGTGATGGTATTAAATGGAACCCAGTTGAGGTGACCATTTTTCAAAATGAAAGATTTTTAATTTGTAAAGTAAGGATAGTTGAAGTTTATCTTTTCTAAGCATGTGTATTAGTGTTTTCATCCTCTTAACAGCCTAGTGAGGTGAACATTACTATCATTTTTCAGATAAGGAATTTGAAGGACAAAGTAATGAACCAGAGTCACAATTACTTTAATTTAGTTTGACTCAGCCTGTTTTCATAATCACTGTAGCATCTTTTAATTGTTGTGAGGATTAAAAGACATTTTAAATGCATTCGGTTAAAAAATATATATATAAATAAGTAAATAAAATAAAAGCATTTGGTTATTATAGGTCCTCTTATTACTGAGTTGAGTACACTTTCTTTTTTACCAATTTTATCAGACTTTAGAAATAATTTTCCCTCATGAAGAGAAAATTATTTTTATAACATAGGAGGGGGAAAAAGTTCGAATGGTGAAAATGTCTTAATTCCTTGATCAGGGAAAACTGTTAATATTAAAATACTTCAAACTGTTTATTTAAAGATACCTGTAACTCTACTGGATATTTTTTCTTTTTTCAAAGATTGTGAAACAGTCCCTCAAGTGGCCTTTTCTCAGTTGCATTTTATTATTTTTTTTAATTTTTTTTTTATTTATTTATGAGTCACACAGAGAGAGAGAGAGAGAGGCAGAGACACAGGCAGAGGGAGAAGCAGGCTCCATGCACCGGGAGCTTGACGTGGGATTCGATCCCGGGTCTCCAGGATCGCGCCCTGGGCCAAAGGCAGGCGCTAAACCGCTGCGCCACCCAGGGATACCCTCAGTTGCATTTTAATGTCCAGACTATCACTTTTTTTCCTCTATGTAAATTTTCAAGGTGTTCACAGATCCTGTGCTGTCAATTTAAAAATACGGATTCTCATGCCATTGGTAGACAATATAAATTAGACAATGCAAAACTAGTATTTGGAAATAAATTGAAGTAGATTTTTTTTCTGTCCTAGTGTGTACTTCCTAGTTTTTCTTACTGCTTTCTATAGCCATAGAGGAAAAATGGATAGCCAAATACTTTGACAATTTATCTCAGATTTTCTTATAAATCTGACAGATGCATTCCTGTCTTCATTCAGCAAGCCTTTGCTAAGTATATTATCTGAGTGAGGCATTTGTGAAGTTTCTAAGCATGTAGATGATAGTAAATTTTGTCAAATACTGATTTTGTACTAGATATTGTCTGGCATGAGGAAACACAAACACCAATACTGTTACCTTCCCTGTCCTCAAAAAAATGTATTTGCAAGATAGGAATTGCTGCTTAACAAGTTTGATTGAAGTCCTATTGCTTGTGCAGATTTGCAAAATTGTGTCAATTAGGAGAACTCATTTCTTCTATTAGTTTGCACATGTGCTCGCTTCAGCAGCATATATACTAAAATAGTTCGCACAAAAGTGGCTAACAGTAACAGAGGTGACTTGATTTATCCAAATGGGAACATGATATCCAGTGGGTAGAGTGATTATATATATATCTGTACCAAATCCTATCTTTTATTTGAAGGATTTCCAAATAATATATGAGAATTTTTTTTCCTTTTGCATTGGAAATATCTTTTTTTGCAAGTGTTCTTTTTTCCCCAGCCACATTTGTATATAAATCACATACAGCACTGTATATGTTTAAAGTGTAGAGCATAATGATTTGATCTACGTATATTGTGAATTATCACAATAAGTTTAGTTAGTATTCATCATCTCATTTAGATTAAAAAATAAAAAGGAAAAATATATTTTCCTTGGGATGAGAACTCTTAAGGACTTACTCTTGCGTATATATCATACAGCAATGTTAAGTATATAGCCATCATATTGTACATTGCATCTCTAGTACTTATTTATAACTGGAAGTTTGTATCTTTTCACCACTTTCCTCCAATTCCCCCACCCCCACCTTTGCCTCTAGTAACCATAGATCTGATCTCTTTTTGTATAAGTTTAGGGGTGTTTTTGTTTTTACTTCACATATAAGTGAAATCCTACAATATTCGTCTTCCTTGTCTGACTTTTTTCAGTAACCATAAAGCCCGCATCGCCCAACCATGTCAGAAATGGAAGGATTTCCTTGTTTTTTATGGCTGAATGCTAGATAGTACACTGTGTATATACACATACGCATGTATGTATGCGTATACACACACTCTACAACTTCTTTATTCATTTGTCAGTGGACACAAGTTTTTTCCATGTCTAGGATATTCTAAATAATACTGCAGTGTGGTGTTAGCAGTTACCCATTGCCAACAGTACTCTATTATGGGGAGCCTGTAAGTTATTTTCTATATTCCAAAAGCCTTTCAGAAATCATGCACTATATAGGCCAAAAATGACTGCATATATATAGGCCAAAAATGACTATGACTATACAGGCCATAATAAGACTAGTATATAGACCAAATTGACAGGTTACTTTTTGCTTTGGATTAGAAATAGCATTAACCCTTGGTAACGGGTAATATTTATCATGCAAATATAGCTAGAAGCCTTCCCAGTCCACTCCAAAGATGAGCTATGGCCCTTCCCTTTGCATATTTCTTTCACTTTATTTTCCACATGATACTGACAGGATCTCCTTGTAAGTCTCTCTCTGAAATGTAAACTAGAAACTATTCATTCAATAAAGAATAGTCTTCCAACTTTTCTTGAAAGCTTCAAACTTATTCTTACCCTTAGGACCTTTTTAATATGCTATTTCCTCTGTTTGGATTGGCTCTTCCCCCAGAAATTCAAATGGCTTGCTTCCACCTTTTATTAAAGTCTCAGCTCAGTAACACATTCTCTCCTATGTTTTATCCTGGTTTATTTTCATGGCAGCATGTTACTCCCTTACATCTTTGCGTGTATTTATTGAAAGTTTGCCATACTAAAGTTATAGGCAATCAGGGACACTGCCTATCTTTTTCTGCTCTATTTCTAGTGTCTAGAAAAATCCTGGAACATGGGCAGCCCCGGTGGCTTAGCAGTTTAGTGCGCTGGAGACCTGGGATCGGGATCGAGTCCCACATCGGGCTCCCTGCATGGAGCCTGCTTCTCCCTCTGCCTGTGTCTCTGCCTCTCTCTTTCTCTCTCTCTGTGTCTCTCATGAATAAATAAATAAAATCTATAAAAAAAAAAAAAAAGAAAGCACTGAAGAAGCATTTAAGAAAATCCTGGAACATAACAGGTGCATAATATTTGAAGGAATTTGCAGATTTTTTTAACAACTGCTTATGACGCTGAGGTTAAAGTAAATAAGACAAGGGGCACCTGGGTGGTTCAGTGATTGAGCATCTGCCTTTGGCTCAGGTTGTGATCCCGGGGTCCTGGGATCGAGTCCTGCATCAGGTTCCCCCCAGGGAGCCTGCTTCTCCTCTGGCCTGTGTCTCTGCCTCTCTCTCTGTGTCTCTCTTGAATAAATAAAGTCTTTAAAAAAAATAAGGCAAGTATGATATTCATCTCCAGATTCTGTATTTCTTACAGTTTTGTTTAATCAGGATCCTAAACAAATCTGAAGTGATTTAAAACTACTATAGATTGAGGATGCCTGGGTGCCTCAGTGGTTGAGCGTCTGCCTTCGGCTCAGGTCATGACCCTGGGGCCCTGGGATCAAGTCCCACATAGGGCTCCCTGCATGGAGCCTGCTTCTCCCTGTTGTCTCTGCTTCTCTCTGTGTGTCTCTCATGAATAAATAAATAAAATCTTAAAAAATAAATCTATAGATTGGTTATACTTATTTGCTTTGATGTATTTGCCTTCAGTTATCTCTATGGGCAACAGACAGTAAGTCATCAAAGTAGTTAATTATTTAATCAGTTTATTAGACCTAGAAATATTTTCAGAATTATGATTCATTCAGTTTCTGATTGAACTTAGATTCTTAGAAGCGAAGTGAAATTTTTTCAAATCACACTTAATAAATGACAGGGTAGTGTTCTAAGTCTAGTATATTTTCTACCTGTCAGATGATTTGAAAATAAAATACTCAAAAATTCTCCTTTTTAGAATAGGATTCTTTTTTACCACATTGTTTCTCCATTCAGAGGCACCATCTCTTGGCATATGTAGTAAGTTATGCATAAACTGGCTTGTGATGATTTAAAAGATTTTATCACAGAACTCTTTCTTGGTTTGAATGTGTAATTATGAAATATGTCAAATATATGTAGAATAACATAAAAGGTTTCTGTGTATCCACCTTAAAGAATGAATGAAAAGATGCTAACATTTAAAAAAAGGCAGGAATGAACCCTGCGTTTGTGTTGTCCTTTTATCATAGAGCACTGTAGCATGCACAGGTATTCACTTTTAGAAAGTATTAAACTTGTCAAATGACAAAACAAAAAAACAATAATGAATTTAATGTCCTTTATTACAGAGAAGACAATGCATGGATTGGGGGATTACAGTGCCTCACAAACAGTTGAACACTTCCCAAAAGATTTTAGCCAAGAGCATGTTTTAGAGAACATTGGGAGAGGTGGCACACAAATCCAGCATGATTGGCCAGGAGATTGAAGGAGTTCCTTATAAAGCTAGCAGGTCCTATTACCTAGGTAAGTTAACTCAAGCTGAGTTAGAGGATTGTGATTGGTGTATGTGGGGTTTCTGGATAGGTGATTCCCATAAGTGCAGGCTGACTTAGATTTGTAACATGAGTCAGGTCACTAGGGCAGCCTCCCGTTTTGTGGGTCCTGATACAAATTAACTATCAAATTAATCTGTAATTAGCAGCTACATGCGTTTGATTCAAAATGAGAAGATAAATACAAAACAAAAATAAGGGCTATGTTGGTTGAATATAAGCCTCAGGAAAATTACGAATTACAACAAATGGCATGCCACTCAATGAGTATGAATATAAAAAATGTCAGATTATGTATGTATGTATGTATTGGAGACAGTATTGTGAGAGCGAGCGAGCACAAGCAGGGGGTAGGAGTAGAGGGAGAAACCGACTCCCTACTGAACAGGGAGCCCAAAGCAGGACTCAATCCCAGGACCCTGAGATCATGACCTGAGCTGAAGGTGGATGCGTGCCCCTCTGAGCCAGCCAGGCGCCCCATGCCTTGTTTTTATAAGAAGTAGCAGAAGTGAGTTAGCTAGTGCTCACACCCAGCTGATAGCCTCTCCATCCAGGTCTCAGGAACTTTGTGTTCTAGTCTTTCAGAAATCACACCCTTGACTTCATTATCCTGTAGATATATTCAGCAACAAAAATAGTCTGTAAGGCTTCAGGTTTTAGCCTCCAAAAATACTGAGGGCAAAATTGTTAAAATATTTAACAATTGTCTTAGAATAAATAGCTCTGTCATTAAGGCATGTGTTTAATTCATTATTCATGTGTTTAACACCTTTACTGGACATTTACTATGTGATAGACGTTGCGCTTACATCTTAAACTGACCCAGAAAACTCAGCCACTTTGGGAGGAGATACATGTCACTATAATAAGTAGAGTGTGTGTTTTCTGTCGTTGAGCGGAGAAGAGGAAGCTTCTGCTTGCGGAAGGCCGAGCAGAGGATGGTAGTTAGGTAGTGAGGGAGGTCAGTAATGATGTGGATAAGGGCACAGTGAAATTAGAGGGTTTTTTTTTTATTTTATTTATTCATGAGAGGCAGAGACACAGGCAGAGGGAGAAGCAGGCTCCCTGTGGGGACCCCGGGGTCACAATCTGGGCGGAAGGCGGATGCTCAACCCCTGAGCTACCCAGGTGCCCCTAAATTAGAGATTTTTGTCGCATTTGGGAAACTGCTAGGGTTTGGGTGACATTGGATGAAAACGGGAGTTCAAATAGGGTTGAAAAATTCGACAATTTTTTTATAGTCAAAGCTTCAGAAGTATTTTAAGCAAGAATAGGCATGGAGATCAAGTTTTTCTGTAGAAATTTCAGATCATATAGTTGGACATATTTAGGTACTGAAAAGTGTGCTTTTAAAAAGTCAGCTTGTGCACTAACATTTGCTTATTGAGCATTAGTTAAGTATATCAGTAAAAGAAACGTAATGTCACCAAAATGTGTGTAAAGACATAAAATTTTAGGATAGGAAAATTTTGGTAGCTGCGGTGGAAATTTCCTTAGTCCCTGGACAGATCCCTAGGTGGTCTTGCGTGAAGAAATAAGCAGCATTTCTGATGGGAGCGCGTGCTCGACGGCGCAGCTTGTGCAGAGGAGCCAGCGCTTGTTGTTCTCAGGAGTTGATGCCTCTCGCTCGCTCCACGGGAGAGCTCGGGGCGCGGGGGGGGGGGGGGGGGCGCGGCGGCGTGGGGGGGGCGGGGCGCGGCGGGGAGCGCGGCGGCGTGGGGGGCGGGGCGGGGGCGGGGCCGCGGCGGTGACGCGCGCGCACGGCCTTGTGGGGCGCGGGGCGCGCCCGGGCGGTGGTGGCCGGCGAGGTGGGGGCGGCCGTTTGTTTCCTCGCGGTGGCGGGCTCGCGCGCTCCCCCCTCGCGAGCGGCGGCGGGTGGCGAGCGGCGGCGGCGGCGGACGGCCCGAGCCCCGGCGGCGGATCGGCCCCCCCCTCTCACGGTTTGTTGTGTGTTTGATGTGTTAAAGCAGGAGCGCGGCGGCGAGCGGCGCCATGAGCAGCAGCAGCGTCGTGCCCGGCTCGGCGGGCCCGGGCCCCAGCGGCGGGCCGGGCGGCGGCGGCGGCGGCACCGAGGTGATCCAGGTGACCAACGTGTCCCCGAGCGCCAGCTCCGAGCAGATGCGGACCCTCTTCGGCTTCCTGGGCAAGATCGACGAGCTGCGCCTCTTCCCGCCAGAGTGAGTAGCGCTCGGGCCTGGCCGCCGCCGCCGCCTTCCGGGGCCCGGGCCGCGCGGGCCTGCGCTCTCGGGGGCCGGGCCGGGCGGGGGGGGGGGGGGGGAGGGCACGGGGCCCCCGGAGCGGCCGGGCCCGCGGGGCGCCGCGCGATGGCTGCTTTGAGCAGAAGCGAGTGTTTGGAGCTCTTTGAGGAGCAGCCGCGTCCTGGGTCCCTACGGGGCTGCGGTAGCGAGGTCCCCGCGGGGCCCGAGGGGCTCAGCCCCGAACGGCGGACCCTGCCCTCCGCCTCCGACCAGGGGCTTTACACAACGGTGGATCTTGGAGTTAGCATGGCTGTGTCTGTTGCGTGGACTCCTGCTCCCTGCACAAGCAGTGAGGGCGTGAATCGCCGGGGAGAGTCGGAGCCGTGAGCAGAGGTGACCGGTACCGGGACCCACGTGCCGAGCAGCGGCGGGCGCGCGGAGCACGGACCCTCCCCGGAGCCCCGTGCTTGTACTCCGCATTCGTGGTCCCCCAGTAGAAGCTAATCCTACTGCAGAGCTCAGTACTTTCCGTATTTCATCACTTTCTACTGAAAGTATTTTTAGATGATTCCTCCTGTCTTCAGAGGACTATGTTGTCTTGAATTTTTAGAGGAGTATACATGCAGAGAAAGGTTTCAGAGTTCATTGATTTTCAGGAAGTGTAGAATTCTGGGAACAAACATTTTGTTTTGAACGGAAACTTGACTGCTTTTGGTAAGGAAGAACAAATAGCTTTCATAATAGGAATATAAAAAAATATTTTGCCGTTATTCCATGTTCTGAAAACATGCCCTTTGTTAAGTTTTTGTGAAATTAACAGTGAAAACGCAGAAAATGAGAATGGCACGTGTCATTATTATAATGCTATTATTCAAAATATCTGACATACCGGATTGATTTATGAAATCATTCTTTCCAGCCCAGCAAGTTACAAAGAAAGACTCTTGTTATAGTTCCTGACTTTAAAATGTTTTGTTTTGAAGATGCTCTTAGGACACATTTGTGAAAAGGTGACACAGGTATAGGCTTTTCCGGGCTCCTCTTTGACCGAATGAATGACCAGTGTCTTAGAGTCCTGATGGACCAGTCTTGGCTTTTTTGCTTTGTTGTCAGAGGAGTATTTCCATCATAAGGGGGGGGGGGGGGGGGGGAGGGTGACTGATGTGAATCAGATAACGTGACCTGGGGTGCTGTGCGTTGGGACTCCTTTTCCCGTATTGGGAAGAAGATAAATATTGACACATTTTTGCTCTTTGACTCCTTTATATTTGTTCCCACATATAAATAATTTCTCATCTGACACTGTACAAGGTTACAATATAGTAGATGCTAGTACTACCTCAGTGGCCTTCTGGATTTGAATAGGATGGATGTAGAGTCTTTCTTTTGTTCATTTAACGTGGATTTTTTTTTTAATGTAAGTCTTAATTGCTAATCTCACTTGCATGACTTGGAAATGTTCTGGACAATTTCTTTAAGCTTATTACTCTTTTCAGCATTAGCTTGACGGGGATAACGTGCTGTGGAGTCCTAAATAGTGCTCCAAAAAGGTGCATCATTCCAAAAATCTACTTTTTTACTCATAGAATAAGAGTAAATGGTTCAGAATATTTAAAATTCTAACTATCATAAACATGTTTGCTACTTTTTTTTTATGGGGTGTATGTGTGTTTTGTTTTTCCACCAAAGGCATTCATATTCACTTAGGACTCTTCACCTAGATAGATGTCTATGACATGCTTGCTGCTTTTTGTTACTCAAATGTCACCTAATCAGAGAAACCTTCCCTGATCACCCTGTATGAAAATAAAACACTCCTGCTCCCTCCCTTCCTCCCCCGTTAAATTTAACTGCCTTGTTTTTCTCTAAAGCACTCCTCACCAACTGTCAGATTAAGTTTAGCTTCCTCTCCTGGAGTATGTGTCCCCTTAGGTCAGCAACATCACCTATGGAGCATTGTTTAAAGTACATATAGGACAGCCTTAACCCACACCTACCGAAATGGTGCTTTCCGAAATGGTGCTTTCCGTTATAAATACCTATGGGGAGGGGGCAGTGGTGATTGTGGGATCTGGGATTACAGGAGACATTTCAGTGTCCACCTCCTCACGAAGGTTTCTCCCTTTGTTTCATTATTGAATCCTTCTCTTTCTTGGTTCTTTTAAGCTGAAAATTGCTGGCCTATAATTTCACCCAGTGATAATGATGTTTTAACAAGAAATAATACTCTCACCCTCTCTTCAGTATGACAGCCCCTAACAGCTATTTGAAAGCCTCTGTCGGCGTTCCCCCTCATTTGTTCCCTCTCTTCTAAAGGAAAGTATTTCCTTTGATTCTAGTTGTTCCTAAAATGCATTTTAGAAATTCAGCATTGTGTGAATGTCTAGTATATGCTAGATGCTTTCCTATTTTATCTTAAACCTGTTTTTTTGAACAAGTGAACTGAAATTCACATACGTTGTTTTGCACTCCCAAATCACTCTACCACCGTCAGAATTCATATTTCCACCCCAGTGTTGTGATTCTCCTTTACTACTTGGTAAAGTATTTCCTTGATTCAGCCAAACAACTAATGAGTGGAATCATTCTTTTGACAGTTAGTATTCTTTCAATGTTTGGTTTTAGTGTATTTCAGATTGGAGAATATAACTGGAGTGTTTATTGGGTAATGATCCCAGGGAAGCATATGTCAGAGTTATGCATTAACTGAAGGTTCACATCAATTATTTAGGTAATTATTTTGGTGGCCAAAAATAGATTATTTTTTATACTGACCGAAAGACTTCCATTTTCCATGAATGCATAGGCAAGTAGACGGAAACCGATGACTTGTTAACAAACTGACATTGAACTCATGTGCTCACTCATCCAACTGGAAAACAAAAAATTAAAATTTTCTTTCAGAGCAAAAAAATAAAACCTAATACAGTAAATTTCTAAGGAAGAGTTTTGCAGACATTCTAACAAACTGTCTTAGAAAAAAAATAAAAGTATGGTACACATCACAAATTTGAGTCTTATTCTTACAGAGGGCCATGCGAATCTTCTCTATCATTCCAGTTTTAGTGTATGTGCTGTGGAAGTGAGCACCAAAAATACTTTAATGATCATAAGTAACTACACTTGGGTAAGATTATCTTTGAGAACTTTTTATTAAGTGCAACATTTTGCTGTATTTCTTTATAACTGAATAAGAACTCAATGGAGGAGAGGGCTATAAGGTCAACAGAGTCACATTTTCAGGTGAACATTACCTTTGTCGCAGATCTGCCATTTTGAGGGCTTAGGAGATGCCTTTATTAATAATTTTAAGCCCCAAATTCTCCACCCAGAAATGGTTAACACAGTATCACGGTGGGAGTTGAAAGCATGTCATCAGTGGTCTGAACCAGAAGCTCTCATGCTTTAGTTGGCATAAATATCAACCGTGGATCTTAAGAATCAAAGCCCTCCTGTAAAGGGATTCTCAAATTCATTGGGCTTGATGGAAAACAGAAACCTGAATTTTCCATGAGCATCCCAGAAGACTGGGAAACAATCCTTAGAGAACACTTTAATAAAAAGATTGGGAAAAATAGTATACCACTCTTTACCTAAGGGCAAAAGCATCACACAGGGCTGGCTTTTTCCTATCTTGCTTCTCATCAACTGCCCTACCTCATCTATATTAATTCTTAAACGTAAAAGATGAAAACAAATTTTTAGAACAAAATTCTAAGGTAGAAAAATTGATTTCATGCAACAGTCTGAAAGTGAAATTTACATGCTATCTTAGCATGTGTCGTCTTTCAATAAATTCTGAGAATATATAAGACTGTAACTGAGTCCAAATAGTAATGGTTTTAAACAAGGTTGTTTGAAGCAAGGAGAAATGAATTATCTGTCTTTCTGGGTTGTCTTACGGTGACTCTCTTTTCCTTGGTATTTAATTATTCATGTTTTTACTTCCACACCACTTACGGGTTTGATGTAACCAAGTAATAGCTGGAAGTAATAGCAGTAATATTGCCATGACATGAATGGATAGAAAAATTATGAATCATTTAAATTGCCAAATTAATGGAAATACGCTGAACATGTAGGCAGTATTTCCTAATTTTATTTTATAAGGAACTGTTCTCTGTATTGATATTTTTTAAAAACTTAATATTAGAGTCATTTTCTTTTTTAGTCAGATGACAAGAGTGTCAAAGAAATGGTAGGGATCATTTTTTCAGAAATGTAAATGTCTATTACTTCCCAAACCATCATGTTAGGTGTTAAAAATGAAGGACAGCATCATTTTAAAGAGCTTTTTAATTTTGTAAAAATGTGGATATGTAAGAAAAGAGAAGTGCAATAGCTAAAACCTGCTGAAATGGCATTCTTTCCAATATATAGGTGCAACATTGTTAAATTTTAGACCCGTAGTGCTTCCCATTAAAACAACACTATATCCACATTAAAAACAAAACAAACAAAAAAAAAAAAACACTGTATCTTTTCGAAAATATTTGGCAGTAAGCTTCCTTTAATAAGATGGCTTAAAACTCCATTTGGATATACAGTATTGTCAACTTTGCTTTGAGCCTAGATTTGGATCACTGATTGGTGTATGGCCAGTGCCTTTCAAGAAACCTATTGAAAGTTCTAATGGGTTTGAGTGCTTGGGCTACGTATGTAATGGCTTCATGTTAGTGCTCAAATTATGAAGAGTTTTCTTTGCAACAACAAATACCTCTGAAATACCAGTGTAACCGAGTCTGATGTAATTACATTTTTATGTACACATGAAAATCTAATTTATTTGGAAAAGCTAGCAATAAGACCTATTTTAAAACCATTCCAATTTATTGTAAGATTTTTTTTCATTGTTGAGTCTTAAGATGCAGTTGCGTTGTTATAATAACGCAGTTGTTCTTTACCCTGGGTGCATATTAAAATGGTCACAGAGAATTAAAGAAGGAGGAGGCATTCCGTACATCAAAAGATCTTGCGTTAATTCATGCAGAGTGAAGAGCCTAGCGCCCCCCCCCCCACCCCCGCTGGTGGTTCTGATGTCTAGCCGGGGATGATGTGATTATGACTGTTTTAAGCCATTACTTTTCAAACAACTTTTGGTTTGGGGTTAAGGGAGCAACTCTTAACTTTATTTAATCTTTCCCTTTTTTCACAGAGTTTTGTGGCAGAAATTTGAAACACCTTGTATTTTAAAAAGACAAAAATGCTGTTCACTGCCTAATCTTTCTTTCTTACTCTGCTGTAGGTTGCATTTTAGCACTTGTTTTACCTAAGAAAGCAATTTGCTGGGGGAATTTTGTGTAATGATACCAGGGGGTACTATATATCCCCATGTGTGTACACATTTTTTGTTTGGTTTTTCTGAAAGCAATCTGAGTAAGACAGCCTTAATTATTTATAATGCCTCGAAGTTATAATATGCTGTAGGTGGAAGAGGACAGCACCTAGTAGGCAGGTCAAGAAAACTCATTGTCAAGTAGGTAGGTGTACTTTCCCGCAATATTTTTTTGTCCCTGAAGTGGAAGTAGTGTTTTTTTTTTTTTTTTTTTTTTTTTTTTTTACTCTGAAAAGTTATCAGTAACGAAAAGTTTTCTAAACCAAAATTATTTTACTTGCAATTTAAAATAGCTGGTATTGGTGCTATGGGAAAAATGTTGACACTTTGGTGGTCTTCTCAAACTGTGAGATTATAGTTTCAAACGGTTTTTA
The DNA here is from genome assembly GCF_003254725.2 of Canis lupus dingo. Classification (NCBI taxonomy): domain Eukaryota; kingdom Metazoa; phylum Chordata; class Mammalia; order Carnivora; family Canidae; genus Canis; species Canis lupus. The sequence goes on along the minus strand of NC_064248.1, from coordinate 75,291,967 downwards.
ATTTGATGTACTGTAAATTTAAACAGTGATTGTTTCTGTCTACATGCAGTTTGAGTTCAGTGGGCAGTACCTTATTTGAAATTTTTTGAAGTGGTTAAATACATGTGATACGTATTTTTATCTGCCTGTTTTACTTTTGGAATGCAAATGTTTATGAGTCATACGTTTGTGTTGTAGCTGATATTCTTTTTTCTCTTTTTTTTTATGTTACTTGTTTATTTTGTAGTGATTCACCTTTGCCAGTCTCATCCCGTGTCTGCTTTGTTAAGTTCCATGATCCGGACTCAGCAGTTGTGGCACAGCATCTGACAAACACTGTATTCGTTGACAGAGCTTTGATAGTCGTACCATATGCAGAAGGTTTGTGCTTTGTTTAACTACCTATGAGGGCATCCTATGATGACCATCTACCTCAGTATAGTTCTAGAGTGAGCGTTAGTAGCATGTTAGAAATTTAAGCTATTAACATTTTGAAACCCTTGTTATACTGCAGTCCGTGTTTTTACTTGCAGATTTTTTTAATTCTAAAAATTAGACCTGTTCTTATAAGATATTTAACTTTTTGCATTCTTTTAAAACATTTTAAGTTCGTTAAAACCGTATCCCTAATTGTAATTTCTTAAGCTGTATCTACTTAGTTAATTTAATGTTGAGTTTTATGAAAAAGTCCTGAAGGTGAATGGTTCATTCCATGCACATTTAATTTACATAGAAACCTCCAAATAAATGCATGATGTTATTTCTGTTTTGAATAAATGACTAGGTTAGTTTTATGTATGTAGTGCTCCCTCTGACAGATTAACTAAAAAAATATCCCACATTGAATTCCAGTATACCAAGGGTTGCAATGATTTTGGTTTTTATGAAAGTTCAAGATTTCCTGTAGCTTAGGTGCCAGATGGGCACTGGGTAATTTGTTTTTATGCCAGATTTTCTTGTTCATTCTTGCTATATTTTCTAGATATCTCTAAATAATAAATTCTTCTCTCTGTTATTTGTGTGTGTGATTTTTGTAGTGGAGAAGGCAAATGCAAAACTCTTCCAGATGACTGAAAAACAGTGGGTCCTCTGCAGCTACAGGGGATTCTAGACATTAACTAAAGGCCAGCAAGCACTCAAGTCCCCCAAGTGTTTTCCTGGTGTAACCATTTGTTAACTACATTTTCTCTCTTTTTACATTTTAGGCTGTTAAAGTAATTTGACAGAAAAATAATGAGCAGGGTTTTTGGATCTAAAAAAGCCACTGTGACGAGACAGCACTATATTAATTCCATTTTGTAAAATTTTCTGAGACATATTTTATAATTAGTTTGTTCCCAGTGTACTGCGACTTGATTTGCTTTTCGGTAACTATAAACTTTGATCAAAGAAAGCACTGAAATATGATAAAATTACTGGATTTTAAGCTAACTAACGTAATGCTGACCAGAATTTAAATGCTATCCCCTTAAATGAACTGGTCAGTGGAAGCAGAATTTCGATGTTGTTAACTTTAGATGCTATCTCAGAGCTTTGAATACCAGTGTGAACATTTACACCGTGCCGTGTAAAAGTTGTGAAATGTCTAGTCCTTAAAACTTAGAAAAATTGCCTTTGTGGTTTTCTAAGAAATTAAATTGCATTCATAGATGGGTTAATAAGTAAGGCATGCTATGTAATAGTAGTACATCTATCTCCATGATATTAAAGTGTGTGAGCCCTGTTTTAAGGTTTTAAAATATATGTGCTGATAAGCGTTTGAGTTAGTGTGTTTTGATTAAGCAATTTCTTTTATATCAGTGTGCCTGTTGTAGGATAAGACGTATCACCAAGAGAAAATTTACAGAATTCAAACTTAGGATAAGTAAAATACAATTTTTGAAAAAAAGTTCAAATCATGTGAGTAATGTGCAAAACTTAGACTTTAAATTTAAAGAATTCTTACTGGCTAAGTATCCTATTCCCGAGTCCTGAACATAATACAGTATATCATATAACTGGCTTTCAAAAGTATTTTTAGACTTGTAGTAACCTTTCTAGATCTGTTCTGAAAATGAAATATTTAGGAGGGTATATAGAATTACAGAAATATTTTAAGTTCCAGAATCTGTTTTTGGTGTATTTGATTTATTGGTATGGTATGCTGTATTAATGTTACCACCGCTGAATAACTGATGTACTCAATCCCTTTGTCACCATTCACCCTAGTTTTTAGCTCTTAACACTTTGGTGTTGGCTCTTGGTCAGTGTTTTAGAACAATAGACACAAAGTGTACGGTAAGGAATAGTCTTAATTGGTAAAACTGAGATAGCTGGATTTGGAAGGAACTCGTAATAGTAATGGATTTGGGGGTTATTTAGGTTCCTTGGTTAATGTTTGTTTCTTTTGTCTGTTTCTTTTTCTTTCATTTCTACACATTCATGCAGTATTTCATGGTTCTATCAAAGCAGCAGTAAAAAAAATACTCTTGACGCATGAAAATTAACTGGTGAGGGGCCTCATTGCTATTTTTAAATTGTAGTTTTATTTTTAAATAGTCTTTTTTAAATCAGAGGATCAGATGCATGACTTTTTTTTTAATGGATGCAGATCTTCTATCAGGTGTCTCACAATAAATTCAAGAGGATTTTAGTTTGCCAGAAATGTTGCAAATGCACTAATTTGAGTAAGATGTTGATACTTAATATTATCCTCTTGAGACATAATTTTGCATGCAAAATTATCCCATAATCTTTGTAGGTTTGTTAATATTGATGCATTAATGCCCTATATCTAAATGATCTTCTCCCCCCACCCCTCCATAACTCTTGGTATCTAAATTGATGACAGCTCTGACACAAGCAAGATAACAGTGCTGTGTAGTATACATTTGTTTATATTATCGGCACTTCTCAGTATAGGTGGAAGGAACCATTACCTTTATTTAACAGTGGTTTTTCTTTTTTGTTGTTGTGTTTTACAGTTCTTTTCCCTGGTTCAGCCTGAACTATATACCAGGCCCTGCTGAAAATACCACCCAACAGTTTTCTTCTGCAGCTTATCCAGTTTCTCTTAAGTGCCCTGTACATATTGTATGTTTTATGATGAGATGCAGTTTCTTAATATGTATTACAGAAATACTACTGGTATTTGCAAATATGTAGTTTAATTGTATTATTGAACTCTCATTTTGGGGGCTTGGGCACATTAACAGATTAATCCATCTGTATAGGGCTTTTGCTGTTGGATAGAATTTAAATTGTCTACATAAATATTTGTTTAGGGCCCTTAGATTTTATCTGAATACACAGATTAGGCTTTTAAAAACAGACATACATGTTGTTTTTGGCTTTAGGAGTTTGGCTAAGTTAGCTTTTGAACTGACACTTATGTAGCAGCATTTTTGGTATGGTTAGCATGGCACATGTTGGAACATAAAGCATTTTACTGTACAGGTAAGGAATGTGCCATGTTGTTTTACCTATTCTCTTTCTTTCTTACCCACTTTCACACGCACGTCCTGTGTGTGTATTCAGAGACCTTCAGAAACATTCATATTCATTTTCATGAGTCAGCAAAAGCCCTACGCTTGATTCCAACAGAATATTTCCTTTACATACTTTTCTTCTCTTAATTTTTACAAAATTTGTATGGTAGGTGTAAAAGAAAATCATAGTAACTGTACCATATTATTAACCCCTAAATCAAACTTTTTTTGTCTTGTGTATCTTGATTTTTCTGTGTGCTTTATAGTGAAGCAGCCGACACGAGTCGTTGTTCATAAAACAGCTTTTGAAAGTTGAGAGCACACCCCTGGAGAACCGACTGTGCTTGCTTACGTTTGGTTCATGACTTAAAAATCGAGTACAGGTGATGAAATCTTGGCAGTGTTAACAAAAAAGTAGTGTGTATTGTGCTATTTTTTTTTTACTCTAGAAACTTAACCATTTGTAGAGAAAAAGGAAACAAATTTTCACACATTGAAGTTTCATTCTGACATAAAATTAATGATAAATAATCATAGAAGTCAAGCTTTATATTTTAGCGAACATAAGTACTTTCAACAAACTCAGGTGGTGTATCAGGGAGACATTTTCTGGGTGTTTTTGTGTGTTTTCTGTCTTGCAAAAGAGCGTGTTCTAATGCAAGGATGTTTCTCTGCAGGAGTTATTCCTGATGAGACTAAGGCTTTGTCTCTGTTGGCACCAGCTAATGCAGTGGCAGGTCTTCTGCCCGGTGGTGGACTCCTGCCTACCCCCAACCCACTTACCCAGGTACTCCCAGTTCTGTCGAACTCCTAAAGGGTGGAAAGGAACGCAGGATTGTGGGAAAATCTAAACATACCTGAGCTTTTTCAGTGCGGTCATGATTAGAGTTCACAGAGTGATTCCACGTGTGCCTAGTATTGTAAGAGGCTGTCTTAGATATGATCATAAGTACTAAAGGAGATCTCTTGGAAGTTTGCATTTTAAGAGCATTCTGAATATCGTAAATCTGCTATATTTGGTTTGCCGCTAGCTCTCAAAATAACCCATAAGGAACTGTTGTGGGCAGGGCTGGAATCTCATGAGACCTGAGACTTCTCTGGAACATGCTGTTAAAAATAGTATGTTCATTTGGACCCAGAAAGAAAATAAAGGTGAAATTTGGACTTACTGTGTTTTTATTTCCCCACTCAATGCCCTTTGATCTTTTGCTCTTGAGGTTTGAATTAAGCACGTGGCTTGAAATAAAAATGAATTCTTAAAGCAGATTTTTTTTTTTAACATGGGGAAGGTGACATAAAGTTGAAGAACATTTTTGCTAGGTAATGTTTCTAACCCTGATAGTATATACTGTTTGAGAACTAAAAGGCTCTTTAAATGTCATGTATTCTCATTCAGAGAGATTAGAACTGATCAGTAGTGGTTTCAGAGATAATAGTGAACAGCAAGCCTCAACCAGCATTTTTTTTATAACAGCATTACTTTCTATTTTTCATTTTGCCTTTCTATTTTTCATTAACTGTTGTATTTGAAGTTAACTATTAAGTGAACCATGTAGTACCAGAAAAAGGCTGAAATCAGGAATTCCCATCTTTTTTAGTATAACTTTGTCGTTTAAGGCCTCATTTTTTACTTACAAAATGAGGATCTGGGTAATTTGTAGATACCTTCAACATACAAAATTGTGTAATAACGAAGGTAGACATTTTTATAGTGACACTACTTGAGTTGTACTCCATAAACAAAGTACGGGAAGTTTGGTACCTTTTATTTGCTAGATATTACTAGAAGAGCTTTTAGCACAGTTCTTAGCAAGTTAGACTGCCTCCAAAGCTATAGGACTTTGCATGGTCTGCATCTGTTAACTGAGTAGAATTATGTCAGGCAGGAGACAAAAAGAACATGTGGTGATATGAATAGGGAAAGGTTAATATAAAGAGTTACTAACTAGTAACAGGAGGTAACTTCGCAGAACGCCCAGTGAATACAGTAATTGCAGTTAGAGGAAGTACTTGGGATGCTGAGGAAGAAGGAACACAGATGAGGGGGTACCTCTTCCCCCTTTCAGGCTAAGTTTCAGATCACCTTCAAAAGGATGGAAGTACCAAGTCCCCTGGGGTGCCCACAGAACTCGTAGGAAGCTGCCCAAGAGGATGATACCGATGGTCACTAAAGAAGTGAAGGCCACTGGGCATCCCACTGTGGTTACTGTTACAACCAGAAAGTGAACATTGGAGCCAGGAAGAAAAACCCCTTCTACAGTGTCCTCCTTCTGCCTCCCCCTACAGATAAAGCTTAACACCGTGCCAGCTGTCGAGGGAGAAATGCTTATAAGGGTTCTGCTTTCATTGTCACAAAACAGGGCAAAGAACAGTGGATTTGGAGCTAAGAAGCAACAAATGTTTATCATTTTTGGCACACAGATATGTAAAATTCTTGTATCTTTTTCTAATTTCTGGTTTTAGGGATAAATGTGCTGTCGTGAGTGAAAAATGAAGCTCTAGTATATATTGCAGGGGTTAATAGGCAAAGTACAGCCCTTGGGCCAGACCCTCGTTTTTGTTAATTTTGATTGGAACATGACCGTGCCTATTTGCTTATTAGTATTTTCTTTGACTGTTTTCAGGCTGCATTGGCATACATAGCTGAGTAGTTGCAACACAGCGCACATAGCTACAGACTTAAATTAGTTCTTATGTGGTCCTTTAAAGGGAAAAACAATGATCCTTCAGTATCAGAAATAAAAGTTAAATTTTAAGTAAATAAAATTTGAAATTTCACAGATTGGCGCTGTTCCATTGGCTGCTTTGGGAGCTCCTACTCTTGATCCTGCCCTTGCTGCACTTGGGCTTCCTGGAGCAAACTTGAACTCTCAGGTATAACTTCATACCCTTCAACTTTGAGCTCATTTTTATTTTTTTTTTAATTTATTTTTTATTGGTGTTCAATTTACCAACATACAGAATAAACCCCAGAGCCCGTCACCCATTCACTCCCACCCCCCGCCCTCCTCCCCTTCTACCACCCCTAGTTCGTTTCCCAGAGTTAGCAGTCTTTACGTTCTGTCTCCCTTTCTGATATTTCCCACACATTTCTTCTCCCTTTCCTTATATTCCCTTTCACTATTATTTATATTCCCCACATGAATGAGACCATATAATGTATGTCCTTCTCCAACTGACTTACTTCACTCAGCATAATACCCTCCAGTTCCATCCACGTTGAAGCAAATGGTGGGTATTTGTCATTTCTAATGGCTGAGGAATATTCCAGTGTATACATAAACCACAGCTTCTCTATCCATTCATCTTTCGATGGACACCGAGGCTCCTTCCACAGTTTGGCTATTGTGTGGCCATTGCTGCTATAAACATTGGGGTGCAGGTGTCCCGGCGTTTCATTGCATCTGTATCTTTGGGGTAAATCCCCAACAGTGCAATTGCTGGGTCGTAGGGCAGGTCTATTTTCAACTCTTTGAGGAACCTCCATGAGCTCATTTTTATAAATAAAGGATTTGTTCCATTAACTGTTAAAGTTTGCATTTCCAGAACTGGAGATAACTGATTACTGTAGTATAGTAATAATTTTTTTTATTACTTTATAAAGTTGTTAATGAGAAGTTTAAAAGGTCACTGCATCATTAGCCCCTTGACCATTAAAGAATCTCTTGCTTTATGTAGTTTAGAGTAGTTTCACGGGGAGCCGAGTACATCAGTATGTTTGGAGGCAGTAAACAGTCATGAAAGGTTCATAATTTGTTTTCTTGTTATTTACTCTCTTAGAAGTTTTGTTTTCTTTCATTGTAATTTGGCGAAACTTTTTTCCTGAAGTCCTGACCTTGTGGAAATCTTTTATTATACTGCCTAAGCAGTTGGAGTTTTGTTTACACGTTTCTTTGAAACTGAGCTAACAAGCTTGTCAAAAAGTCTCAAAATAAGCAGGAGGTAAACTGTTTTATAAGATTTAGACTTTACAGCTTCATAATATTTTTACTTGCTAAAGCACTCAGCTTAATATGTGTTTTCACTGGCATTATATTTCCGTTGGTCTTCATGTCCCTAAAATATTACTTCTGTAAGTTGCCCAGATTATCTTAAGGCATTTCAACATATTGAAAAAATGAAATAGCGATCATTTATGTTTTCTCACCGTTGCTGTATTTTTGTTTTTGCAGTCTCTTGCCGCAGATCAGTTGCTGAAGCTAATGAGTACTGTTGACCCCAAGTAAGGATTTTTTTCTGTGTTTACAGCGGTGTTACGGATATATAGTATGTGAATGGTGAAGATATTAGATAGTTAAAAGTTCTTTCAAATTATACAATACAGAATTTGTTTTCTAGAAACAAGGAGCAAAATTCAGACGTAAGCCCATTTATAAAGGGTTTTTTTTAGTGTAAGTTGAATCTTTCTGAACAGTTGTAAACACCTTCTGCCAGGATGACAGGAAAAGAGCTAAGTGTTACCCTTAGTTAATTCACTTGAAAAATGTATACATACAAAGTACCTACTAGAAGTCTGTACCTTCATAGCATTTTTACTCTAGTCAGAAAGGGAGACATATTCAAATACAGTAAAGTATCTGCATCCAGCAAGAAGTCCACAGATGCTATGGGAACTTACGACAAGGAGACCTTCAGGTTAAGATGGGAGAGGCGGAGCCTGGGAGTCAGGGAGACAAGTGAAGGAAACACTATCCCAGAGCAGAAACCTAGCACATGTCACCTAATACCAACGTCTGTTTTTAGGTGCTTTGAAGAGTTCTCTGTGTGCCGTTAACAGTCAGGTTCTGTAGTTTATAATGTAACAAAAGTCATGAGATGTTTCACTTGATAATTTTTTGATATATTAAAATTGAACTTAATGTTTTTCCTGCTTGGTAAAATCCACGATAAATCAGTGGGAGAGCACGGGGGGAAGGAGAACAGAATCATTTCACTATAGTAGTTTAGTGCCTTTTTTCTTAAAAATTACCTGGTAAAATCTTAGCGTGTACTTACCGACCAGCATATAACACCAGCACAGTTGAAATTCCCTCTGTACCCATTTTTGTTTACATTGCCCTTTCTCCCATAAATGATTAACTGTCCTGCAGTCGTCTGTAATTTTTTCACACACGTATAAATCCTTAAAAGGGTCATCTTTCCAGTCAGCAATTTCATTGAGTAACTTTGGTGTGCCATCGGCTTCTGCCTCGTTATCTGTCCATCTGCAGCCTTACAAGTAATACTCTTGCCCAGCAAAATTATGTTGCTCTAGAAAGTTTATAAATTATATGAAGGAAAGTTCTGTCAATCAAAAATCTTTGGCATCTGTATGTTCATGGGTACTGGCATTTCTTACCCTGTGTTAATGGAAAGTTAATGGATGTTCAGCAAAATTAAATAAGTACTTTCTCTTATTCCAGGTGTCTCTGGGTCTTTAAAATGCAGATGCCATTGTAAATATTGGAAAGGATCCTCCTATACTGTACATACCTTTACCTAAACTAACATGAAATCCTCCCCCTTTTCAAGTAGTATCTTACTAAGATGATGGTATATGAAACATTTACACATTTATTTGTAATACTGTTGTGTGTTTTAAAATACTTCAGATCTCAGTTCTTGGTTCTATTTCAGGTTGAATCATGTAGCTGCTGGTCTTGTCTCACCAAGTCTGAAATCAGATACCTCTAGTAAAGAAATAGAGGAAGCCATGAAGAGAGTACGAGAAGCACAGTCCCTAATTTCTGCTGCTATAGAACCAGGTAAAATATGTTAGGTGGTTGTGTTGAATCTTAAACCATAGGATTGTTGGTGAAAATGATGGTTGCTTAAGTTTGGGAATAATGTTGAGTAATACTGTAGTCATTTTTTAATTTTCTAAATTGTGATAAAAGATGACGTAGTAGAGTGATCTCTCCTGGGTGAGGGTAGGGGATATGTCACCCTGATATTTGAAAATATCTGGAGGTACGTAATTGTTAGGCTGTACCAAGTGCATCTCCAGTGGGAGAGGAGCAGGATGTAGCTGAACATCCTACGATGCTGAACATCCTACGACACCCTACCCCATCCCTCAAAGAGTAATGTGTTCTTGAATCCTAGAGCCTGGATTTATGTTGGCATCTGTTGGGATCGCCTCCTTGATTTTAGTCTTTTATTTGACCTAGAGAACTTTCTAAAAATGCTTCTATTAATGACATTTGTTTAAAGAAAAGCAAATACCTTATTCTTCACAGATTGTCTTTCTGAGATGAAATGATTATCCTACCGTCTGCCCTATATAGATTGAATGTTTCATCCTGGATTATTTTTCCCCCCATTAAATAACGTTTTACTGATTTTTCACTCGTATTTCTTAATAAATGGCAAGGTTTTAGGTATATATAGTTTTAGGAAGATGATTGTAAGTGTAATGTTGGATAAATTAATACCAAGTGCTTTATATCAGTTATTAAATCATCAGAATCAGTGAGTCCAAGGCCACAAGGCAAGCAAGCAGTAGGAGCTTTAGATGGACGGCTGGATATATGTGACACCAAAGTAGGGCACCATGCTGCAACTTTCTGTTCTTATCGAACACTCAGCTAGTAATTGGAATTACTAAAAGTGATTTACTTATAAATCTGAAGATTTTTCTTATTAATACTGACATTTGCAATAAATTATATTAATAAAATGATCTAAGTGTGAAAGAAAAACTTAATCTCACTTTGATTATAGACCATGTATGGAGAATGCAGTGGCTTTAAGTCTCAAGTTAAAGGAATTGTTTCAATGTTGTTTAAAAACTAGGAAATGGGAGTCAAATCATCTGGGTCTGTCTCCTTCTAACTTATACATTGAAAACTGGAGAGGAAGAGGAGGTGCTCAGATTAAGAAAGAGAGCTAAGCTTACTAAAATCCAGTTCTGTCATAGAGTAGTATAGTGCAAAGAGTGAATGAGTCCTGACGTTCTGGAATTGAAGGATAAATATTAAGCCTGTGTATTAACCGCTTTAACATAAATATACAGGAATTTCCTTAGCAGAGGAGCATAGACCTAGGTGGTAAAGAAGGAACATGTTAATGGAGCAAGAATTTAAAAATCCCTATATTTCTGGTTATTTTGAATCTATTAAATATATTTATCTTACAGTTAAGTGCTGGTTGGAGAGAGGTTATTAATGCATAACAGATGAAAGTAAAGTTGTAATCTGGGTGAATTATATTTAGGAAAGTAGAACCTGGGAATGGAAAAAGGGACTCTCATTTAGGAACCTATAAAGAATGAGGATAATCCTTTTCATTAGGTTGTTAATGGATAATACGTCACAGCCCTCCGAGTCTGATACAAATGAAATAGTCAAAGGGACCTTTGGCTAGCTGAAAATCAGAAGTCTAATTTGGACCTACTGAACGCCTAGAAAAAGGGATCACATAACATTTAAGGATGATATATATAAAATCTGAAAATTAAGATAATAATTTCTTAGAATAACTCCCAAATGGGCACAATCTTTCTATCTGATGACTTCTAAATCCAGATTCCTTTCTTTTAAATCCAGATAAGAAAGAAGAAAAACGAAGGCACTCGAGGTCAAGATCACGTTCTAGGAGGAGGAGGACCCCTTCGTCTTCTAGGCACAGGTTAGATTGGTTGTTGTAGGTAGTTAATTATACCTTAGACAAAGATAATTTCTGTATTTCACATTCTTCTTAATTTGCTACCTGTTAATCTACTTAGCTCTACTTGGCTAAAGTGTGTTTTAGTAACTGCTGCCGTTAGCAGAGGTTAGTGTGTGGGTTCCCATATGTATACATGGAGAAAGGAGATGGCCTGAACAGACAAGACAGTTGGTACTTTAAAGCTCCAAAATCCAAGGATGGGAGGAAGGCACTGGGAGTAGAGCGCTAAAATGAGTTAGCAAAAATTTAATTTTCTCATGAAACTTCAGATTTTATCATCAGCAACAAGTTTATTTTTCTTGAGATGATAGGCTTCATGCATTTTTTTCAAGGAAATGTCTGCCGGTACCTTAGTCTGAACAGCCAGTTTGTCGTACTTGTTCTTCCCAGTAAACGTGTTCTTTCACTTTTCACATGGGAAAAGCAGTTAGTTAAATTCACAACTCACACAATCGTGTTCCTTAATAACAACAGCCATTGAGCTTTAATTTGAGAAGTGATTTATGCATTTATTGTACAGAGCATTGCTTAAGGGACTAGATTTAATGTTTACTACTTAGTAGTACTGTGTTAATAGTATTCAAAGAACCAGATTTAAGAAAATGGTTTATATTGCTTCATCAAAGACCTCTAGTGAAAATGGCTTTTTTTTCTTTTTTTCTTTTTTCTTTTACTGCAAGGGCATACTCCAATTGCCAATGAAGAATGCAGCGACTGCTAGGGCAATTCAGTTGCTGCTGCCTTGATTTGTGCTAAGAAGATGCTATCCCTTTGACACCACCATTGCTTTTGCACCATTCAAATGTCAACATGGTGAAAAGGGCAAATATCTTGGTTTTTTTTTTTTTTTTTTTTTTTTTTTTTAAAGTGATTTTGACCTATGGACCTCATGACAGTGTCAAGTCACTTCATAGACTCCTACAAGGCTATGCATTAGTCCACTTGGCTGCTATAATAGAATACCATAGATTGGGTAGCTTACGGACAAGAGAAGTTATTTTTTCGTGTCTGGAGACTGGGAAGTCCAAGATCAAGGTCTTGGCAAAATAAGTGTTTAGTTGAGGACCTTTGTTAATAAGACTTTTCACTTTATCCTCACAGGGAATGGATGAGGGGTTTAGATCTCTTTCGTAAGGTCATTAATCCCATGAAAGCTGCAGTCTCATGACCTAATTACCTCCCAAAGGTCCCACCTCATATCATCCTATAAGAATTTTGGAAGGGACACAAAATTCAGTCTATAGCAGAATGTTACAGGGTTGTCCTCTATTTTTCTTTTTTTTCTTACCTCCCATCTTTCCCTAGCGTGTCTCATTCTTAAAGATATCTTTCAAAAAAACCAAGTCTGGATCATGTTAATCTTTGAGGAGCGCCCTTATTGGCCTTAAGAACGTGGTAAATAAAACCTGAGAATGGCATTCAGGTTTCTGTACTATTCAGCCCAGTTTATCTTTCCACACTTGTTCATTTGCCACTCCAAAACACTTAACTACAGTACTTTTTGCCTAAATATACATTTCCGTACCCCTCCGTGTTTTTGCTCATAATATTCCCTTCTGCCTAACACTCTTTGCCACATCTTCATCTGCACCCGAGGAACTCCAGTTTAAACAAAAAGGAAAAAGCAAACACTCAGGATCAGCTAAAATTTTACTCTTTATGTGAAATAATTGGTACTAATTATCCTAATTTTCCAGACTATGCTCTTAGGTTTAACACTTAAAAAGTTTGAGAACCTAAGTCCTTTTTCTGTATAGAACCAGTACATACTACTGTTAATCAGATTTTAATTTGAGTTACTTCAGTATGGACCAATGGGAAATAACAGTGAGACACTTAATTTCTTGAACAAGAGTGTTTTTGGACACTTGAAATAACCACGTCATAACAGGGAATTATTATGAGCAGTATTATCTTAAGCATCTTGGCTTGTAAAATGACATACTTTCAACAAACTTTTTAATATGCTAATTTCATATATTTCTCTGATTTTTCTAAGAACTACTGTAAGCTACTAAGTGTGTTAAAGTAGTTCTGCAGCACATTACTCTTAAAAAAATAACTTTCAGGACCTTATAGTGAACAGATGGACGCGGTACCTCTGCTTATTAGGTATTTGAAACTATTTTACATTATTAATTATTTAGGAAGACATTCTAAGAATGTGCTTATGATTTGTAGTTTCTGTATCTGTTTTTTACATATACATTAAAGGTAGGAAAAATGAATTACTCCATTTATTTAAAATGATAGTGAGTTTAAGGTTTTCTTAAAGCCAAAAATCCTCAAAAGATGAGTAATACTTCATTCTGATAACATCAATTTTTTGTTTTCCAATATCTTTCTAATTTTTAAGAAGAAATTGATGATTCTGGTATTTTAGAGTCAATATCACCCAAAATAATACTGGTAAAATTTTTACCTTTTGCTAGAGTCAGGCACTATAGTAATTACTCAAAAGTATAGTGTTGAATAAGACAAATTTACTGCCCATTTTTATGAAGCTTACTGAACAGTAGGTAAGCATTACATGAACAATTTCTAGGCTATAGACATGTTATTGAGAAGGGATTGTTTTAGCAGTTTCCAAATATGGTCAAAAATAGATGATTAAAATGGAAGTTTATTCAGGAAGACCCTAGTGATGAGTTTTGAAACAGCGATTTTTAGAGGAGGAGGCAACAGCAGACGTATTAGGACGCTAGCAAGAGGAAAGAAGGGCACCTACACTAAGGCACTGAGATGAACTTTTAAATTTCATTTTAAGTAACAAATACTTTAATATAGATGATACTGTTTTTGTTTGTGGAAGTAATAGTCTCAAAGAATGCTCTCCACTTGCTGGCTTGCAACTGAGATTTGAATATAGATCTTTATCACTTTTAAAGTGTCTGTCCTCTGGGCATCTTGAAAGAACGAATGTGAAAAGTTTTAGGCTATAATAGAAGTTTCCCATAGAAGCACATTCAATGGTCCCTAGAAGTTAAATGATAAAAGTCTTATGCAAAGGATGCAATTTATTTTTAATTATTCTTAAAAGAGAATGAAACAAAAGGATTAGTGACAACATCATAATGTTAATTGTGCTTCTGAAGTCCTGGAAGAGAACGTGTACAGGATTGAGGAAACAGGTAGGGAGAGGGCCCAGAGAAATGCTTCTGTTATGTGACAGGAAAGAGGTGATGATGTAGAGGCAGTGACAGTTTTGAAGGGAAATGAGAGTTAAACAGTTTGTGCTGAGTTGTATAGATCTATGTCGGGCTCCATTGCTTGGCTTTCTCTCAAATTATAAATCAGAGAAGTGAAATAGTATTTCAGAGAACAACTAGAAATTGTAGAAGGCAACAACACACTAAGTGGTTTCATTTATAGAATGGGAATAATATGCTTTATTATGATTTATTATGTCAGTACTTATGCTGAGAATAATTTAAAGCATGTAGTAAGCACACATAAGTGTTTGGTATTGATAAATAGACTTAACCTGCAGTAGGGAGGAATCCCATAATACACATGCTAAAATATTCTATGTAGTTGTGGAAGATGCTGCTAATGAATCAGATACTTTTTATTTTCCTTTATTCTCTAGCATGATTTTCAGGTTCAGAGTTGTAATGTCAGAGGCATAGGACTCTTTTGACAGGTTGAGTAAAAAGATTAAAAGGTGAGAAATTCCAGGTATTAAGTATTCATTTCTAGGGTATCAAAGATGTTTTAGGGGCCCCTTGGCGGTGCCTCAGTCAGTCGAGCATCCGACTCTTGGTTTTGGCTCGCTCAGGTCATGATCTCAGGGTTCTGGGATTAAGCCTTGCTATCTGGCTACAGGATCTGCTTGAGATTCCACCCCCTGCCACCCCCACCACCCCAACCCTCCAGTCACTCCAAGATACGAAAATCTTAAGAAAAAAAGTTTTATTTATGGACTAAATAATACCAGCAACCGATTGAAATTTACCCCCACTTATTGATGGGTAACCCATATATCTGAATCATTTGATGCTAGTAAGCCAGTCACAAACCTAGTCTTTCTGCCTTTATTAATGTGTATTGGCTTTCTTTTGCATTATTAGGCGGTCAAGAAGCAGATCAAGAAGGAGATCACATTCGAAGTCAAGGAGTCGGCGACGATCCAAAAGTCCAAGGCGGAGAAGATCTCATTCTAGAGAGAGAGGTAGAAGGTCAAGGAGCACATCAAAAACCAGGTACGGTGGACCATTGACATTAGTTGAGAAGACAGATTTGAGAGTTCCCAAGATCCTAAATACGGGCTACTTACCGACAAAAGAGTTGATGAAAGGACTTAAGGTTAGATTGGAGAAAGGAACTATTTCAAATTTGTAAACTTGAGATTTCTCCTTAGAGCTGAAAACCTACATAAGATTTCTTTGTAGTAAAAATTTTTAGGTGACCTACTACCTTCTTTCATTTCCTTCTTTACACTCAACCCTGCTAAAGCTATAGTGCTACCACCATTCCTCCTGATAATGCTGGAAAGTTTATGGCAGACAACTATGCCTTAATTCACCTTTAAAAAAATCCCGTTATCGGCACCTTATAAACATTAAGCATTGCTAGATTGTAAACACTGAGCCGTGCTTAAGACAGTCCCCTTATCTCATGATGGGAATGAGTTAGAGGTTAAAGTTGAGGATTCATTAAACAGTCATCGTACCTTAACATTTTCTTTTGACTTAAACATGCATTCTTTCAGCAGTGGTCTTTCATATAGGGCCAAACCCTTTTAAGATAATGGGTAGTCCGTCTTTTTCTTTTTTTTTCTTTTTTTTCTTTTTTTTTTTTTTCAGAGATTTTTCATTTATTCCTGAGAGAGACAGAGAGAGGCAGAGACCCAGGCAGGGGGAGAAGCAGGCTCCATGCAGGGAGCCCAGTGCGGGACTCGATCCCAGGACCCTGGGGTCGCGCCCTGAGCTGAAGGCAGGCGCTCAACCGCTGAGCCACCCAGGGGTCCCAATTAATATGTAGTCTTTTTTGTTGTTGTTTTAAATTTTTATTTATTCATGAAAAGAGAGAGAGGCAGAGACATAGGCAGAGGGAGAAGCAGGCTCACCTCAGGGAGCCCGACATGGGACTCGATCCCGGGACCCCGGGGACACGCCCTGGGTGGAAGGCAGCTGCCAAACCGCTGAGCCACCCAGGGATCCCTAATATGTAGTCTTGAGTAACATTTGCCATGTCATTGTATTTGCACTTGAACAATCTTCACAGTAGCAAGAGAACTATCACTTTTAAAAAGTGCTTAGGGGGCAGCCCGGGTAGCTCAGGGGTTTAGCAGTCTGCCTTCAGCCTGGGGCATGATCCTGGAGACCCGGGATCGAGTCCCACATCAGGCTCCCTGCATGGAGCCTGCTTCTCCCTCTGCCTGTGTCTCTGCCTCTCTATCTCTGTATCTCTATGAATAAATAAATAAAATAGATTTAAAAAATAAATTTAAAAAAGGGGCTTAGGCTTTTATTATTTTTTTCACATTTATAGTTGTCGCACACGTACAGTTGCACAATGCTAGTGTTTTTTTAGCAACTGTTTCTTTCTAAAATATTTGCCTAATTTTCTAGAAGCGACTTTTTATACTATTGTCCATTTATATATTTAATTATGTAATTAAAAATAATCAGAGTCCAAAAAAGTTTGTTCTTGGTGAGCATGTAAGTCAACTGGGAACAAAGTTTTGGGGGTGGCTCTGCTGAGTATTCAGCCGTGAGGAGGCTTTTAGTTATTCTATTTTACAGAGGGGGTTCTCTTAATCCAATTGATTAAGCAAAGCTGAATAATGAAATGTGTATCATACAAAGAGGAGTTGGGCATGCTTTCCCTCAAGGGCCTTTTTTTATACGAGTGGGATCAAGGTAATTACCAAGGAAGGCTCCTTGTTAGTAGTTTGGGAAGATGATTGAGAAGTGACTGGTGGTTGCGTTCTGACGGTGTTGACTGCACTTTGGAGCGTGGCTGTAGGCAGAGGATGTTGTTTACAGAGTTAGCGTAAGTACCTGGAATGGCAGGGTAGCGAGTAGTACCGGGGAAACTAGATGAGGTCGAAGAGGTGTTGTGGGACAGGTGACAAACCGGAGGCTGTGGTGTTGCCACTGCCGAGTTTGTACCTGCCCCAGGAGGCAGTGGGAACAGACGGAAAAGTTACAGGATGGAGGGTTACTGCTTTCAAATGTGTACTTTGGAAGGATTTCTGATAGAGGATCAGTTTGGGGAAACATGAGGGAGTCCTTAAGGGCGACTCTAATCACAGTAACTAGAAATTAAAGAATTGGAACGAGGAGGGGGTAAGTCATGGAAGCAGGGTGACCAAAGAGGGGAAGGACTTAGAAAAACAAGAGGAATGAGGGATACTGGGGGGCCCAGGTGGCTCAGCAGTTGAACATCTGCCTTTGGCCCAGGGTGTGACCCCGGGGTCCTGGGATCGAGTCCCACGTCGGCTCCCTGCATGGAGCCTGCTTCTCCCTCCTCCTGTGTCTCTGCCTCTCTCTCTCTCTCTCTCTCTCTCTCTCTCTCATCAATAAATACAATCTTTAAAAAAAGAAAAGGAATGGAGGGATACTTCCAATCTCTGCCGTTACAGTCGAGGATAGGTATAGGTGTGGGTGCAGGACTTCCCATTCAACAAATATGTTGATTACCTTTACCCAGGATCTTGGGGAGAAGGGTAATCTGGGGGAAATGCTGCAGGAAGTAAAAGTTAAATGTACAAGAATATGTGAAAGATTGAGAACTGAGGTATGTGTGGGAACAGCCCAGTGTGATGGGGTATTTTTCTGATAGCTTTGGAGAGCCCAGAACGTGTAGCAGGAGAAAGTAGGTGGGCGTGGTCCATGGTGTAAAGGTCAGCAGCAGCGCAGGGTATGTGCTTGGGAAGAATATTGGTAATTGATGATTAAACGTGGTAGCACTTCGTGGGTTTGGGCCTGAGAGTAGAGGACGCAGGGCCGTGTGAATGGGGAAGCTGGTGACCCGCTGGGAGGAGAGGGGCCGTTGAGGAGCCTGGAGATCGTTGTGAAAACTGTTGGTGTCTGTTGCCAGCGTACCAGGAAATTGGACAACATCCTGTATTATTTTTTCACCGCATAGTCTGTTTTGCTCTATTGGAGAGAAGTTTATGTGGAACAGCAGGAAGTGGAATTTGTCTCTAAGTTATTTCCCACTGATCTGCCACTTCAGCTCGTTTCTGTAAGGAGGTGGCAGCGGAGCTCGTTGTGCCGGTGTTATTTGCAGCGCTGTGTTAATTTAATGCGTTCGTTAAAATTGTGTTTGTTTATTAGAGACAAAAAGAAAGAAGACAAAGAAAAGAAACGTTCCAAAACACCACCAAAAAGTTACAGCACAGCCAGACGTTCCAGAAGTGCAAGCAGGTGAGGGGGTGGTACTGTGTTCTTGGCACCTTTTATAACTTGCGCAAGAATATCCGTGGGCCGTGGGCATGAAATGGTTTCCAGTTCGTAGGTGCATACGTCAGTGTCGACGTTTTTTAAAGGCCATTTGTGAAGAATAACGTGAAGGGTTTTTACTTCATGTTTTCCCGCGTTCTGTTTGAAATGACATGGAATTCAACAGAGGTCAGGTTTTAGGTTTGCCAAATACATAGCACATCCTGATTCGGTCTGTCGGTGACGTCTTAATGGCTGAGATACGCTGAAGTGCTACATTAACTTCATTACGTCATGTTTAAAACATCCACGTGCATGCAGGCACCGGTTTATTGATAAAATGAGAGGCCTTGTATGTAAGTTCCGATCTAGGTCCTTTATTGTGCCACAGTGAAAATTTCGGTGTTGCAGCTTCACTGCACAGAACCTGTATTTTTCGCTCCCGAGGTGGTTCCGACGCCTGTAGGAAGCGTCGCCTGCTTCCATCGTCTTCCACACCCGCTTGCACTGTCGCGCTGCCGGGCTCTGTTGTGGTATCTTGATTGTGCAGATTCACTGGGAGGCTCACGCTCTGTATAAGAAACAGCTCAGTGGATGAAAGACCTACATATAAAAGTCCAACTGAAACTTTCGAGAAGAAAACATAGAATTAACTCTTTATGGCCTTGCATCTGGTAGTGGTTTCCTCGATGGCAACGAAAGAGAAATAGAGAAAAATTGGAAATCATCGCTCCTAAAGGCGTGTGTGTCAGAGAACACGATCAAGAAAGGATGGCCCAGAGTGCTAGGAGGTGCTTGCAAATCGTAGAGAAACTAGGAAGGCCCTTGTTACCTGGGACGTGCGAAGGATTCTAGACGTAACCAAGTGCCAGTGGGTCGTGAGAGGCTGAGGGGAGTGCAGATCAGAAGCACTGCGCGTCGTGCTTTTTCTCTCGATGCTTACATCAAAAATGTGGCGTTCCCAGAAGGGGATGGCGAGATTTTTTTTAAAAGATGATAACCAGTGGTTGGGGAGGATGTGAAGACACTGGAACTCTGTGCGTTGCTGGTAGGAACGTAAAATGGGGCAGATGCTTTGGGAAACCATTTGGCCATTCCTTAAAAAGTCCAGATTTCTTGACACAGTAGTTCCCTCTGGGGGTGTAAAGCGCCGCGGCCACACGGACACGTCTTCGCAAGTGTCCTAGCAGCCAGCGCCGGCAGCCCAGGAGTCCGCCCGCATGTCCGTGAACTAACTCGGGTCGACAGGGGCCCGGGCCTCCGGGGAGGACCGTTCAGCGGTTCACAGAGGGAAGGTGTCCGCTAGAGGCTCTGGGGCAGCACGCGCGACAGCCGCCTGGCCCCGGCCGCGTGGCGCCGACCCCGTTGGCAGGAAGTGTCCGTGAAGTGTCCACAAGGGGCAGGTTGAGGCGGGGCTAGATGGTGGCCAGGAGCGGGGCTAAGGGCGGGTGCCCGCGGGGGCACGGGGGCGTCCTCCCTGGAGCACGGCGCGGCCTCGCCTCCGGCCTCCGCAGAGGTTTGAACCCGCTCCACCCGGGTTACCCTGGGGGGCGGTTGTGCGGGTCCAGGGCTGCAGGGACCGTGTGACGAAGCCTGAGAGCTGGGGGCCTGGGGGGTCACGGGGCGAAGGGCGAGGAGGAGCCTGAGCAGGTGTGTGGAGTCCGGTGTCCCTCTGTGCCTCCCCTCGGTGGTGGCCCCCCTGCGGGTCCCCGAGTCTCAAGGCGAGCGCCCGAAGCAGGAGGGGCCACGTGTGTGGGGGTGGGGGGGCACGGAGGAACAGCGCCTTCCAGAACCGAGCTGCGGCCGCAGGAGCAGGCGCGGGCCGCGTGTAAGCGTGGTTGGTGCGTCTGTGCTTCTAGAGAGAGACGGCGGCGGCGGAGTCGCAGTGGCACCCGGTCTCCCAAAAAGCCTCGGTCGCCTAAAAGAAAGCTGTCGCGTTCACCGTCCCCTCGGAGGTAAGGATGTCGGTGCTGGGGCCCCGGGTCTGTGTCGTCGTCGTCGCCCGCCCCCTCCCCCCCCCCCCCAGGTCTTCCCGTGGCTCGGTGCCCTGTGCCCTGTGCCCTGTGCCCTGACCCAGGCTGCGCAGCCGCACTCGCCGGGAACTGAGCAGTGCGTAGAGCGCGTTGGTTTGAGGCTGTGTGTGTCCCTGTCCCCCTAGACATAAAAAGGAGAAGAAGAAAGATAAAGACAAAGAGAGAAGCAGAGATGAACGGGAACGATCAACAAGCAAGAAGAAGAAAAGTAAAGACAAGGAGAAGGACCGGGAACGAAAGTCGGAGAGCGACAAAGACGTCAAAGTAGGTTTACAAACGGGTTTGCTCCGGCGCTCGGGGGAGCGCGGGGGATCTTGCCAGCCGGTCTTTCTGGAAAGACGTTTACTTCTTTATTCTCCTTGGCAAAGCAGGTCACACGGGATTACGACGAAGAGGAGCAGGGCTACGACAGCGAGAAGGAGAAGAAGGAGGAGAAGAAGGCAGCCGAACCGAGTTCCCCTAAGACGAAGGAGTGCTCGGTGGAGAAGGGGCCGGGCGACGCCCTCCGGGAATCCAAAGTGAATGGGGATGACCATCACGAGGAGGACATGGACATGAGTGACTGAGCCCGGCCCGCGGCGCCCGCCTGTAAACATGCATCAGTGTCATTCCTCGTGCGACCTCAACGCTGTATTTGTTCATCTCCGACCTAGGTGTGCACAGCTCTGAGTTACAAATGGTTATAAAGCTCCTGATAGTGATATTAGTCATTTACACCCCAAAGCTTCTAGAAAACGATACACGAGTAACCAGTTGTTGACGTGGTGAGATCTGATCGAGTAACCAAGCAGCTGTACCATCCTGGTGCTGCTTCACAACACAACGAAAAGCTGCATGCGTCTCCAGCAGGCATGGATTGTTTCTGTTGTATGATCCTCTTTATTAAGTCAGTTCACTTATAGTATTTCTAGAATTTGATTCATTGCCGTATAGAGCCCTGTAGGGAATGCACTGATTGCATGTTAATTGTGGCAGGAATATCCTAAATGTCATTAAAATCCTCCAACATGATGGATCTCCTTACGGTCTTGTTTGTTGACATGACAAATTAACATTCTTCTAGTTACATCTGAAAATGAACATTTGAAATAGATAATCCTTTAAGCCTCGTGGCTGAATTTTCGTGGCTTTTGTTTAACTCTGAAAGGTTATATATATGCACTAACCTTTTTTTGATGGCTGATTAGGCTTTAATTACGAAACCAGGTTTCAGAGGAAGCGGTCTCCGGCAGTGGGTCAGTAGCATATTTTGAAGTAGAGTTGTATACTTTTTCATAAGGTGTTTGGGAATTTGTTTTCCTGAAATAATTTATTCCACGTCGTGACATCAGTGAACGCGTCTGCCTATCCTGAGTCCATCTGCAAAAGGAAGTTCTCTCTCGTCCCGATTGTCAGTTTTCCAGTCTTTTATTAATTTGTTTTAATCTCCGTGTTGGAAAAAAGGGGTAGTGCATTTTAAATTGACCTTCATATGCTTTTAAAATAAGACAAATCTACTTGATAATGTACTTTTTATTTGATCTCGAGTTGTATAAAACCAATAAATTTGTGTTACTGTTACTGCAGTAGTAACCTTATGCACACGGTGATTCCATGTTAAATGCAAAGTAGTTAGGCGACTGTTTTCTTAGTTACAGGAGTTTCGAGCTTCACTTTTGTGCAGTAAAAGCAAAAGTAGGCTACAGTCTGTGCCATGTTGATGTACAGTTTCTGAAATTGTTTTACAAGACTTTGATAATAAAACCCTTAAACTTATGCTGATGCTCCTGTAAACCTGCATTTGTGTTTATTGACACAAGAACACACCCCGGGGGTCCGAGGGGCGCGAGCGGACCCCCAAGCACAGCGGCCCCGACCCGGCGGTGCGGCCCGGCGGCGCCTTCGGGGGAGGGGGGCTCGCGGGGCGCACGGCCAGGTGCGGCCGCCCTGGGTCTCGGGCCATGGGGGGGGGGGGGGGGGGGGCGTCGTCCCAGACGGTGCCCCGAGCCTCCCCTCGTCACCCTGAGGACCCGGCGCCCCCCCGCCCCGGGGCCTCCAGGCGGAGCAGCGAGGCGCTGGGCCTCGACGTTTCCAGGTCCCAGGTCCCGGGCTCCCACGTGGGTGTCCGTCGCCCCCACCCAGGGCGGGGCGCCCTGGGCTGGGCCAGGGAAGCGGGCGGGGGGGCAGGGGCCTGGGGCGCGGCCACCTCGGCTGCTTGGCGGCTTCGGAGCAGCCGGTCCAATGTGCCCCGCTGTCCGGGTGAGCGACTGCGCCACCCCGCGGCCCGGCCCCGCGGCCCCCTCCCTGCCCGGAGCGCTGGCCTCCTCGCCGGTGCCCCCGGGGCCCCTGTGCGGACGGACGGTGCCGGGGACGCGGGGACACCCGCCTTGGGTCCGTGGGACGAGGACGGGGAGCCCGGCCCGCGGCTGCACCCGGAGAGCGCGGGCGCCATCCAGGACCGCCACCCCCCGCCCCCCCCCCCCCCCCCCCCGCAGGGCTCCATCCCCCCCAGGGCTCCATGCTCCATCCCCCCCCCCCCACCCCCGCAGAGTTCCATCCCCAGCAGGACCTGCAGGCTCATTCTCTCATGACCCTCTACCGTTTCCCCCTGTGTAAGAATGTGTGATGCACACAAAGTACAAACGGTGCTGATCCCGTTTGCGCAGGGCCTCCGCCCCCAGTGGCCCTTAGAAGTGAAGTCGCGGGGCCTCCTGACTGGGGGTGGTGGCAGCCGCGCGCCCGCCGCTGAGGGCTCAGCTATGGGAAGTGTTTCAGCTTCCCCGAAGCCGTCCAGACCGTCACCTGTACCTGTGCTCCCGGCAGCCACCGCACCTGGCCGATGCTCCCCCTGTGACACCCGACAGGTGCAGAGGGAGGAGACCTGGGTGTCGGGAAGCATCTCCCTGAGGACAGGAATCGTGTCCTGCAGGGACGCCTGTCCCAGGGGCAGGGATACCGAGCACTTCTCAGGGGCCACCGAGGATGACCCCGTTACCGCCTCCCGACTTCCAACAGTTGCTTCGCTCACAAATGGAAGGCACGTGGGATTTTGTGGACTCCCGCAAAACCTAGGTTTTCACGTGAGATCATCAAAATGAAGGGTGTTTGGATCTGCTCACGGACGGTGCGCTTCAGGCACCGGGACACAGCGCGCACAGCGCTGCACTCAACAACTGGATTAAAAGGCACATTTTGAAAAGTCTAATATTGTGAAAAGTTTATTTGCATTTATTGACTCCTTGTTTTCACCATCATAAGAGATACATTTGCTTGTCCTTTGTGATCAAAGACATTTTGGAATGGATAATCTACTACTCTTTATGAAAGAAAAGGAGAGGAGTTAAGAACAAAATCCAAGTGCAAAAGTTCTCAGTAGTCTCCCTACCTCCAGTGTACCCCAGCAAGCCAGTCACAGCTCCGAGGAACCCAAGTCCCAAGCTGCAGGCTGCCACGCTGCTTCTGCGTCAGGTCGTCCGCACGTGTGCAAGAAGATCCGCAGCACCTTCCTGCAGGACAGCACGCTCCCAGGGAGGGCCCGGGGCAACAGCGGCCACGGCCACGGCCACGGCCACGCAGCCCCGCAGCCCTGCTCGCCCGTGCCATCACACGGGAGGACTCCACCTCCAAGTCCCCTGATCAACAAGCCTTCCCAAAATAACAGGGATCAACTGCTAGTCCATAAACCTAATCTGGGTTTACCAGCTCTTTCCACAAAATTCAACAGACCCACATACGGTGGGAGTAATTGGTCTTTGAATCTGTAACTATGATCACTTCATTATAAAATGTAATAAAATGTCAACATATGCAATGTCGTGTTTCAGCATGGAAGATGCAGCTTTATAGATGTTTATTATAAAATTTTCTTATGGTTGATGCTTTGGATTTTTAAATAAATCATCTCTTCAATAAAAGTCTCTAAATTCATTCAAATTATTTAAAATCCTGGAAAAAGTTTAGACTGTTGGTCGCTCTACAAAATTTGACAGATGCATTCTGACACATTGATCAGGATACATTTAAAAAACATTTTTTAGCTAAGCTCTTTAATATAACATAACATTTTATGACTGTTAAACATTATTCTCCCTAATTTATTTTCAGTCTTGGACCTTTAAACCGTCTTGGAATAAATATGAAAAATTTTAAATGCAAAAATGAGTAATGCATGATTTCACTTTGGAGATTAAAATCAATAAATATTTTCTCGTGACTTAAAAAAATAAACAGTAGGAATCGTCAATCCTGTGTACATTTCTGGAATTTAGCTTGTAACAAATATATTCTGTTAGCATATAAAATGTTTTTTTACCTTACTTTGAAAGCATTAAGTATGTAGGGATGTCCAAAGTACGTGGGTGGGTTTTTTTTTTTTTTAAACTGACAAGAATGCATCCATATTCCATTAAAAACAAACAGAATAATCAGAATGATGTGCACTTATTAGGAAGCGAGTTTAAAAATTTGGAGATTGTTTAAAGTGCTGAGATTTGGAAGAGGAATATCTTTAAGCATGCTAACCATACCTTATCATGAACACAAAAAGGACTTTTAAACTCAGGTTTAGGAAAAAAAAAAGAAAAAATAGAGGTTCTATGAAAGGAAGATTAGTAACAAACATTTTCCATTGAAGAAAGAATTCAGGTAAAAACAAATAGCACCACAATGAATTGCACTAAGGTGCTAAAGGAGGTACCTTATTCCCTGCAGAGTGAACGCTCCTTCTGAAATGTATTGCAACATATAAATGCAATTGTTTAATGGTTACCATTTGGTTCATTCATCTACAGAAAACTGCATTCCTTCTAGTTCATTATACTGAACAAACATTCAAATTACTGAACTATACATAATGTTACATAGTTTACATTTTATGAAAACAAAGCTTGAAGGAATATTTATAAATGTCACCTTGAATATAAGATGACAAGTTTAAAAGGGCTTCATATCTCTTAAGACATTTAATTTATGTTAATGGTCCAGGAGTGTTTTAGATATAGATATAGATATAGATATATTTATATGCATATATATTTCAACAAGAAGTGTAAAAATCTTTAAAAACAAATCACAGCACTTATAGCTGTTTTACATAAGAAGTACTCAGGGTCATTAAGGTGTCAAACTATTACACTTATAATATGTATATTTTTAAAAAGACTGAAAATGGCACATCAGGAAACTTGCCGAAATTCTTTTTAAAGGCCCATCTCATTGTATCGTATTACTGATGTGTCGGCTCAATGTAATTCCCTTTTCTTCTCAGAACACCTGTCCCTTCTACTTGGATTCACTTCTGGGTCTCTGTATCTGCTTGCTTTCCTTGGTGAGAGGACATCACTTTCCATGTCAGCTAAAGATCAGGAAAACGGCTCGGGTCTTCCTTATAGTCATCGGGTATAGTGAAGATGGAGCCATCAAATTCATCATATCGAAACTCCTGAAAAGTCACAGTGGCTGTGATCGTAGGAAACACGGGAATATCTAGAGAGGACGATCAATGACAACATTGTAAAATGTTTATCTATTTACAGACTAGAAATACTATCCGAGATATCCACGCCCCTTAAATGTAAGGAAGCACTGAATACTCGGGAACTGATGAGTCCTAATACGTGTCCAACAGTGGGTGCGTCTATTTTGGAGAAGGGCTTTGTATTGGTGGAGAGAGAGACACACCAAGGCATCAAGAATCACATCACAAGGGCGGCCCGGGTGGCTCAGCAGTTTAGTGCCGCCTTCGGCCCAGGGCATGATCCTGGAGACCCGGGATCGAGTCCCACGTAAGGCTCCCTGCATGGGGCCTGCTTCTCCCTCTGCCTGTGTCTCTGCCTCTCTCTCTCTCATTTATAAATAAGTAAAATCTTAAAAAAAAAAAAAAAAAGAATCACATCACAAATACAAGTTCTCATGGCTTCCCAACCTTAAACCTATTAAGACAGAGTCCCCCAGGTTCTTATCTTTTTCTTGGGGCCAAGAGACAGATATATTTGTACTTTTCACATTCTGGCATCTTTTCTATTCATATCATAGTGTATATACTATTCGGACCCTGAGCTGATTTCTCTTCATTCTAATACAAAAGAAATACAAATAACAAATAATTTTACATTTTGTCATGGTTAAAAACACACACCCACACAATTACATGAAGTTTAAACTCCAATGTCCCTAAGTAAAGTTTATTGGAACATACGATGCCATGCATTTACTTACTGTCTATGGCTGCTTTTGTTTTCCAACAAGAATTAAGTAGTTGTGACAGAAACCATATGGCTCACAAAACCTAAAATATTTACTATCCTTCAGAAAAAGTTAATGACCCATCTTAGGCATTGGAAACAAGGGAAAAAAACAAGTGAGTGGGAGAAAAAAATAAATCATTCATCGATGGAGATTATATCCGGGTTGGGAG
Organism: Canis lupus dingo; assembly: GCF_003254725.2. NCBI lineage: Eukaryota > Metazoa > Chordata > Mammalia > Carnivora > Canidae > Canis > Canis lupus. Next base: position 75,265,056 of record NC_064248.1, on the reverse strand, counting down.
ACATGGGAAATAAGTGAAAGTGAGTGTAACTAAGAATATAGAGAGAGGTAGTAAAGCACGGTGGGGAGAAAGGAGTCTCCGTGTTGGAGCTCTTGACCAGGGTGGTCATGAGAAAACATCAATTAAGTGACCTTCCAGCAAAGACCTGAGCCGTGAACCATACAGCTGCCCAGAGGGAAAAAATCCCAAGCAGAGGGAACAGTACAACAGCCCTAAAAAAGACAGCGTCCCGTGTATCCTGGGAACAGCTAAGAGGCCAGTGTGGCTGACAGGTGAGTGAAAGGAAGATGAACAGGAGGAGAGACAGGCGCCCAGATCAGGTGGGGTTTAGGTCAACAAGTCTTTGGCTATTTCTCTGGATGAAAAGGAGAACCAGTGGAAGGTCGTGAGCAGGGAGGTGACGTGCACTGTGTGGGCAGATGTGATGAGAATGTCATGGAGGCTGACGAGTAAAAGGAGAGACGCGTTCCAGAAGGAGCAGACATGCAGGGAGACGATCGAGAGAGAGTTCTGTCCAAGAAGTCAGAGGAAACCTGAAGACGACCTATCATTCACAGGGATGAGGACTGTACACAAGAGAGTCAAGTCCTGGAGAGATTATCAGAACGATAACAGAGCGGAGCCAGCAGGTTTAACAGCAGGAGTATCAATTATAAACACAGTTAAGAGTGGAAGAGAGAACATGCAGTGAACAGCTGGCCGCCTCTAGTTCGGGGCTACGACACAGACACTCGGCCCGTACTGAGTGCTCCACTTTTCCCACATCTGCACAAGCATTTGGTGTTCCCATGTTTTATTTTAGCCATTCTGTTCGGAGTGTAAAGTGATGCTGTGGTTTTATTTGCCTTTCCCGAATGGTTAATACGACTCAACATTGTTTATGTGCTTACGTTCCATTTACGTATTTTCTCTGGTGAAATGTCTGTGTCTTCTGCCCTCTTCTAATGGGCCTGTTCTGTTACTGATGAGTTTTAAAAGTTCTTGTGTTTTCTTTCTTTTAACTAAGTCTTTCAGAGAGCAAACAGTCTTCACTTTTCATGATGTCTAATTCATTGATTTTTCTTTTCACACATCATGCTTGTGAAGTCTAAGAACTCCTTGCTTAAACCTATATCCCTAAAGTTTTTTCTGTTTATTTCCTAAAAGTTTTATAGTTTTACATTTTATATGTAGACTCAAGTCCATGATACCTTTTCAACTAATTTTTATACGAACTGCAGGACTTAGGTAGAGGTTCCTTTTTTTGCCTTTGGATGTCCATTTGTTGAAAAGGCTATCTTTCCTCCATCAAACTGTTATCGCATCTTTATAAAAAATTAGTGTGCATATTTATGAGGGTCTATCTCTGGATTCTCTGTCTGTCATGTTGTTTATATATTCATCCCTCAGCCTGTAGCACACAATCTTGATTACTACAGCTATATAGTAAATATTGAAACTGAATAGACAACTCACATTTTATTGTTTTTCAAAATTGTTTTGGCTATTCTTTTGGAGATAGGGTCTGCAGTTTGCAGAAGTAATCAAGTTAAAAGTCGTTAGAGTGATCTCTAATCCAATATGATCAGCGTCCTTAAAAATGGGGAAATTTGGAGACACACAGCAAGAAGTTCAGTGAAGGCAAAGATCGGAGTGACTCTTCTAGAAGACAAGGAAAATCGCCAGAAACTAGGGGAGAGGCATGGATAGCCCCGGAAGCCCATGAAAGAGACCTCAGATTTGTAACTTCCAAAACCATGAGAAAATACAGCTCTATTGTTCAAACAACCAAGTTTGTGGTATTCTGTTACAGCAGCCCTAGAAAACTAATACAGATATTCTAGATTCTTTGCCTTCCCATGTAAATTTTAAAATAATCTTGTCTGTTTCTACAAAAGACTATTGCTGGGATTGTGCAAGAACTATGCTAAACCTGCATAGCAACTGGGGAGAATGAACATCTTTCCTATGTTGAATTTTCCAATCCATGAGCATGGTATGTCTCTCCATTTGTTTAGATCTTCCTTTAATTTCATTCATTAGTGTTGTATGATTTTCAACATATAAATAATGTATATGTTTAGTCAAAATTATGCCTAAATATTTCTTTTTACAATTGTCTAATTGTAAATAGTACTTAATATTTAAATTCTGATGTCTATGTGTTCAATGCTAGTATTTAGAAATACTATTGGTTTTTTTATGTTTAATTTGTATCCTGCCATCTTGCAGAACCCATGAATTCTGGTTTCTGGTAGAATCACTAGGATTTCTACTTACAGAATTATGTCTTTTGCAAACAGAAAAAGTTTTCTTTCTTTCTGCTCTGAATGCCTTTGTTCCCTCCATTTCATTCTTTACTGTATTTATTATCCATTTGATTTCTGCAGGCTTGTAGTACTATCCCATATTATTCCTTATTTTGATAATTTGTGTTTTCTCCCTTTTTATCAGTCTTGCTGCAAATGTGTTCATTTTATCGATCTTTTCAAAGAACCAGTTCTTTGCTTCATTGACATTCAAGATTTGTTTTGTTTCCTCTTTCACGGATTTCTACTGTTATTTCCTTCTTTCTGTTGACTTTAGGTTTATTTTGCTCTTCTTTTTCTCTTACTGTCTAGTATGAATATATAATGATTAATTTTTTATTCTTTTACAATTATTGAAGTTTGTTTTATGGCCCAGGATTTGGCCTACCCTGGTATAGGAAGTTTCATGAGCGTGTGAAAAGAACGTGTATTTAGCCAATGTTGGGTAAACTGTACTATAAATGCCAATTAAGTGCTGTAGTTTAGGTGTTCTGTATCCTTGCTGATTTTCTGTCTAGTTGTTATATCAACTGTTTAGGGAAGAAGAGTGATGAAGTCTCCAATTATAATTTTAGATGTTTTCCTTTCATTTCTTTCAGAAGTTTTTGTTTCCCCTACCTTGTAGCTCTGTTCATTGGTACATATACATGTAGAATTGCTATTCTTCATGAATTGATCCTCTCATCATTATAAAATATCCCTATCTGTTTCTGATCATTTTCTTTGCTCCGAAATCTACTTTATCTAACATTAAGAGAGTTACTCCTGTTATCCTTTGATTAATGTTTACATGAAACATCCTTTCACTTTCAACCTTCCTATATCATATATGGAGGCATGAAAAGAACATATACTTGGGTCATGTTTTTTAATCCATTTTGCCAATCTCTATCTTTTAAACAGTCTATTTAGACTATTTACATTTAATGGAATTATTTACATATTAATTAACAGTCTATTTAGACTATTTACATTTAATGGACTTATTCACATACTAAGTCTGCCTTTTTGTTGTTGTCTCTGGTTTTTTATTTCATTTTCTTTTCTTGCCTTCCTGTAGGTTACCACACTACTTTAGAATTTCATTTGTCTATAGTGTTTTTGAATATACCTCTTTGTATAGTTTCTTTAGCTATATATATTTTATATATGTTATATATAACTAATTTGCCATAGTCTTTTAGTGTCATCCTTTTAGCAGTTCAAGTGAAGTAGAGAAACTCTGCCTCCCTTTATGTGCCTTCACCTTCTCCCCTTTACAATATAATTGTAGATAAAAGTAACAATGGAGATATAAAACTAGACTTTCAAGTAGCCTGGCTATGAAAAACAAAGATTAAGGACCAAGTGCTAAGTAGGGTAGAATTAAAGGGGTTATTTTACTTAGTTGGTTAAATTTTGAAAGGGAAAAGACCTGAACAAAGCCTAACAACTAAGAAAAAGCAGTTAGAGAAGGAAGTCTGAAGATAAAAGAAAAATATGGGGAGACCTGATAGAGTAAGCTTTTTAAAAGAAATGGAAGAACAGATCCATAGTACAAATGGAAAGATTATGCAAGTTAAGAAGAGAAGTACCACTTCCACTGAGATAGGAAAGATAAAGGAAAAGATGGGACTTGGGACAAAAAAGTCTGTATGGAGGGGGTGAAAGTAAGAGGGAGGTCTCATTTCCGATTGTTTTTTGTAATTAAGGAAGCAAAAACCACCTGCTTAGACTGTGGAAAGAAGCAGTGGGAGAAACTGGGGACTGATCAAAGAGGTTCAAATTTAGCCTTTGAGCAAAATGGGAGAAGAAGCAAAAAAGCGAAAAGGTCATTCATAATTAGCATTTAAAGCTCTGGCTGATTTTGAAAACATAATTGTATTAACAATTTCTAAATTTTTATAATTTTCCCTTCAATTGTATTTTTTAGCCTGAACACATAAGAAAACTGGTGGAAGATTAAACAAACCCAGGATCAGAGTTTTACAGAGTTAATTCAAAAGAAGGACAAAAAAGACCAAAAAAAAAAAAAAAAGAGAGAGAGAGAGAGAGAAAGGTAAACAAATTCCCAATAACTTTAAAGTATACAAGCAAAACATTATCAATCCCTTGTTAAGAATGTGGTTCTAAAAAAAAAAAAAAAAAAAAAAAGAATGTGGTTCTATATTAGAGAAATGCCTGCAAAGAAGTATAGTTTACTTTTTTTTTTCCTTTTCACATAATCAAAACATTTCTTTTAAATACAAATCTATATTGTATTGTGGGTTTGACTGAGGTTTGGGACTTAAATAGATATGAATACAGAGATAGTTAGAAACTCTCATATATTCAATCCCTGCCCACTGTTTTAGTTTGTCACTGTGCCTCTTTAAAATATAGTACCTAGAAGAGAGTCCAATGCATCAACTATTTTTGGGCTATAGAATATTACAATCGGATTTTAAGCTTCTGCAGAAATGAGCACATAATGATCCCTACCAGCAGCTCAAACACACATCTCTTGATTGCTTTAGTTTTCAAATCATTTCTACCTTATGATCTTATCACTGGTTTCTTCAAGTAGACACTGGGTTCTCAATACTATTTCATTACAAAGGGAATCTACAGTGACCTTTTAAAATGTTTTAAAATCCATTTTAACCCACAAAATGCTTATTTCCAAGTCTGTAAAGTTGAGAAGGTCATGTTTAATTTTTAGCAATGAAAGCATTATTTCTGAGAGAAAAGCATTTTGGCCTAATTATTCTGAAATGTGATTTTAGTAATGTTGAATAAAAAAAATAAAATCTATCTGAGGGATTAAATAAAGGTTATACTTACTATATATTTATTTTTCTCTCCACTGGAATGTAAACCTTAAGAGGGCAGAGACTTTTACCATCTCTCATCCCTAGAAAAGCATCTGGCACACAGCAAGCACTGATTAAATAATTGGTGGCATATTTAATGACCATCCAAATAGAACATGGGTGGTATTACTGGCTCTTTTGAAGCTTAACACTAAATCTAAGCCGAAACTCCTAAAGAACCATATAACAGTCTCCTGTTCCCAGTTTTCTGATATACTTAGGAAGATAAATACAGACAAAAACAGGAGTTTAGTGCTTTGAAAGATCATTGCTTAAGATGAAATTAAGCTTAAACATTTAAAACTAAAAGATAAAATGTATGAGTATTATTTTACCCAAGAATAGTGACTGTTAAGATTCCACAAACATTCCCACTGTTCAGAAACTCAAGAGTCTGCTAAAAATTTGGGCTAAAACCCAGTCTCCCTATTTGACATTAGAAAACATTATCACAGGGCATTTTAAGTTCTCACACCCTCTTGTATGAAATATTTGCATATCCCTTACATTTAACTTAAATCCCGTAGAATTAGAATTCTCTAATTCTCTGTTGGAGTTCTAAACATAAAATATAAAACATAAATCTCAATGCGTGTAATCACTGGAAAACTTTATAAAAATGTAAGCAACTAGGAAATCATTTTCCTTCCAAGTACATTTCTTATTAAATGTTACTAATCAGATCTGTATTTCTAATGGACATTGAAGTTACATATAAATTTTCTCTTACCTAGTTTTACAGGGAAGCCTGGAGGAAGCTTCATCTGAACAAATTCTCTAAGCTTGTTAAAGTGCTTGAAGGGAGCTATTACTTCCAAAACATTCAATAATCTGAAAAATGGAAGGAGAAAAAAAATATTATCATTTTTCAAACTGACCTCTGTCCTTCTGTTGTTTTAGAACTGCATGCCTTCGCATGCTTTGTAACTCAGACAGGAGTACTGACGTCTAGAGGTTAAGGATGAGGAAACGTCTCCTGGTTTTTTATTACTCTCTTTCATGTGTCAAAGTTTACAACATTTACATTTGATTCTGAAGCCAGAGTTTCCAGTTGTTTGATTTTTATATTTATATTTAAATGAAAGGTTTACACCCATGTTCTTCCTGAAGTCTACACACTCCAGAGTCCTTTAATTAGTCTCACTGCTCGGGTGGCTGAATTTCACGGTCAATTTTGTATGTGTGAAGAGCTCTTATGTTGTTTGTATTGCTTGATTTCTTACAGATTTCAAAAATGAGTGTTTCTTTTTTGTATGTTTTTTATTTTTTTTAAGGATTTTATTTATTTATTCATGAGAGAAACAGAGAGAGAGAGAGAGAGAGAGAGAGAGAGAGGCAGAGACACAGGCAGAGGGAGAAGCAGGCCCCATGCAGGGAGCCCGCGTGGGACTGGATCCCGGGTCTCCAGGATCACGCCCTGGGCTGAAGGCGGTGGTAAACTGCTGAGGCCCCCGGGCTGCCCTCTTTCTTGTATGTTTAAAGGGAAATTTAGCTGGCAAAAAATTTCAGTTTATACTTCTTTCCCTCTGAATTACAATTTCATAAAGCCTGCCTGAATTCAATATTCCATTAGTCTTTAACTGTAATGTCCCGTTTCATCTTTTGGTTGGATGGATTTCATTTTTTTTTTTTTAAGATTTTATTTATTTATTCATGAGAGACACAGAGAGAGAGAGGCAGAGACACAGGCAGAGGGGGAAGCAGGCTCCATGCAGGGAGCCTGACGTGGGACTTGATCCCAAGACCCCGGGGTTACGCCCTGGGCCAAAGGCAGACGCTCAACCACTGACCCTGGATTTCATTTTCAAGTAGTATTACTTTTCTTTCAAAATGAACCTCTAGCTGCCATATGTCTTGAATTCTTCTGTGTTTTCTTCAATTGCCTTGATATGTAAATGACATCTTAGCCAGATACACTACATGATCACATTGTCTTTGTCTCAGAAATGTCAAGATGTGAAAAAATGCAAAGCTAGGTTTTTACCTTTTTTTTTTTTTGCCTAAATGCCTTTGGATTTCTTTACTAACAACTGAAGTCCAACAGTATAATCAGGATAATTACTGTTACTAATCATCCTTAGATTTTTCTTAGAACCTAATGTTATGCTACAGATTGTTTTTCCTTACAAAGGATTTGTGTTTTACCCTACTTTGCTATTATGGTTACATTTTGGAGGCTTTTCATGTAAATGGATCACCAGTGATCCTTATGTTGAACCTTCTTGTCCTCCATAAATATTGCTTCTCTAATTCTTTAACCTCTTCTTTCATTAAATTCACGATGAGCTATCAAATTTTATTTTTCAGCCACATCTATTGTGTTCATTATTGTTTCTAATGTATTTGTTCCACACTAGTGTTATTTAGTGCTTAATGTATTTCCTAGCCTTATAATCTCCTCCTCGTTTCATTCTATTATCTTATCATCTCATCTTAGAATGACCTAGTTTACTTATTTCACATTCTTCTTACATTTTTCTGTAGCATTTACAAGGAATTTTCTTCTGTTCTTTGACCTGTATCTTACTGTGGAATAAATATTTTATCTGGCTTGTACGTGCTCTGTTTTTAATTTTTTTTAGAAGGAATGGTTATAATGGCCACATTTTATAAATTCTAATGTATCCATTTTCTTTTTCACATGCTAACTGTGAAATTGGGATAACTCCTAAAATTGATAGCCTCTTATAAATCAGCCACATTTTTCTTCTTTATTAGAATATAAACCTGGTGCATCCTTGAGTCAGTGGGGTCCAAACTAGGATGAATCATGCAGATTTGTAGGTATGGCTAATGCCCTTCTCACATCTTCTGACAACTATCAATCTCCCTCTCTGATCTATAGATTGAGGGCTGCATAGCTCATTCTACCTTTTTTTTTTTTTCAATTTTGGTTCCTGAGAAGTATGAGACATGTACATAAAATATGAGTCCTCCTTTCTTCTATGAGCATTATTTTTTAAAGATTTTATTTATTTGAGACAAAGCATGACAGAGAGAGAAAGAGAAAGCGAGCGCATGTGTGCGGGGGGGGGGGGGGGGGGGGGGCAAAGGGAGAGGGAGAAGCAGACTCCCTGCTGAGCAGAGAGCCCGATGCAGGGCTTGACCCCAAGACCCCAGGATTCTGACTTGAGCCAAAGGCAGCCGCTTAACTGCCTGAGGCACCCAGGCACCCTGAGAATTATTTTTTAATATACTAGGCCAAACTAGAAAGGGAAAAAACTAAGAAGGAAAAATCATATGGTGCTTCAATTCATCCCCTCCTTTAGAAAGGAGCCTGAAGTTACCTTTCTGTCAGTCAGCTCTACCCACCCATCTCTCCCACTCCACCCACCTCTCTAAATTGGATTTCTAGTTTTTGAGAGGGGGAGGCAGACAAAAAGGGAAGGAGAATCTTAGGCAGGCTCCATACCCAGCGTAGAGCCCAACGCAATGTAAGGCTCCATCTCACAACCCTGAGATCAGGACCTGCGCCAAAATCAAGAGTCAGATGCTTAACTGACTGAGCCGCCCAGGTGCCCCACAAATTGGGATTTTTTAAAATGAGCATCTGATGAGTACAGGTTTGAAAGGATATATTCAAGACATTCACTGCAGTACTAGTTACAATGATGACAAACTACAATCAAAATGTTTATCAGCAGGAGGATGATACAACAAAGGACAGTACATCAATACTAAAAATACCAAGGAAAGAAGAGAGAAAAATGTAATCATTGGGAGAACTCTGAGATACACTCATTTTTAAAAGAAAAAATGAAATTCACAGAACAAAATATAAACTATTCCCTGATCCTATAAAAAATGCAAAACACACAGAAAAATCTAGACAAAAATACCCATCCCAGTTATTCACTTATTAACTATTAGTGACATAACAGTAAACTCATTTTTATTCCATGAACTTCCATGCTGTTAGATTTTTTTATAATAACCATGGATTCATTTATTGCTTTTATAATTTAAAAAAATGACTCAAAAACTTATCTGGTTAAAAGAGTAAAAATGTTAGTAGTCTGTGAACTAGAAAACACCTAGAAGTGTGCACACACTATCAAACAATGGCTATTTGCTTTTTCATTTCAAAGGCCTCAAATGCAACACTCAGATACAAATATTATTACAGCCTTTAGGGTTGCATAGTTTCTTTCATAAACTTATATAGTTAGTAACAAACTTACGACTCTATTCCCAAAGGAAATTCCTGGCTCATGGCTATTGTCGCTTTAAATGTTTTTTTACTCTCTTTGCACACCAGTTCTCTACCCAGATGAGGAGCTCTAAAATGGGAAGAAAAAAAAAAAATTAGGAAACCTTTTCTACATGCTACCATCTTCCTATGAAGAATCTGTCATCTTCTAATGACAATAAATCAATTTTTCTTACTCTGTATAGAAATAAATTTAAATTATGCTAAAAGGACTTCTTATGTATAAGAAATGAGACAAGGGTAACAAAAAAGAAACTAGCATAAGGTTCAGAAAGTCAACAAATTTCATATTAAATGTAATTTTAATAATCACTACTTTTAGGAATAAAGCAAATCGCTAGAAGAAATAAACTTTAAACAGTTTTATTGTATCTCTGGAACAAAATATTGCATACCTCTAAAATCACTTATTCAATTCACTCTCTTTTACTGTCTACACTTCTTAGCACTGACCAGTAAGAAGTAAAGAGTAAAAAATTTTATATTAACTATAGACTATTATAAGATGGAAATATTTTGAAGTTAGAAAAGTATAATAATAAACCTTAAATATTAACCAAAATAAGTCATGACAGCTTCTTCCTAATCATGGAAGTAGCTAATATTTTATTCTCTACCAAAAGGAAAAAACATTTTCTACTAACAACTATATACTTTCTTTGACAAGGTTGACCAGAAAAAAATCTTTTTATTTATTCATTCAAAATAAACCATTTATTCACTTATCATCCTTTTATTTAGTAAATGTTTACTACATACAAACCATGTAATAGGTACTCTAATAAGGATCAGTAATATAACATTAAGCAAAGTCTTATGTAAAGATGGTGAGAAGTAGGCCTGGCACAGGCTGAAACAGATAATGATGAGATGAGCTCAGAATGTCAAAAAGTAGAAAAATAGTGAACAACTTCACTCACCATGCTAAAGATTAAGGATAATAACAGATTATAAAAGTTCATATATAAGGGAAAAAACTCAAGCAACTGTAGTGGGAAATTCTTCACATTACATTTTCTTAGAATAATGTCTGTAAGTTTGGGGGTTACATAAAATGGCAGCCAGGATGTAAAAAGGCTCTACAACTTATTCAAATGTAACTGGGGTTACTTTCCTCCCTCATCATACTTAATCTACATTTTACATGATAAAAGAATTGCTTCAGACAAAACTACACTAAAAATTCTTTATAAAATAATTTTACACCTAAATATTCATGTTTTTACAAATTGTTCTTTCTGAAAACCAATGAATAAAATAAAGTAAAACAAAAAAGTCCTTTCTTTCTAAAAGAAAATCAATAAACAACAACAAAAATACTTACTTTCCATTTTCAGCAGATATATACTCTTCCCATGTAATAGTGTTCTGAGGAGGAGGGGTAAGGGACTGTCTTCGAACCGGCTGCCAAAAAATAAAAAAGAAACAAAGAGGGAAAGACAGAGAGGGAGGAAAAAAGAAAAATGACATATTTTTAAAAATATAAAATGAAGACATGTAATAAACTATGTGAATTACTAATGTACTTAAATCTCTTCAACATAATGCTTTAAGGAGTTCTTCTGAGAGAAGTCCATGGTGATTTAAGCTCACTAAGATTTATTAGCATTTTTTTTCTAAATCTCAAATAAGACAAGTATCAAAGTAATAAAATCCATTTGTCCAACAGCTTAATCATCTAAAATTGTTCCTGCTATTATGCCAGATGTTGAACATGGGAACTAAAGACAAGTATAAAAACTAACCCTCAAGGAATTTACAATTCAAAGTTGGAAAGAAGAAGAAGAAAAAAAACATCACATACAGACATAACTGAGAAATACAAAATATTGTATGTTAAAGGCCAAATGAGCTTACCAAAAAAACAGAAGTTTAGAAAAGAGAGCAATCTTCTATGGACAATAAATGGAGACTAAGGGACTGGGGCCCAGATTTAAACGAAAACAAAATAAAAAAGAATTATTTTAGACGAGGAGAATGGTTAAAAAAAAAAAAAAAAAGAAAAGAAAAAAAAAACCCACACACAAAAGACTGATTTATTTAAACTGGAAAGGAAAGTTCAAAAGGGAGATCAACAATAGTCATAAAGGTCATGTCGAATTTTAAAACTTGTTTTTTGCTAAATATGAATTGGTATCACCACAGGACAAACTGGCAATAAGGAACTAAGGGAGTGGCAGCAGAAATTAAAAACTGCTATGGAAAACTACCGAGACAAACTTGTGGAGCAAAAGGGCAAGGAATCAAAGACTGATATAAATAACAAGATACATAGTTACCATGGGGAGAGGGTCCCATTCATAGCACAGTGTTACCTACTATGTTAGTAGGCAGGATATTAGAGCTGTTAAAATCAAGGATTTTGAAAAAAACAAACTGAGTTGGAATCCTAGCTCCAATACCTGGTAGTTGTGGGAATCTGGGCATTACATTCTCTCATGTCAATTTAACTCACCTGCAAAACATATGACACCTAACAAAATCAAGGAGAAATGGCAAAGAAAGAACATAATGCCTGATACAGAATTAAGTATTGAGTAAATAACAGTCACAATTGTATACTGTGAAGTTCCCAGAGGGCAGTTACAAAAAGAAAAGGGAAGAATCCAGTTAAAGATATGGGAATTCTAAAAAAAAAAAAAAAAAAAAAGGTTTGGGAATTCTCTGACTAGATTAAAAAAAAAAAAAAAAAAGCGAAAACAGGAGGTTGATAACTAAGTTAAAAACAATGGCATTAAGAGAAAAAAAAGACAGAAAGAAGCCAGATATTAATCAATAAGAAAAAAGAAAAATCTGAGCATCAAGCTGTCATGAAGGCCAAAAGACTGTTAAAATCACAATACTTTAAAGAGAAAGATGCTTGAAAAAGAGCCATATGTTCTTTTGGTTAGAAGTGATTGAGATTTTTGAATAGCATCAGAAAGATGTGGGGGAAAAAAGGAAACTAACAGTGTTTGAGCACCAGGCAATATGAAATACAACAATTCCATTCTTGAAAACTTTACAAAGAGACACACAGAGAGTAGGTTATAATCCCGAGTGATCGGGACTTTGATTAAGGGATCTAAAGGATGACCTAAAATCATAAAGAGGGGGTTTCTGACCCAGACTGGGGCAGCCAAAGCTAAGTGCCAGGAATCACGGTTCCTGAACAGAGGGGTCTACAAGAAAGGGAACAAAAATACCAGTTGAAGAAGACTGAGGAAAGCACAATGGCCAGGAGAGTCATGTGATACACACTTAGTATGAGCAGAACACATGGAGACAAAGTAGTAAGATACAGGGGTAGGTAAGCAAGACAGAAATGAGAAAGAGTACTCTGGCCTTCCATTTTGTGCATTGAATAGACCACATTTTACACAGGAAGCAACAGACAAATATTTTAAGCAATATAATATGGATTTTCAGAACACAAATTTTGGAGCCACAATAATCAGCAAATCCTGCCTTTACCAATTATTACCTGACTTTAGACAAATTATTCAACCTTTTCTGTCTCAGTTTAGTCAACTATATAAGCTCACAGCATTGCTGTGAAGATAAAAATGATTTCTTCAACATAAAGTACCTCATTCAAAACACTGCCTGACATGTAGTAATTACTCTATACATTTTAGCTATTGAGCATAGGCATTACATAGTTCATTTTATTTTAGGCAGATCACTCTCAGAGCAGTATGTAAGTTACAAACTGATCTCAGGAATCCAAATGAGAAACAGTAATAGCATACTATTTCAAAATGGAAGGAAAAAAACAGATTGAAGAAAACTTCAAGATTTTGTGACTGATGACACAGGCGTAAGGAGAGCTAAGAAGTCGAAGGACAAATTTCAGGTTGTTGGCTTGGGTAATGGTAGTAGATAATGGTGCCACCACTCAAGATAGAGAAGAAAGACAGGAAGGAGGAATAAAATTGTTTGATCAGATTCAAACATACTAATTTTATTTTTATTTATTCATTTGTTTTAAATAAACTCCACACCCAGCATGGAGCCCAGCGTGGGGCTTGAATTCACAACCCTGAGATCAAGACCTGCGCTGAGGGATCCCTGGGTGGCGCAGCAGTTTGGTGCCTGCCTTTGGCCCAGGGCGCGATCCTGGAGACCGAGGATCGAATCCCACGTCGGGCTCCTGGTGCATGGAGCCTGCTTCTCCCTCTGCCTATGTCTCTGCCTCTCTCTCTCTCTCTCTCTCTCTCTCTCTCTCTCTCTCTGTGTGTGTGACTATCATAAATAAATAAAAAATTAAAAAAAAAAAAAAGACCTGCGCTGAGATCAAGAATCAGACACTTAACCAACTGAGTCACCCAGGGGCCCCTACACATACTAAATTTTAGAGCACTACAGAGCTGATGATTAGGAGTAGTCACAATTGAAACTATATTCTGTGAGAGTGATCAGTACTTATATGGTAAATAGAAGCAACATCAGATAGGTATCTAACCAAGAAGACATTAGAGACTACTAGTTGTTCACCCAGTATCTATTCTCCTATTCTTTATTGTGAAGAAGAAAAAAAAAAAAAAAAAAGCCTCTCATTCAAATTTGCCTGGACATATGACTTCCTAAAGACTTCTTTTCCAGCCATCCTGGAAAAATATGCTAAGTGTTACCATGTTATTGAGTTCTAACCAATAGGATGTGAGCAGGGTGATGTGTGCAACTTCTGATTGGATTTACAAACAAAACAAGCAAGTCCTTTCCTTCCAAATTCCTATTAGGAATTACTATTCCTGCTAGCTGGAATATTACACAGGTAATAAACGATCTTATACTATGTAGATGAAGAGTCACATCTAAGAATACAGAGAAGTAAGACTAAAAAAAGACTAGGTCTGAGATTAACCCGCAGAGCAGAGAAACCACAAACTCAAATTTTTTACATGAGAAAAAAGCAACCAATACCAATTTAATACATATAAAGGAATGCTACACATACTACTATAGCATGTGGCAATGGCTTAGAGGAATGACAAGCAGGCATAAAAGACGGTTAGTGACCCTTATAAATATTGTGAGAAGATATTAGGTAAAACGGTATCCTGTGATACTGCAAAAGGGAGGCAGATACATGCTAACAGAACCTGTAATTCTGAGGGAAGAGACTGGAAAAATTTAAGACTCCTGCTCCAACCCAGAACTACAGCAAAGGCTAATCTTACCTCCATCCAAATCCCTAACTAGGCAACACTGCTTAACATTTGTCTACTCTTGCTTCCAGTTTAGTTAATGCTTGTGTACATTTGGCTATAACTGGTTTTTATATATATATATTATATATGTGTGTATATGTACATATCATGTATATATACATATACATTTATATATGCGCAACACATGTGTACACATACATATTATCATGTGCATATATATATATATATGCATATTATCATAGTAAAGACTCCCTCGCCGGGCATGATTAGACAATGTATAAAGTATGTCACAAGTATATTTTTTCAGGTAAAAAACTTCTATCTCTATTGTTTCTAGTAGAATTCTTTCTAAATTGTACATTGCACATTACCCAGCTTATAAAAAGACTATAATGAATCTAATTTAACCTTTTACTGAGTACTTCATCTCATCATGGTACCAATTATTATGTTTTAATAAGGTCTTTCCTAATGTGTTTATTCTCATTGATCTTTTGTTATATACTGACACTTGCAGCTAAACCCTTCAGTGTTCCCTCTACGTTGTTACCATCGCTGTCTAATAAAATAGGAAGACATGAAAGCTGCCACAGGACAGCAGATGGCTTTCAAATGTTATTTCCCAAAGTCAACAGGCTCTGTAACTGAAATGTCATCAAACCTTTCCTCATAATTAAAGGCAAAAATTCTAACGACTGTTTTCCCTGAAGCATACAAAAAATATACTTTTTTAAAATGTATTACTAGGTTTGCTATTATTCTATTATATGGCAAAGATTTCTAGCAGTTTAAGACATTCATGTCTTTTATATCTATGTATTCCTATTGAGATTTTATATATTTAAAAAAAAAAGACATTAGTGAATCTTAACTCAGTATTCTCTCTATATAGTTGGCACAAAATAAATGCTTTTACCAAAGACTCTCATATCTAGGATATAAACAGGGCATTATTCCCTCCTCCAATAATAATTAGTTGGAACAAAAAGGAAAAAGAGCACCAATCAGTGCTCTTAAGAATTTAAGCATCGGTGACTTAAGAATTTCTGAGGACTTAAATTTTATTATAAAAAAACCTTGTCAAAAATATGTACTAAATATTAAAAACATGTCTGGAAAGGAAAGGAAGAGGAGGCATGGCGAAACTAGTTAAATGGCAAATAATTCCTCCTAAATGCTATCTAAAAACTATTTCTTATAGAAATCAGAACAAATATTTGCCTTAAGAACAAAAAATCTCAAAGATATTCATTTACAATAAAGAATATAAGTTTATTCTGAAGAGAATTAGACATTTAAAAAACTGAAATTCTATTAAAATATGGCTTCAGGGACGCCTAGGTGGCTTAGTGGTTGGGTGCCTATCTTCGGTTCAGGTCGTGATCCCGGGATGGAGGATCAAGTCCCACATCGGGCTCCCTGCATGGAGCCTGCTTCTCCCTCTGCCTGTGTCTCTGCCTCTGTCTCTCACTCTGTGTCTTTCATGAATAAATAAATAAATCTTAAAAAAAAATTTGGTTTCAAAATATATTGTCATGTTTTCTGAAAACAATCAGAATAGTCCTATGTATTTTCTAGGTTCTTGAAATTTTCAATAATGCTCCAAGCCAAAAATATTTTTTTTTACCAATATGTGTTCTATACACATAATTTTAAAAACATCACAATACTGATTTTTCTTTTTAACATTTACCAGTAGCATCTTTCCAGAATTCTATCTTAAGTTTCCCCCACTCCCTTTCCAACTTCAGATTCCCAATATTTTGAAAGAATTGCTAAGACATATTAAATATCTGAATATACAGCAAGAAACAACTATAACACAGACATCTTGGGGTAAGGGTCCTAAAATTAAAACCTGCCTTTGTCATTCTAGTTTTGTGACTTCATATAGATTAATTTCTTTAAACCTCGGTTTCCTTTCTCTAAAAGGGGACAATGAAACTCATCTCATTAGGCTATTATAATAATTAAACGAAATGATATATGAAACACTTAATACAATGCCCATGCTAAAAACAACTCCAAAGTTTTAAGCCAACATAAATAAGAAAACAACTTGTTGAGATGAATATGGATTCAGTTTTTTACTGTAGAAACTCAATTTGAGTTTATGGTACTTCATTCAACTTAGGCCACTGGAGAATCCTTTTCTATTTCTATACATTTGAGTAACTAATCTATATTTCATCCTGACTTGAAAGTTAATAAAGCATTATGTTGATTTGTGTTGATTTATTTTTGTACTACCAAATATGACCTAGCAGCTATTAATTTCAATACTGGTATATATTCTTTTAAACTCTGTTAAAATTTTAAACATAGTTCATCATTAAATGACTCTTGAATTCAATGGATCCTTCCCTTTACTCTTTTTGACCCCAATTTTTAAACTTTACATGTTAATTAATATATACCTTTCCTAAAAAGCTTATGTAGGTTTAAAGAACTATACCTTCCTAAAATTATCTACAAAATGCATTCAAATATTTCTATTCTCCTTTAATGCCACTATCGAATATAATTAAACTGATATCAGCTTCATGTTGCTTTTCATGTGTTAGCAAATTGTGTCTAGGAGAAATACACACACACAAAATACACCGCTGATTTGTATGTCTTTTTATAATTACATTTATCAATTCTATTTTGATGTTCTTTCATCCTGCACCTACCTGATTCAACCAAATCAAATTATATATATAGATGAGTATCTGACAGAATTACTGTTTTCTTTAAATTTCTTCTAAATATTTATAATTGAACTTCAAAAAGATTCTCAAATGTAATTCTTCAGTTCTTCCCTATCTAAAGTCCAAACAATATATAATGAGATACGTATTTTCTTTATTCTAAAACAATTAAAATGTAATCTTACAAGGATTATAGAGCTAACAATAATATACCCATGCCTCTTAGTAATTAAGAAATTACTCATGCCAGATTGAAAATTAGTATAATGATTTTTAAAAATTCACATGTATAAAAAAAAAATCTCTTCTAAGGTCAGGAAAAAGGCATGATACCTGCTCTCAAAACTTACTTATTCAATATTATATTGGTGTTACTTCCCAGTGCAATAAGAAAAACAAAGGCTAAAAGATTGGCAAGGAAACATGATCATCTGTAGAAAATCCTAAAGAGTCTATAAAAACTATATAACTAATATATTAATTTAGCAATATGGACAAATCATATGTATTTCTATATGCTATAATGGAATGCCTAGAAAATGAACTATAAAAACATTACCATTTATGAAAGTACTAAAAAATACTAAATGCTTGAGGGAGACTTAGTAAAATATGTGTAAGATTGGTATACTAAAAACTACAAAACACTTCTGAAAGTGTTCTACAGAAGATCTACAGAAGATCTACAGAAGATCTAAATAAATGGAGAGATATACCATGTTCATAAAACAGAAGACTCAATATTTTTTAAGATATCAAGTTCCCTTACTTTAATTTATAAATTCAACACTACCCCAATAAAAATTCCAGCAGGTTGTGATTCAATGGAGGAAGGATAGACCTTTTTTTTTCTTTTTTTTCTTTTTCTTTTTTTTTTTTAATGATGCTAAATCAACTGGACATCCAAGCCAAAAAAATAAACCTTGGTCATACATCAAATCTTATACAAAATTAACTAATTCATGGGCTTAGAAGTAAAATGTAGAAATATAAGAGTTTCAGCAAAAACATATAGGAGAAAATCTTAGGGACTTGGAGCTAAGCAGAGTGTTTTTAGATTTGGTGGAAGTCATAAAACAAAAACTGATAACCTGGATCTTATCAAAATTAAAGACTTTTCCTCTTCCAAAGACCAGTTTAATAGGATGAAAAAATAAGCTACAAAGTAGGAAAAAAATATCTGCACACACATCTGACAAAGAACTAGTACCTAGAATGTATAAAGAACTTTAAAATTTAACAGTAAAGAAACAAACTAGACAATGGGCAAAAGACCTGAAGAAACATTTTATCAAAGAGGATATAAATCTGTATATTTTATGGCAAATAAGCACATGAAAATATGAGCACTGAAATATCATTAGCCATTAAGGATATGCAATAAAACCACAATGAGACAGCACTGTTCACTATCCGTTATGTACTAAATGCCTCTCTCTCCAAAATTCACGTGTTAAAACTCTAACCACCAATGAGATGGTATTTGAGGTGGGGCCTTTGGGAAGTAATTAGATTTAGATGAGGTCATAAAGTGGGACCCACATGATGGGATTCCTGTCCTCATAAGATAAGGAAGAGACCAGAGTGCTCTCCCCCACCTAAGAACACAGCAAGAGGTCATCTGTAAGTCAGTAAGAAAACCCTTATCTGGGAAGCAAATAGCCAGCATCATGACCGTGGTCTTCCCAGCCTCTAGAACTGTGAAAAATAAACCCTTGTTGTTTAAGCCATCCAATCTACTGTATTTTGTTAGAGAATGGAAAATGGAAAACATTTTGGCAGTTTCTCATAAAACTAAACATGTTAACTACCATCCAATCCATTAATTAATTGTACTCTTCATTGCACTTGGACCTGAATGAAGAAATCCACCCACCCCCCACCCCCCCCACCCCCCCCAGAGAGGGATGTGTGAACTCTTCATTGTGGAGGGAGTTCTGAATGGACTAAAGCAAGGGCAGGATGTGGGCATTCTAGAGATGAGTGCTGGAAAGCACTTCACTACCTCCATTTGACCTCAGGCTGTACTTTCTAATTAAGTTCTTTCCAGTCATCTTTTAACTCAGGCAAAAAACCCTACAAGCAAAGGATCCCTTGATACTATAAACCCAGACTACTCCCTCAAGCAATAAGAACTGCCCTGACACCAGCAAGACCCCCCAAGACAATGATCAACCTGACTTTTACTGTTCAGCAGCATGTGCCCACTGAGCTTTGTCCCACATTTTCCTTACATAAACCCAGAAGTATTTTCAGCACTTTGGATAGTCTTTGAGACTTCAGTTAACTATCTTCCTGGTGTTGGCGTCATGAAAATAAATTCCTTATTTCACAACCACTTGTCTCTCTGCTTTTGGATCTTGCCGGTGGCAAGTAGCTGAACCTGGTCTGTTCACTGGAGCTGGGTGTTCTTGGACACTTGGGCCCGATTACAGTACGAACAGTACACAGAGTAGATAAATCAGACAACTGGCATGAACTGTCCTCTAGAGCCACCAGGGTGGTGAGGCACACAAGGTCTGATGGCCCACTCCTCCAGGGCCCCTCTCCCCATATACCCCTCAAACATACACACAAACACATACACAAGCTTCACACATTCCCAAAGAGAGCATTTATCTCAGAGAAATAAAGACTTCTATTCACACAAAAACCTACAGGTGAATGTTCATGGCAGCTTTATTTGAAATGACCTAAAATTGGAAACAACCGATGTTTCCTTCAACAGGTGAATACTTAAGCAAACTATGGTACATTCACAACATTGACTACTACTCAGCAGTAAAAGGAACAAACTATTGACTTACACACCAACTTGGAAAAACTACCAGGGAATTAAGCTGAGCTGAGTGGAAAAAAAAAATCTCAAAAGGTTATGTGCAATATCCTTGAAGTGACAAAATTTTTTAAATGGAGAAACAGATTAATGGTTGCCAGGGATGAAGGACAGGGAAGGCGCAAAAAGGCAGAAGGTGTGCCTATACAAGGGGAATATACAGGATCTTGTGGTGATGGACATGTTCTGTATCTTGACTGGAAATGTAAATATCCTGGTTATGATACTGTATTACTGTTTTGCAAGACGTTTGTTGCCATTTGAGAAAACTGGGTGAGGCATACTCTTAGGACTATGTATTTGAACCTATGGTTATTTCAGAATAAAAAGATGAATTAAGAAAAATCGAGCAGACCTTTATGTAAAAATTGATCTATATATTCAACATCATCCTAATCAAAATCCCACCAAGTTTTTTATCTTTTGTAGAAATTGACAAGTTGAATTTAAATATTCATCAATCATCATCACCTATATATAGTTCAAGGGCTATGCTTCACACAGGAACTGTTTCTTCCAATTTCTGATCAGAAGTTGAAAGCTTGTTTAGTTAATTTATTTCATATTATTTGGTTCTATTACATACCTCTTTGGAATTAAACTATGTTTTAAGTTCAAAGTTCAAAACTACTGCTGATTAAAATGCCATTTAAATGGCCCTTGAACAATTCAGGTGCATCAGGTTATAATTTCTGCCCTGAAGAAAATCAAGTTGTATACTGTTAAGTTTAAATGTAGTTAAAAAGACAACTGAAGACAAATGGCTGGCTAATGGCCCATGAAATTCTAGTGTATAAAGTTTTGTTTCTGTGTATTCATCCCAAAATAGTTTACTGACAAACTTAAACATAGGTAGCAATACCTACCACGACAACAAAATCTTTTTTTAACAAAATCTTTTTTTTTTTTAACTAACAAAATCATTTTTTAAAAAGACAAGTTCAATAAAATCTTAATCAAAATGCAAGTCCAAAGAAATGGCCTTTTGTCTGGTCAATAATGGAAGAGGGTAGCAGCTGTGTCAAAGACTGAGCTCAGCATTCCCTCTCTCAGTTCATCTCCATTTCTATTCCCTGAGCATATCGTGTCCTACATCTCCTACTGACCAAGAGATCAGTTAATACCAGAAGTCTCCCAGAAAATGAAGTCCTATGAGGCTCTAATCCAAGGCCAAAAGAAAAACGAATACAAAGAGGATCTGGCAGGAAGGGGATGGGATCACACTACACTGGCATAATCACAATGTTTCCTTAACATTTAATGAGGATTCTTAAACATTTTATATTCTGCACTTATTTAACTAAATAAACTATGGCTGATTCACAAAACACATGAACTTTCTAAAAAACTAAAATATTTTCCACACACACAGCATCACCATGAATTAGCTGGAACCTGACATACTATTCTGAAACAGTTTATCCCTAAAACATAATCTAGCATAATACCAGAGGAGAAAGACCACACATTCACGGATTCAAGCCTCCTCATAGTAACCTTCAATCTTTTTTACTCCTGTGAGTCATATTTTACACTTCAAACCAGCACTCACACATTTGTGTATTTATGTGACACATACACCCCTGAAACTATTATTTCGTTAGGTAATAATGACCCATATTACATGTGATGTGCTCTGGTTTTACTCTAACATCTTTACTTAGGTTCTCATTTTTTTCTCTTTTAAAAAAGGATGGTCATAGCCCACTAGATTAATTTCATAACCTACTAACGGGTCCCTATGCTGCCTTTGATTTGAAAAGCACTGCTTATAACTGTAGTAAAATGTTAACATTTGGGGAATCTTGATTAAAAGTATCGAATTCTTTGTACTGTTTTCTTGTACTTACTTGTAAATCTAAAATTGTCAAAATAAAAAATAAATTTAAGAACCCATCCAATTCATCTTATGAGGAAATAAGATTGCAGAGGCAATGATGATGTCTCATAGACCTTTGTATCTCCTAACTTCCCCTCCCCTTTCCCTACTGTCACACAATTCTTTGCATATAGCATGCTCTCAAGATATACATGCTGAATACAACTTATGGGAAGTTACAGCTTAGAAATGACTTCATAAAAGAGGTAATTCTTTAGTGGGCCTTCAAAGCAACACAAGATTTCAGTTGGTGAAGCAGGAAAGATATGCAAAGGGACACAAATTAAAATTTAACACTGGGTTTCATGTTTACAAAATGATTTTAATCTATTAATGAAGACTCAGAGGCCAAGAATAGATTCACAAAAAACCACCAAAGGCGCTATCACAGAAAAATAAAAGGTGATAGCTAGTTAAAAAAACAAAACAACCCCTATGGGTGTACTTAGTGTACTGATATAAATTCACTGAGTGCCAGGAATGAAGTCTACCCCTTCTCTCCTTAGCATGTTATAAATTAGAAGTAAATATTATACCTCAAAATTCTGTTCCATTATGTTTCCACCTTTACTCAAACTCTCCATAATGGCCTTATTTCGAAGAATATCTTCTTCACTAAGGTGTTCTCTTCTTTTTCTTGATTCTAAAACAAGTCCATTCACCAGATAAAAGTCTGCCAAAAAGTTTCCTACTCTTTCCTAAAACAAAATTAAATAATCAAAATAAAATATTAAAATATTTCAAAATAACAAAATGAATTAAGTTTATCTTAAGTTTTAAAGATTAAAAAGAAAGTTTCAAATATACATGTTTTTCCACAAACATGTAGCATTTAGGTAAAAATAAATACTTCTTTGGTAATTGAGCTTATCAAATTATCTCAATTATATACAAAATTACACATTTCACATTTGCAAAGGAAAATTTAAGACACACAAGATATATGATAATCTGCAAATGATTAAATATAAATAAAAATACCACATAGTATTCCTTTAGAATCTACTCCCAAGTAGCACAAAGCTATCTGAAAACTTTATTTAGCCGATAGTCAAACACCATGAGTAACAAGGAGGGGTCAGGGATAATTACTGTTCCCATTTTACAGATAGAAAAAAAAAAAGTGGAATGAAAATAAATATTCTAATTCACACAGGAATCTCTAGCACACCTAGAATTAATTACCTGTTCCAATAATCTATTCTGTAACAGGATCTAACTTCGAGTTACAGTTGATTGCTTCTTTCAATAAAGAAGAGAGAACAACAGAGTGGTCTTGCTGACCAATACAATTAAGTGTTTACATTATGGATTTGGGTAAGAAAACTCAAGTGATATAAATGATACCAAGAAAAGAGTTATTACTTCCTTTCAATGAAGTCCTCCTTCAACATTAACCTTTACCTTTTTCAGACCCATGAGTGGTCAGTTTCAAATACCTTACTACAAAACCCATGATCAATAACTTACTGAAAACAAGCTTCCCATTTCTACCTGTATGCAAATCACCTGGTCCCATCTTGCTGATATTTTTTGGCATTCCAAAACTGTGTTTAGAGTTGATTCCATGTACACCTTACTTTTGGTGGCCTCCTTACCAGTCACCAAAAAGTTAGGCATTCTGCACCTGTTTCTACCTACAAAATGGGAACCATAATTATTACTGACTCCCTCCTTACCTGTCAAAGATTTTAGAAGATCACCTAGACGCTGTTCAAGAGCTTTAAGCTGCTTAGCAGTAGCACTAGATGAATAGCAGCTTCAATTTTTATCTTCTCTTGAGGTGATCCTTCTAATGCTGTCCAGAAGAACAGAGTACAAACAAATAAGACTTCAAACCGACAAATGGACTGCAGTGTGGGAGTTCACAACTGGAAATCCCATAATACTATTTGTTGCCAAATAGGCTTAGAAAATAAAGTTGATGAGCCTACATCTAATAGTGAGAATCTTTCTGTGGTTGAGAAATACTCAGGAGATAATTCTCAGTTTTTGAAATCTTAAAATGAAAAAGCATTTATTAAATTATCATATCAATAAATAAATTGTAAGTGTATATTCTTCAAAATCCAGCCATTCCATTTTTTTCTATCTATAACAGATAATGCAAAGGCATGTAAATGGATGGTAAGCAAAACATCATTTGTAATAGCAGAAAACTGGACACAAATGTGTGTCATTCATCAAAATGTCCATAAATAAGAGACTAGATAAACTACAATATATCCATACTATGGAATACTATGCAGTTGCTAAAAAAAAATGAACTGGTACTGCTGATAAGAAAAAGCTTTCTAAACATACTAAAGAGTAAAAAAAAAAGTTGCAAAACAAAAGACATAATACGACACTAGAAAAAATAAATATCAACCACTAAAGATACATATTACTATGGATACATATTAATGTATTTACAGCATAAGAAAGGTCTAGAGGATATATAAATGGATAATCCTCTACAAAGTATTCTAGGGATTGAGTAGTGATATAGTGGCACTTTACAGGTTTATCTATAAGGTTGTATGGTGATTAATTTTGTGTCAACTTGACTAGACTATAGTGCCTAGCTATCTGGTCTAATACCTGTCTAGATGTTGCTGTGGAGGTATTTTTTAGATGTAATTCACAGTTAAACCAGTGGACTTGGAATAAAGCCAGTTAGCCTCCATAATGTAGGCAGACTTCACCCAAACAAATACAGACCAAAGAGCAAAGACTAAAGTTTCCCAAAGGAAAAGCAATTCTGACTCAAGGCTGTAACATAGAAACCCTGCCTGAGATTCTAGCCTATTGATTTTAGACTCAAGACCGTTATCAACTCTTCTCTGAATTTCCAACCTGGTAGACTGCTCTACAGATTTCAGACTGGCTAGCACCTATACTCATATAAGTCAATTCCTTTAAATAAATCAATCTCCCCTACACCCCTCCCTCCTTCTCTCTCTATATCCATATATTATATATAGATATACATGTATCTATGTGTTTTAGGTATATAGAGATACAGAAAGAGAGATTTCCTACTGATTTCCTCCTAAGAGAACTCTAATATAAGCTATTTTTGTTTTCCCAGTAAGAATATATTAGATTTCTATGTATAAGGAAACATAATTTTTAAAACATAATTGTTAAAAGCAATAAATCTTGACCTTTACCTATGTGATGATTTATTCTTTTTTTTTTAATATGTTTATTTTTAAGTAATCTCTACACCCAATGTGGGACCTGAATTCACAAACCCAGGATCAAGAGTTGCATGCTCCCCTGACTGAGCCAGCCAGGTGCCTCTGTGATGATTTATTTTTAATTTTATTTAAAACTTTAAAAAAGGCTTCTTCATATATCTAATTAAAAATTTTTAAATATATTTTGAATAATCTTATAGAACCTCTTGCTGACAAATGCAATGAGAATTATGGAAAGAATTTACAATTCACTAAGGGAACGAACCTCCACAGAAATTTAATTTAATGATAATATTATAGAAATGAAAGCTTATTTTAGTCATATATACAGAATACTGAGAAACAGCGAGTGAGTAGTTTGGAAGTCTAAAAGTGGAAAGGAAAAAAAAAGACCCAGGGAAACGAATTCAAAAGTGTATCCCTCTTTGCCATCCTCTTAAGGAATAAAAGCATAAGAAATGTAATAGAACCATTAAAAGACACTGTTCCCTGCAAACAACAAGGTAGCTGACAGCAAGAATCTTTCTCAACAAAATTCAAATGAGCTAAACTTTCTCTCTTGGCTTTTGTAAGAGTATCTTCCAATTCTGTAAACAACCATTCCTTATCTGGATTCAGGAGAAGGAATAAACCACTGGAAGACAATTCAGTAAGCTACTTCTTCCTGCATCTCCATCATATTATTTTGGCAATATTAATTGTTCATTATTATTAATATATGAATAATGAATAATAATAATTATTAATTGTTCATTAAATACTGAACAATTTTTAAAGTTGAAAAATCAAGATTTGTACATACTGTTTTATCTTCCCGAAAAAGCCATCCAGTTTGGGCACGCGTGAAAGAAATTGATTTGGTTGATAAAGTTGCAGAGTAAATATCACTACTCATTAAAATGTCAACCTCCTCTTCTGTTTCCATCTCTGATTCCTGCAGTGGGGGTAAAAGGTAAATATAAGAATCTAGATTTTCAAAAGTTATTAGTCCTACATATGAAAATATCAACAATTAAAATGTTACAGATTTCAAAAACCAAAAAAGGACACATTCTAAAACATGTGAAGTGCTACTTACTCTAAAAGCCAATTACAGAAGTTTAAACTCTTTATCTCTAAATAAGTTAGAATTATGACTAATTATAAATCTATAATTACAGGGTACATGAAATCCAGTACTCTTATATTGTTAGAGATATGTTATGGAAACAATACTGGATTACCCATTATAGAAATATAGAATAAACAGAGCAATTTTAAAAGATTAAGAATTAAGTTGAGAGGTCTGAGACAAAATTCCAATATAAAGGTTTTCCTTAAATATAAATCAGTCTTACTTTAATTCTTTCTACTCCAAAGACCCACCACTATCATTTGAGCCTTTCTTTCCCAAAAGCTATAAGTAGAAGGAAGAGAAGGAGAGCAGAAGGGAAGGAGAGAAGGAAGGATGGGTATGGGAGGAAGGAAGGGAGGAAGGAAGGGAGGGAGGGAGGGAGGGAGAGAGGGAGGGAGGGAGGGAGGGAGGAAGGAAGGAGATCCTTTCTATATTCCTTATAGACAGAAAGGGAATCCAAAAATATCAACCCATGGTTTCAAAACTTAATAATCAGTCTTGTTTCAGGCTTATCCTCTCCATATTCCCCAGTGCTGGTATATAATAATTGATTAATAATAATTTTTTTAAGTGAGAAAAAAAAGGTTTGTGCTTCCTTCAGGGACAGAAGACTAAATAACCAGGTAAGGAAGGGTAAATGAGTAGGTATAAAATGAGATTCTATTCTATAATAGGCCAAGAGGGACTCTGATATTCCAGGGTCTTAAGGGGAAATAAAAAGAGGAAACAGGCAGAACCTAGAGAGGTGACTAGGGCATAAGAATTGTCCAAAGAGTTTTAAAATTTTTATTTAAATGCAATTAATTAACATATAATGTATTATTGGTTTCAGAGGTAGACCTCGGTGATCCATCAGTCTTATATATCACCCAGTGCCCTCCTTAATGCCCATCACCTCTTATCCCGTCCCCGCACCCCTCCCCTCCAGCGACCCTCATTTGTTTCCTATGATTAAAAGTCTCTTATGGTTTGTCTCCCTGTCTGATTTCGTCTGGTTTTAGTTTTTCCTCTCTTTGAGGAGGCATTTCTACAGTTTGTCCTTGGGGTTTCATGATGACTGGAGGCTCTATTTCAAATAACTCCTGATTTCCAGCTTCCCAAGATGCCCATTTTCTATTCTTCACCACCAAACTTCACCCAGACATAGTCAATTGCTGAATCTATGAGTCTATAGAAAAGAATACCTTGGTACTAGGACAGTGCCATTTCCTTCACCCTTTACAAGTGAAGAATGCTAAAGCTATAAAAGGTGAAAATGTAGTCCTAGCAACAAAACTGATTCTGAACACAATTGTCTAAAGAAAAACTTTGGCTGGCAGAGGTTGCAAAGAACTGTTAGATATTATGTTTCAAATATACTGTAAATTAATTAGGAGTTCATGTATTAGTTTGGGAACAATGCTGTATACAACATGGTCTATGAAGAAAACTGCCTTAAGTTTCAAAAACCCTCTTTTCAAATAAACTTTTGGAACAGAACTCTTCTGTTCTTCTGAGTAGCTGTGACAGAGACCATCTGGCCCAAAAATATATCTAAATATCTAAAATATTTACTATTTCTCCCTTTACAGAAAGAGTTTGCCAAACTCTAGCCTAGAATGTACTGATGTGCTGTATTAGGTACCAGGGAATACAACTAAAGGAACCAAGGTGAGCAGAGGAAGAAAGCCATACAATGAATATAGTATCAGAAGCTCTATGGTACCAGATTTAGTAGGAGCATAAACAAAACAATGGTCACCTGGCAAGGGAGGAAGTGACACTAAGTAGGTCCCTACCACTGTGGAAGTGCAAGAAGAGCCCTCCAGGAAGTGGAAATAATGTGAACAAAGGAATGAAGCACTAAACAGCATGGTACATCTGAAAAACCACAAAGAGCTCAGTATGAAGGTACCTAAGTTAGTAAGGTAAAAAGAGTCTAGAAAGGTAGGCAAAAGCCAGGTCAAGAAGGTTCCATGCCATATTAAGGAATTTGGATTTTATTCTTTAGGAAAAAGGATCTTTTAAAATATCTTTAAGGAAGGCAGTTTTCATGAATTTGCTTTCATTATTCAATCTATCTCTAGTATGTGGGATAATTTAGAAGAAGACAAGATGGGACCAGGATGATCATTTATGAGATTTTTACAACGGACCAGTTGAGATAGAATGAAAATCTGAATTGTGGCAGTAATGGTACAACTAAAAAGAGATAATTATAAGACCTTAGGAAGACAGAAAGGACTACACACATTCTCTACTTAAGAAACATGGAATAAAAGAAAATATTTCAAAAATAACTCACAGTTTTCTGGCTGAATAGAGATTAATGTCATCCATCAAAGAAAGGACAATGGGAGAGAGGGCAGGTTTGGAGTTTGGAGGAGAAAAAACAGAATTAAGTTTTAGATGAGCTGAATTTTGAGGCACCTGGGAGACATATATCATATCCATTAGGAACTTAAGTAGGTAGATCTTCCTTCGGAGATCTATCTGGGATAGAAATATATACTGGTGAATCACCAACCTATAGCAGGTAGTTCAAGATGTAGGAATGGAAGAGATTATTCTGACAGTTTGTAAAAATGAGAACCACATTAAGGGTACATCAATATTCAAGAGATGGCAAAGAAAAAGCAACAGGCAAAGAACAATAAGAAGAGATGGGAAAAGAACAATCGATCAAAGTCAAATCCTAATGAAATGATAATTTTAAGAACTGGAGTCACCAACGATAGCAAATACTTCAAAGTCTGATAAAGAGAAGGTTGAAGCAAGTAGAATGATTTTAGCAAATGACTCATAATTAACATCATCTAAAACCCCAAACCTATTTCCATATCCAGAACTTCCAATTCTACCATTGGCACCACATCATTCCACTCTTCAAGGTAGAAGCACAACACTCATCCTTAAATCTTTCTTTCTTTTTTTTAATAATAAATTTATTTTTTATTGGTGTTCAATTTGCCAACATACAGAATAACACCCAGTGCTCATCCCGTCAAGTGCCCCCCTCAGTGCCTGTCACCCATTCACCCCCACCTCCCGCCCCCCTCCCCTTCCACCACCCCTAGTTCGTTTCCCAGAGTTAGGAGTATGTATGTTCTGTCTCCCTTTCTGATATTTCCCACACATTTCTTCTCCCTTCCCTTCTATTCCCTTTCACTATTATTTATATTCCCCAAATGAATGAGACCATATAATGTTTGTCCTTCTCCGATGGACTCATTTCACTCAGCATAATACCCTCCAGTTCCATCCACGTCGAAGCAAATGGTGGGTATTTGTCGTTTCTAATGGATGAGTAATATTCCATTGTATACATAGACCACATCTTCTTTATCCATTCATCTTTCGATGGACACCGAGGCTCCTTCCACAGTTTGGCTATTGTGGACATTGCTGCTAGAAACATCGGGGTGCAAGTGTCCTGGCGTTTCATTGCATCTGTATCTTTGGGGTAAATCCCCAACAGTGCAATTGCTGGGTCGTACCCTTAAATCTTTTTAATTCTCAATTCAGTACACTCAAACTACCAGCAAGTCAGTCTTTCATTCTTGGAAATATAAGTTATAATTTCTTTAAGTATTCGTTGCACCACCCATATCACTTCTCAACTGTAAAACTGTAAAAAGTAAAAACTTTTTCCATAAATTCCCTGCCTCTAATCTCTCCCTTTTTCCGATCCATCCACAACATACTGGTTGTGTGATGTTGAAGATGTCATTTAATATCTATAAGCCTCAATTTTCTAATCTGTAAAATGGAGATAATAAAACTATTTGCTCTGACAGATTATTTTAAAGATTTAATGAGAAAAGCTGTAAAGCACCTAAATTACTTGTGGATCAAATCAATACCTTATTTAAGAATCTATGACTCTCTGTTGCCAACTAAAGCAGATTCTGTTATTTTACCTGGCTTTTAAAGCCTCTTATAAACCACATTCCCATGCTCAATAACAGAAACCTTCACCACAGTCAAGTAGATCTCTTTTCTGCTTCTGAAACAGACCATCCTCATTCCCTCTCTCCTGACTTTATTCATTCTGTTTCCTCCACAAGGAATATCTTCTCTTCCATCTAAAACTTCATTGCTCACTGCCATCTTAGGCAACACAAAGAAAATGAAAAAAAAAAGCAACAGTGGCAAAATAAAATGTTGACTTAAAAACATCTTTAAGGTATCAATGATATAGCGGCACAGAAAAAGCTTTTTCTTTGGTTTATAGCAGGGAATGGGACATTCAGGGAACAAAGGATAAAGATAACGTATATGATTCTTCAGTGGTGCTTGTGGAGGCAATAACAACAGGGAGATAAGACGTGACAGAAGGAAAAGGGAAAAGATAGAGAAAAATAGCCAAAGACTTAAGGACAGTAAAAGAGTACAAAAAGAGTACAGACAGCCAAAAGAGATGCCGCTACTAGGGAGACAAGAGATGATCAGCAACATTAAAAGAAGTTAAGGTAGCAAGACAATAAATGGTCAAAGGGGCAGCACAGGTTCAACAAATGAGTGCTACAAAGGAGAAGTCAAGCAAGTTGGAGTTCATTTAACTAGGAGATCATCAATTATGAGCAAAGTCTCAATGGAATGGTCACGATGAAGACCAGAAAAATAAAAAAATAAAAAAATTAAAACGAAATTTAAAGCTAGTTGTAAAGAAATGAAAGCTTCGGGAATGAACCATCTCACTTAGACTTTATGACTCAAACAATTACACTGAAGCTTGGTTGCATACATACACACTTAAAAAAAAACATTTAGAGAAATACCGAGAAGACGACATGCTCACCTCGTGGTGTATTCGCTGATAAACTTTTTGTTCATTGTCTAACACTACAAAAGATTCAGAGGGTGCCGCATCCCCATTGAAAATGAAGCTTAAATCCCCTCGTTGGCACTTCATGTCAGTAAAGTCTATGAGAGTAGTGTCAAGCCTGTGAAAGATGGGGAGATGAGAAATCCTGGCAAATGAAATTTTGATAAAACTCCATAATAATTAAACAAGCTTTGTTGCTTCTAAACTCAAACCGAGATGCTAACACCATATTTCAAAGTCAAACTTCTAATGAAAGTTACAGTATCTTATTTAAAAACACTGAAAGAATATTTAAATATATATTCCATTTTTCCTATATTTCATTTTCTGAATATGTACTTTATTAATCCAGCAAGGAAAAGATTGTTTCCACATTGTTCAAATATCTCCCTAACTATACCTTGTTCCCTACCATTGCCCTTACTTCAACTACTCCACAGAAGTTACTTCAACTGTGAAGGGCATTAAAGGAAAGAAGACTTGTCTAACATTCTTTGATCCCAATGAGACCATGCTGCTAGCTCAGCAGAGTACCTAAGGAGGGTACAGCAGCAAGGATGGACCACACTCCTAGATTAAGGGCTGTGTGTCCAGTCTTGCTCTTTTGATCTACATCTGTGCCTATGCCTAACCATCCGATACCAAACCTTGCTTCATTCCTCAACTACATAAATCATTTAACTTACTCCAAATTCTTGTCCTTTCTGTTTGACTTCCCAGATTCGGATTAGCATTCTCTTTCCCATCATCTCCACAGCCTAAAAACCTTATGGATCAGTCCTTGTGTATTTATCATACTCTTTGGTAACCAAGGCCTGGCATGGCCCAGCCCAATGGATCGGTCTCAAATAAATTCCACAAACCACCTTGCTGAAATGAGTGATAACACTAGAATGGAAAAGCTTACAAGCACCCTGAAGTGCTTCAATCTTAACACCAGACTTTGTAGGAGACCACATTAGGATCTCACTTACTGGCTGCTCAAAACACCACCCTTAATCTAAAAAATGGGTTGACACAGCTGTTAAAAGATGCTGATCACACCTACTGGGTTTTCAAGAATTCATTACTTCATAAGTTATTCAATTCTCATCCCAGACTAGGCAAAGGGAATGAGCATTCTTCATTTTCTTCATTTCCCTACACAGAAAAATCTGAGAACTGGAACGTATCTTCTAGGCTTCATCAAAAGAGTAACTTGGGTTACATATAATTTATCAACAAAACTAGTACCTTTTAAAAGTGAAGGTGATACTATTAATAATTTTGCCAGGACAACAGGGATGAACCAAGAGCAAATAGGGAAGTATGGTTACCTTATGTACAAGAGCCTCCTTCCTGAGCTATACAAAATGTATACACTCCCAAAGAGTGAAATCAAAAAGCCCTAAAAAAACAAATCAACAATTCCCATGGGGTGAATCCTGCCTGGTGCTTTACAGCTGAATTCTAGCTCCTGGTCCACTTCCAGGGGGCCAGCTACTGTAGTAGTGCCTATACTACCAAACATGTCCTGTTACCCCTTGTACATGTGGCATAAGAGAAAATAATGCCAGTAACAGAGGCTTATCCCCTACCTCTGTAAGATGTAGGCTACTGAAAATATCACAAAGGAATAGATCATTTTCTATTAAGTGGTCTATCTGGACTTCGAGCTTCAGCTACCAGGGTACTCCACTTCCCCACATAAAAAAGGGAAAGAAACAAGAGTAATCTCCTGCCTCCATTTCCTTGTTGCCTATCCCGGATGAGACTGGTAGGGGTTGGCAGGTAAGAATAGTGAGGAAAGAGATGCACAGAGAGACAGAGACAGAAAGACAAAGACACACTGACATGGTGACATTTGAACCTTTTGATCTAGCCACATCAAATATCACTCATTGTCAATTTTTATTTCATTTGTGTTTTTGTAAATTTCAACTGAAAGGCTGCCCAAAACATCTTCGGCAATATCCCTGACATATTGGATGGCCTCGGAAGTTGTATTACATGCCTTATAATGATACAATTTATCATGATGGTATTTTAATGTATTAACTAGTCCTCGCTTTAAGCCTTTGAGTCTAAATATATTTTTTGTAATTCTTACCATGTAATTAGCCATGAAAAAAATTATATAACTGCAAAGATTTGAATAGAAAATGTTCAAAAAAATAGAAAAAACAGAAAGTGTTCTTTTTGACATAAAAGCTTGAAAACTGCCAAGTAACACTGAAAAAGAATATAGAGCCTTCCCTAAAGACAGAAAAAAGCCTGCAATGAGGCAAAGTTTGCCCTGATCATTTCACTGACTGAAATGATCAGGTATTATTATGAGGTAATCTATAACCTCATAATTATTAATAGTGAAAACATTTACTAACATTCGCAACAATAAAGTTACTTACACTTTCCTAT
Source organism: Canis lupus dingo (assembly GCF_003254725.2). NCBI lineage: Eukaryota > Metazoa > Chordata > Mammalia > Carnivora > Canidae > Canis > Canis lupus. The sequence continues at coordinate 75,231,663 of NC_064248.1, read as the reverse complement.
TTCCACCGAAGTATTAATTTCTCCTTGACACCAGAAAAAATATTTTAAATGATCATGTCTGTCATGAAATATAAGTAAACTTTAAAGATTTCTTTGAACATATTTTAAAATTCAGTTTCATTTGTAGTAATTTTTTTAAAAAACTGTCTCATGATGTTTACATGAAAGTTATTTAATATAATGGATTTTTTTTTTCATTCTTCTCATCTATGAAAAACCTTTGTCCATCCTAAAACCCAGCCTCTCCATTAATCTGGTAAACTTTGTTAATGAGAGCTTTAGAACCTTATCACATTTCTCCTTTATCCTCAGCTGCTTTATGTAAGCCCCAGCGCTGAGTGTCTTCCTAAATTATAGTAGTTTCTCTTTAATCTATATTCTCTGACACAATTATTCTCCCTCAGGCTTTTATTCTCATGTCTCTATTTTAACCATTTTGTGGTTTTATTATTTATACTCATTATGTAATATGCATCATATCATTTACTTTCAAGTCACATATAAATGTGAAATAATTTTTTAAAAGAAACTTTTTTCCTAAATCTAAGAATCAAACACAACTAAAACTAACCTTTTTTTTAAAGTAGCATATGGAAAATACTACTACACTCCCAAATTATCTACCACCTTTGGCAAGCACCTATAGTAAACATTTTTACATTGATGTATAATTTATGATGAAATCATAATATAATGTTAATAGGCTACTGAAATAAATCTTATCATTATCAAAACTCTTCCTAGTTTTTCTTTTATATTTTTCTGTATTTTGCAAGGTTTCTATAATGATCATGAATTTAATGTACATATGCACTTTCATAATTAGAAACATCTGAAGGTTATTTTTTTAAAAACAAAAACCAGAAACTTCTACTTTAATCAAATTCTACTTCTTGAGAACAATTTCTCTAGAACTAACCTTGAACTAAAGATTATCTCTTCACTATAATTCAACATATCTCAGAATAAATCTCAGAGTTGACTTTCTAAAATTTCTGCCTTGTGACATGGTAGGAACGGACAGGAAGTCAGAGGTCCTGGCTCAGCTATTAATTCACAATATGCACTTATAAAAATCACTTCACCTCTCTATATTTTCTCATTTATCAAATGAAAAGTTTTTATGATATTATCTCAATATATTTCTAGTTCTAGGTCCTTACATGTCCAAATTAATATTCTGGAGATATGTAGAGCTATAATAGATTTACAAAATTATTTATATAATTTATAAATACACTAAAATATGGATATATAAATATAAGTTGGCAGTTCACTAGTATTATACACATCTTACATATGTATAATTTATAAATATACCTGTATTAATACAAAGTTTAAGATACAAAGAATAAAAATAAAACTCTAAACTGAGTAAAATAAATAATTACCCATCAGATCCAAAAATCAATCTTAATTTTAAAAAGAAAAAGAAGAAAATTAAAATTAGCCTTAAAGTGTGCACTAGAAGGAACAGATGCTTAGACAGATGGACAGAGGAGGGAGGGTATGAGAGGGATGGAGAAAAAAGGACAAGAGTTGGGTCTTCCTTATGTGTGTCCCTATTCCCCAAATAGTCAGGATCAGAGATAACCATCTTAAATCTTCTCATTTTAAGATCCTGTGATCTTCACTCTGATTGCCTCCTAGATAGTCAGCAGTTGAATAAGAATACCTTTGATTTAGTCAAGATTTTATATCTTTGGTTTCTTCTCCGCAGGATGTCTCAAGATAAAATGTTGTGCATATATTACAACATGTTTAAGTTATAAAATACTACATCCAAATGCAACCTATTAATACAGAAAGAAAAGCTTCCTCTAAATCTCAATTTTCTGTTACTCAGAAAGAAAAAAATCAAGTCACCTTACCTGATATTGATACCTTGTTTGTATATTTTACATGCATCAGAAGGCAGAATTCGGGAAAGTAAAGGCACTGTGTTTTTAAAAAGAAAAGATAAAAAATACCTAAAGTTCTGAAACATTACACATTTCTTAATTAGAAAAAGAGTAATTTCAACATTTTATTAATCCACTAAAATTGTAATGATTTCCTTTAAAATAGTATTTTTCCACTAATAATACACAAAGCAATTCCGAGCAACTTCAAATCCCCACTATTTAACTGTAATTGCTACAAAGTTTAACACTCACATCCTCCCACAAACACACATGAATAGCAGTCAATACAGTGCCACTCTTGGATACACACTGTAGAACATTATTATAGATGCGAAAACCATACCCCACAGCAACTAAACTACCCTGAATAGGTAACCTGATTAACCTGGATCCTATCTGATCCTTTAAATATAATCTCATTAAATAGTAGGAAAGTAATGTGTATTTAAAAAAAAAATTTTAGAGCTAAGTAGTCAAATTTGAGTTTGAATTCCAAATATGTGACCTCGGTTACTGAAGCTCACTGTGTAACCTCAGTTTCAAAATCTGTAAAACGGAATCATACTATTCACCTACAGATTTCTACATTCAGTGTTGTTCACATTCATATAACAAACATATTCTGATTTCTTTTATTATTTACTGTCTGCTATGTTTTAGGAAATACAGGTTATTCTATGGATGAATAAATCTGCATACAGGATATAATAAGCTACCACATACAAAAGAAATAATGTGAAGCCCAAACAACTTGAAATCAAAATCACATCACATGTACATGTGTATATAAGAATGTGTGTGTGTATAAGATATACTACGTGCATATTTTACAAAACTCAGTGTTTTAAAAATGAATGATAATCAACCTCGGTTAGAAAGAAGTAAAAACTTTATTATAGAAATTAAAGGCTAGTTTTTTAGTTAACTTTTTATTTCTATTTTATTTTATTTCATTTTTTTAAAGATTTTATTTATTTATTCATGAGAGATACAGAGAGAGAGAGAGGCAGAGACACAGGCAGAGGTAGAAGTAGGCTCCATGCTGGGAGCCCAACGTGGGACTGGATCCCGGGTCTCCAGGATCCTGCCCTGGACTGAAGGTGGCGCTAAACTGCTGAGCCACCGGGGCTGCCCTTTAGCTAATTTTTTAAAAAACATCAATATTGTCTAATTATCCAAAAAGGTATATTAATATATCAATGTCCTTTTTAAATTCCTAGAGGTCATGTAATCTAAAATGATTTCCGGCATTAAAGACAGTTTTCTAGACATTTTACTGTACACAAATAAGAAAAGTTACTGCCCAAAGGGAATATCTACAGTTACCCTAGTCAAAAAATATAAGAAATCATTTTCTTTTTTTTATTAGTTTCAGAGGTAGAATTTGGTGATTTATCAGTCTTATATAACACTTACTGCTCATTATATCAACTGCCCTCCTTAATGCCCATCACCTGGTCATCCTTTCCTCCCACCAACCTCCCCTCCAGCAACCCTCAATTTGTTTCCTAGAGTTCAGCATCTCTTATGATTTGCCTCCCTCTCAATTTTCATCTCATTTTATTTTTCCTTCCCTTCCCCTATGTTCATCGGTTTTGTTTAAATTTCACATATGAGTGAAAGCATCTATCTTTCTCTAACTTACTTGTTTCACTTAGCGTAATACCCTCTAGTTCCATCCACAGCATTGTAAATGGCAAGATCTCTTTCTTTCTGATGGCTCAGTAATCATTTTCTGATAAAATTTTTCCTTATATGAAACAACAGAACTTGAAAACAACAGTAACAGCATTTATCTATATACATGATCAAAGCTCTTCTCTATGCTGTCTAATCAAGATCCAGTTTTCCTATCCTTAAGTATTTAGTAGAGCATGAAAAAGATAATTAAAATATAGCACTCTAATTTAAGATAATTTAACTTAATTTATTGCATCTTTTGAAATAGCATGGTAACCTACTATAACAAAATTTAGAATTATATATCAATACTTATCAAAAATCAGAAGCGCAGGAACAGAGAAATGCAGAGAGAAAATAAGTTTAGGGACTGAGAAGCAAAAGCTAATAAAAAGGAAAGAGAGAATACATAGAAAAAAAGATTTCTGCTAGATTTTAATGCATTCCAAAATTAGAGCAATGTGCATCTTCCCAATTCTGCAATGACTTTATTCTCCCTCATGTAAACTGATCAAGTTCTCTATATCTGAGGTTATCTCAGCATAATCTGAGAGCTTAACATAACACTCCAAAAGTAGCATAATTCACTGAGTTGAAAAAAAGAAATCTCTACATTTTAATCTTAGTTTTGCTGTTATTTACTCCTGATATCAAGAACAGTTTATTAACGTAATGTTTTCCATCTATAATACACAGTCTCAAATACAGAATGGATATTCTGTAGATTATGAGGTAAAGAAACTCTAAAAACAGTTTTTCTGTTGAAATATGCCATATACACAAAGCTAAATTTGAAGTCATGATTATTATACTATAAATTATTTCATGCTTTTACAGTAAGTATATAAAGGGTTTCCTTCAAAAACATAATTTTATCCACACCAAAAAAAAAAAAGTTTGCAATATCTGGGGCAGTTATTATCCCCATTTAAAAATGAAGACACCGGGGACGGCTGGGTGGCTCAGCGGTTAAGCATGCCTGGCTTTGGTCCAGGGCATGATCTGGAGTACCAGGATCGAATCCCATATCAGGCTCCCAGTAGGGAGCCTGCTTCTCCCTCTGCCTATGTTTCTGCCTCTCTCTGTGTGTCTCTCATGAATAAATAAATAAAATCTTAAAAAAAAAAAAAAATGACACTGAGGCAGAGGAAAGATATGTGATTTCCCACATCAAATAGGAGCCAGTACTTCTGATCCCAATTTAAAGCTTCTCTTTATCTAAAAACCTAAGCTGGAATAGTTTTAGTTGCCTTCAGACTTGCTATTAACCAAGTTTGAGGCTTTCAGCCAAACACTAAATATAACAATATGAGAAAGAGTGTGCATCCTCCACTACCTCTAATTAAACCTAATTCTGGATCTCAATATTTTTTAACTTCCCCTTATTTCTGGGTTTCCTTTTTTCCCCTCAATATTAGGGGTTTCTTTTTAAGCAAAAAAAAAAAAAAAAAAAAAAAGTCATGTTTTGTTAGCATTTTATGTTTGCAAAGGGAATTTATAAGTTCCTCCTTCTTCATTTGTTTTTTAAATAGACTCTATGCCCAACATAGGGCTTGAACTCACAATGCTGAGATCAAGAGTCACTTCTACCAGCTGAGCCAGCCAGGTGCTCCAATATTAGGGGTTTTGACAATGGAAAGAAATACACCTAAACTCTAGAAAAAAAAAGCTTACTAATCAAATCTAACAAAAAGGATTGTGCTGCTTTTTTTTAATCCAAAGGGTCTAAATTAAATCTAGCCAATAAGTTTCATTTTTAAAATCATACATGACATCTAACCATCAGATGCTAGTAGTTTTGACACGAAATCAGAAAAATCCTTTATCAACAATGAAATAGATGTGCTGTTTTGCACCAAAGTCAAATCTCCAAAGAAGCAATACTTTTAACCAATACCACAGTGGTTATGTCATGAATTTGGTTATACAACATTTATACTGTTTATAACTACAGATATATGTACAATTATAGTAGTGATTACATTCATTTCTATTTCTTTATGTAACTGAAATGTTACTTTAAAATATTTTAAAACATTTGCTCAGCAAGATAAATCAACTATTTTAGAATGTAAACCACTAACAATTTCTTGAGAATCAGTTAAAGAACCAATATGCTCAAGGGACAACCTTGAGTATAAGATTGCCAAGCAGACCTAGGGTTTTTACACATGAAAAAAAAAAATGGTATTCAGGCTTTAAACCAATCTGACTTGGAATTCTTCTATTTTACAAAGCTACTACAAACCTCTTTTTCTCTCAGTGTTCTAAGACACCTGGACTCTGAATGATATATAAAGCATAAAGGCAAGGTAGCCCTACAGAGTCACAAAATCATGTGTGATTTTGATGGAGCCAAAATTAACCTAATGAGCTAGTGTTGTAACAATGTTGGAAAAGAACTGACCTTTAGAAATCAAAACTTTACACTTAGAGATTAAACACACTAGGAAAATCTTAATCATTCATGCTACACATTATTTTGTAGTTGTTGAAGTACTTCCTCATGAGCTAACAATACGGAAAGATGCCTATGATACATTATATAAAAGTGACAAACTGTATAATGATATAATGGCAAGATCCCATTAAAACAACTAATTCTGAGGATACAATATATATGTGCATGTATGTATTTGTGTATTACATGCACACTTACACTCATGTAAACTTTAAAAAGGGTTTGAAAGCATTCATATGAAACATTAACAGTGATTTTTATAGCTGTCAATAACTGAATATTTAAATATCTTTATTTCATAGAAATTAATTCAGATGCTTAAAAAAATATAAGCTCATTATGTCCAAACCTATACACAGATTACATTGTTTTTAAATCTTCAAAATGAAACCCAAATTTAGTTGTTTTAGTAGTTGTTTAATTAACAAAAGTCACTAGGATCACACTTCCTCTTTAGATACAAAGGTTTTCTCCCTAAATGGACTGAGGTTTAAAATGGGGAGGAGAGAAACTTATCATGCCAAGATAAATCATTAACTGACTCTAAAATATCTAGGGGTTAAGGTTTTATAAATAATTGAAACAGTGAACAACCAAACGGTATATATATGAAGTATACAATAAAAGTAGCAAAATGACTGAAAGATGACAAAATATACAAAATCAAATAATGTTAACTGAATTCTTCTCATTCAGGGATCTAAGTATTATATTTCAAATCTCATTAAATTTAGTAATCTCTTTCTGTGTCTCATGAATAAATAAAATAAAACCTTAAAAAAATTAGTAATCTAATAATCCCATAAATTATTCTCTTCCCTTTGAGAATTCCTTATATTTATTAAAATACTTAAATCTTCATTCTGTTTAAAAAGAATAATTTTCAGTCTTAAAAATAAGACTTTTGAAAGTTACTAACCAGGTTGGGATAATTAAGTATTACTACAGGGCTTTATTACCATTACATTCAATGTGATGAAAAAGATGTAATTTTCCTTAGGACAAGTTCAAATTTGCTAACATGTATATTTAAGCTATTTTTGCACGTGCATTTCCACATTGGAACATATTTTACAGTAAAATATGACACATTCTTACCCCAGCTTTGAAAATCCCAGTGAAGTTCCAGATAAAAGTCACCTAGCTGAGAAACAAAATACAAATAAATACTGAATGTACCTTAGTTTAACAGTTCTCATATCAATTGAATATTTTAGTTTTTAAAAAAAAATCTATTATCACTAAAGGTCTATAGACAGGAATAGAAAGTAGTTTCAATTTTTGGAATAGGAGAAAGAAAAAATAAGGTTAAATTACTTAAAACATTACAATAGCACACATTATTATACTTATCTACAAAGGAAGATATACAACTGCAGATTTTACTAGAACATATCTGAAACTGACAGGCATTTAAGTTGGTATCAATAAATAGTCCATTTCTCAGCATAACCAAAACAATAATAATAACTCTAACTAAAAATAGCTAATAACTTTAGATGTGTTCCAAAATGACTTTTTATGCAGCCTCACAATGGACTAAGAAAATGACACAATGAAATAGAAACTTTTTCCTATAAAGTGGTAATTTTTTTTTTTTTTTAATTTATGATAGTCACACAGAGAGAGAGAGAGAGAGAGGCAAAGACACAGGCAGAGGGAGAAGCAGGCTCCATGCACCGGGAGCCCGACGTGGGATTCGATCCCGGGTCTCCAGGATCGCGCCCTGGGCCAAAGGCAGGCGCCAAACCGCTGCGCCACCCAGGGATCCCTATAAAGTGGTAATTAACACAAGTTTACTAAATCTGAAATAACACGTCATCATATGAGATATATGGCGAAAGTTTGTATTTCACAAATTAGAAGCTAGACAGCAAAAACTGTAACTGTTAAGGAAACTACTGTGATCAAAAATTTTCAAAAAAATTGATCTCTTGAGATAAAAACAAAAAAAGCATACCCCAGAGGACACACAGTTATCATGATAGGTCTGTCTTCCTCCCTTAGTTCTTTCATACATCAAAAATACAGTGAATGAGAATAAGAAAAAAAAAATAAAGCTCTCTGCCTTTCTGTGCCAGCACACCGGCTCTTACCACCGGCTCTGACATAGGACAGACAGAAAGAGTTTTATTATGTAAAGAAAATGCTGCTAGTAGGTAGTGGTTTCAGCTCTTAGGGAATCTTCCAACCCAAAGGACAAACGAAAACTATTGCCATTAATTATGATTAGCCTCCTTTTTTCTTAGAGGTCTTATCTAATTTATTGAAAACAGTAATTTTTTATTCACCGTCCTAGTCCAAAGTAAATGGTGCTTCCATAGCATTAAATTTATACATTATAATCAGAGTATTTTATCATTATTGTTCAATTCAAACAGGATTTTTACCGTTGCTTGACTCTTAGTAATCAAGTGATTAGACTGCATTTTAAAAATGCTTAAAAGTACACTTACAATTACTCTTGAGGTATAAGATGAGCAAAGAGATATATAGCCTACCTCTTTCAGGGCTTTTAATAATCGAGGTCGTTTTTCTTCAACACTTTCCCTGGACTGCTGCTTAAGCTTCCTTAAAAGAGCCGTAACTAAGGTTTAAATCAAAAAAAAATTATTTAATTTAAAATAAATTTTACCATGTTAGATTGTCAGTTATAGCTCAATTAAAATAAATTTATAAAAAAAACTTTTTTGCCATGTTAGAAACCACTGGTTTATTAAACACAGACATATACAGATAGAGACATTATAAATAAGTTAATAAGTTTAATAAAACTGTTATGAACCCCAAGGAAAATCGAGAAGAGACACCCCAACATGAACTTGTATTTACACTAGTTTTCCTAGTTTTTAATTATCAGTTAAGATTTACCTGAGTGAGCCAAGATTAACCAATCTCAGATGACACAATCTCCTGTTGTAATACTGATCTAAAAGATCTCAAAGCCAGATCTCAAAAATCCCATTGGATATTACTTTTATAAAAATGTAATTATTTGTAATTGCTACTGGGTGTTTGTGTTCTTTTCTCACTACAGGTTGTACTCTCACACAGCAGAAAAAATACTAAAACAAATCCTATTATGTCCGTGAAAAGAACTTCTGAATCTAAAAAAACCTGAGGCCCTCCATACTGTTTTCTCAATAGTTCAGACTGAGATTTAGACACATTGCCTAAGTGCAAACCCCAGCTTTACTAATTATTAGCCACATGTAAATGGACAAGTTACTTATTTTCACTAAATTTCAGTTTCTTTTTTTCATTTGTCAAATAAAAATAAAGTAAAACCTCTATGAAATTCCTGTAAAGGCTCAATATAAATTGCTTACAATTAAGTAAATATAATTTTTACCTATTAGAATAAAGGAACTAGCTAAAACTAACTACCAAAGGAACAAGAGATCTCAGTTCATCATACAGTCCTACAACTAGCTTTGTGACCTAGATTAGTAGTTTCCAAATACAAGTCTACATTTCAGCGCCCAACTGTTCAAGTTCCCAGTGATCTGCAGTAAAATGAAAAAATTGGAAATCAGGTTGGGGTTACTTTTTTACTTATAAACTATATATTTTTTTCAATTTAAGAACTATTCTTTCTACTATTTTTGGTATCAAAATGTCTTGTATTAATATGGTGATTGCAGAAGAAAGTATCATTTTTAGAGTTTTTACATGCTAAAATGAAACATTAGGTACTCCACATCAATTCTCAAACATAATTTTTTTTCTGGTCTGTGAAATCCAAATAATCTGAGAAACCATGACCTGGATAATCATTAAGGTTATTTCCAGATTCAAATTTGTATGAATCTGGCTAATCTCATGTTTGTTGTAATTTAACCTTAATATCAAAGCTAGATTACGCCAATTTAATAGAATTCTTTTTATAATTCTTCTCCACAATAAGCTCAAGTACTTTAATAAATCTTCCTTGACTCCAAAGAAGGCAATTTGCCTTTAAATTCAAACAAACCTCTGTGTCGAGGTAAAGAATGGAAATAATTCAATTCATAGATAGAAAAGATACCTTAATGAAAAACGGAAGTCATGTATTTTACACCAAGTAAATATATTGAAACTCACTGACCACATGCAGTAAATAACAATTACATTAAAATGGCCATTTTTTTTTTAAGATTTTATTTATTTATTCATGAGAAACACAGAGAGGCAGAGACACAGGCAGAGGGAGAAGCAGGCTCCATGCAGGGAGCCCGACGTGGGACTGGATCCTGGGTCTCCAGGATCCTACCTGGGCTGAAGGCGGCGCTAAACCGCTGAGCCACCCGGGCTGCCCTGGCCAAACATTTTTAAAAATATGGTAACAAAGAGATGCTTGTTCTATGAAACTTCACATTAAAAATAGCATCAACTCAAACTTTCTTATGGAAACAGAAACAAACATTTAGAATGCAATTATACAAAATTAGCAATACCTTTTTTGGAATAAGGATTTGTACTCCCATACTGTAAGAATCACATTAATGATGACTGATAATAAAGATAAAATTAGTTTTAGAGGGGACGCCTGGGTGGCTCAGTGGTTGAACATTACTTGTTTTAAATGAAACTAACTTCTTTATGAAGGAACTTTCTTCCCAAATGAATTATAAACAGCCGATGATAAGAAATCTTTATATATATCCATAGATCTTTTGTTGTCTATTGGAGTGATTTTTCTGAAGAACAAATATGACCATAGAAAGAAACGAATATGAAAACTGAACCAAAAAGACCATCGGGTAATTTTATTCAAATATACTGGAGCATTGTTGGGTTCCTCATACAGTAGTTTTTATTGTAAGTAGACCTGAAAGTCATATTCCCCCATTTATAACTCCATGGTTATTTATTAAAATTCCTTTAACCGGGGCACCTGGGTGGCTCAGTGGTTAAGCATCTGCCTTCGGCTCAGGACATGTCCCCAGGGTCCTGGGATCGAGTCCCACATCGGGCTCCTTGTGTGGAGCCTGCTTCTCCCTCTGCCTGTGTCTCTGCCTCTCTCTCTGAGTCTCTCATGAATAAATACATAAAATCTTTTAAAAAATAAAAATTAAAAATTAGCTTTAGAGGATATGGATGGTATTAGAATTCATACAAAGACTCAAATGAAGAACAATAAACCACAGCTTATTAACTTTCTCTTTCCTTCTTTTCCCATACAAAGTACTTTTAAAGTATTCAGTTGGCTGTGCCTAAAGCCTTTGGAACTATGCCCTCCTGCTCCGAGAATCACTTAAATCTGTATCGTCTGCCCTCTACTTCCTTTTGTGCTCCAGAATAATTATTTCCCACTTCTTAGTTAAATAGCTCTGTGGACATACCATAGATAACTCAAACTCAATAAATCTAACATCAAATAAATTAAATCCCGGACTGATCTCTCTCTTTTGATACTGACCTGGAGGCTGATCACTGTTCACCATGTAATTATTATTAAGGCAGAAAAGCAACATAATCTTGAAATTTTCTTTTTTAAAGTTTTTGGTTTTGGGTTTTCTTTTAGTAATCTCTACACACAACATGGGGTTCAAAATCACAACCCTGAGATCAAGTCACATGCTCTTCATCAGTCACATGCTCTTCCAACTAAGTCAACCGGGTGCTGCTCACTGCCCCCGCCTCCCGGCCCCACCTCCCTAGACTATTGTTCTAGTCTGCAACAAATAGTTTAGTAATATCTCACTGTTCTGTACCACAAAAACAACAGCAGAAATCAGATAAAAAAGAGAAAGGGGTTACAGTTTTTGCTATTAATTTATAATATTAGATTATACTTTGCTAATTAGATAATATATATTATCTCAGATTTTTCAAATAATGCAATTTTCTATGCCCAGAAAATTTTTTTTATGCCCAGAAAATTTTAACATAACACAAGCTAAGTAATCAAAAACTTAAATCACAGTATTTAAAATAATTTCAAAGTATAGACCCATTTAATACTATTATAAATATATCCATATATTTCGGGTTTTTTACGATTTTATTTATTTATTAATGAGAGAGAGAAAGAGAGAGAGAGACACACACAGGCAGAGGGAGAAGCAGGCTCCATGCAAGGAGCCAGATGCGGGCCTCCATCCCGGGACTCCAGGATCACACCCCGGGCCAAGGCAGGCACTAAACCGCTAAGCCACCCAGGGATCCCCTATCCATATATTTCTAAATATGTAGCTTATAGTTGTTAAATTTATTATTATTTAAGTTAGCAGTTAAATATTTCCATTTCATGTGATGGAACATAATTTTTTAATCCCTGAATAATTATAGATACATAATTATATAATAATTGGCAATAGAATACTATTCAGAATGTATATCTTAGACATCACTTGACAGAAGAAAATCACTTTTTTTTTTTTATTTTTTTTTAAGAAAATCACTTTAAAAGCAGATCTCAACTGCTATGCACCTCAATCTTTTACATTAAAATTTAGTAATTGATTTTCCAAGAAAACTGTTTCTTGGCCTTCCTAAAGAGCAGAGACCATATCTTCATTCTCCACATCTTACTATAGATACATGCATTATAGAAAGGACTCAGTAAATACTCACTGACTCTAAATAAAGGTTATTATGTGAAAACCACATAAGTCAGTGTCAGAAACCCAGGAATCCATCTGGTTTCCTCTCCATTCTGCTAATGGGTTAGAAACATCAGAGAAAGTTCCTTTAGACTGGTTGCTGCAACTTTTAATTTATTCTCAGTTTTTTAGATCTGTGCATTTTTTTTGTCTTTTCCCTGACATAATTCTAGGATTAGTATGGTTTCTAACTCTCATTAGGAGCTCTTGATTTTGTCCAAAAGGGAGAACTGTCAATAAATAACAAAATATAAATATATATTCTCATGTAACTGGTAAATCATCACAATTTTATCTCATTAAATCCCAAGCCCAAATGTAGCTTCATCATTAGGAGCTGCCCAAAATGTGCAGAAAGTCCACAAAGATGTAGTATGTGGATTACATATAAAGCTAAAATATAAGAGCCCAAACTGTGGTATTAAATAGAACTAAATGCATGTAACATCCTAAGGGTGTTCAATCTAATGCACTTCTTTAATAAAACTGCCCAATTTTTTAAATCGTGCCTTCCACAGCCTAGATTTAATTTTCAATCCCAGTTGTAAAAAGATATTACCAGGAAGATAATATTCTCACTCATCCAGATTTAAATTTTACAAACTTTTCAACTATTGAGATGTGCCTGACAAAAATAAAACCTGTATATGAAGTTGGGAAAAAAAAAAACCCAACTCAGGAACAGGAGGAGGGAAGGTAGAGTAACTGAACACAGTGTGTACTATGAGAAAACATGTGACTTTTTTTTGAAATTCTCAAAGACCAAAACAAAGAGACTTCCTTCTCACTTTCAGTAAAATCTATTCCCACCAATTAAAGCAAAAAGATAACTATTATAAAACACTGTGATTATTTTCAGTTCCAATTAATGTTTCATATAATTAAGTATCTGCCAGAAAGGACAGTCAGGTCTCAGAGCTTTTAAAAATCCTTCATACTGAATAAATAAAACAATGGAAAAATATCAGTAGAGCAGAATAGTATAAAAGAAAATAAACTATAAACAATATGCTTTCAAACATGATTCCTCAATTCTTCCTAATATCCAAGTTCCTAAGTTATGAATAATTCACATACAAGTTTACAAATAACTACAAACATTTCATATTATAGAAAGTTATACTAAATGAAAACTTTATCAAATGTATCACTTCATATTTTTAGAATATTTATAAACAACAATTTATATTGCTTACTCATCTGTCTATCTCCATAGCTGATGGCTTCCGCCAGTGGGCTCCATCCCTGAGCATTTTTCACCTTTACTGGAGCATTGTGAGCCAAAAGTAAGTGGGCACATTCTGAAACATAAAGTGGTAATAATATCAAACATCATGCAATTTTTTAAATCTATGAATATACAAATCATTTAGAAATTTAAGAAATCAATATGATATAAATAGGTCTATAAAATAAACACTGTAACAGAGAGAAAAATAATTTGTAAAAGCCCTATATATCTAACAAAGTTATTTCAGATCCTCAGATTCAAGATCTATTCTATTACTTAAAAATAAATTGTATCTCTCCAAAGAAGTATTATGTTCCTTAATAATTATTCCCAAGAGTACTAGAGTACTGTGAGAATATTTCCACAGTCTAAAAGATAACACGAGTAATTTATATCAAAATTCTACTAATAAAACTCAAAAAAGGATTTGTATGTATGTGATATCAAATAGAAAGTTCTTAATTTATTTCAGAAAAAAAAAAGGGGGGCTTTCAAAAAGGACCAGAAATGTTTCTATAAACCCTTATTTTTCAAATGTTACAATTATTTTACTTCAGGAAAACACCCAAAAGAGGAAAAAGTCTGTTTATGAGTCCAAGAACAAATCTGGACAGTTTTCTAGTAAGCAAAAAAAGTCTAAGGTATAGGATATTCTTCTTAAAAATTAGCAGTAAAAAGTATATTAACAGGCAAAAACTTCAAAACTGAGGCTCATGGGAAATTTAGGATGGCTACCCATTTTAAATTTCCTACATGAATGGTTCATTCATTCAATCAATCATTCAGCAAATATTTACCGAATGCCTATCATACACCATTTCTAAGCACTAAGTCCTGGATATAAGCGGTAGAAAGAAAGACAAGGTCTTACTATCAGAGAGCTTATATCCTTTGTTAGAAGAAAGTAAGTAAACTAATAAGTAAAAAAAATAAGTCAGAGAATGACAGGTGCTCTGAAGGAAATAAGGGTGTTATGACAATGTCTTGTGGTTGAGCACAGGTAGAAGAATGTGATTCCTAGTTATAGGAGGAGCCTCTATATTAGCATACAGCACTAGGAATAACTATACGAAGTTTGATTAGAATAAAGTAAAATAAATACAGAAATTTCACAAAGGTGCTTAAGAAAGTCTACAGCAGTATATAAGAATACAGGTACAAGAGGGGCGCCTGGGTGGCTCAGTCAATTAAGCATCTGACTCTTGATTTCAGCTCAGGTCATGATCTCAGGATTGTGAGATCAAGCCCCACATAGGGCTCCCTGTTGGCATGGTCTTCTTAAGATTCTCTCTCCCTCTGCCCTTCCCCCACCTCCTCTTCCTCTTCCCCACCCTTTCAAAAGTAAGAAAGAAAGAGAATATAGGTACAAGAACGTATATTTTAACAGCTTAAATGGCAAACATACCGGAAACTAAATGAACATCCATAATGGGGAAATGACTGATTAATAGGATGCATCTATACCACTACAGTAATATACAGCCATTTTTTAAGAATACTGTCGCATCAAAAGGACCAAGGAATCTGGTCAAATAGTCAGCCACCGGCCAAATTTGGGAAACCGAGCATCAAAAAGAATAATGTCCAATTATAACACAGTAAACTAAAAACAATAAATTACAGAAGAATGCCAACTAATAAATGTAGAAGAAATGGTAAAATTTGAAAATAGGTATATTACAACACCAAAGTAATAACTGCTTTTAGGCAAATGTCCTCAATGAATGCTAAAGTCATGAGGCTAAATGCTATGATAGTGCTAGAAAATAGGATACTCACATGATACCAAAGTATCATCCCAAGATTACTTTCTAATTATAAAGAGAAAAAAAAAAGTTCCTTTCCAGTGAAAATATCTGGAGATCATCAGCTTAAACAAGTGACCAAATGTGGTGGCATTAGAAACACATAATGTCATATAACCTGACATTATGTGTTTCTAATGTTATGCAATATAAAATTCATATGACCTATGCAATATTCTTTCCAGAAATGTTTAACTTGAATCATATCAAGCCCTGATAGCTATTTTCAATTTGCAGAAAAGATACAAGATAAGGAACAAGTTAAATT
The DNA here is from genome assembly GCF_003254725.2 of Canis lupus dingo. Lineage (NCBI taxonomy): Eukaryota > Metazoa > Chordata > Mammalia > Carnivora > Canidae > Canis > Canis lupus. The sequence goes on along the minus strand of NC_064248.1, from coordinate 75,215,727 downwards.
ACATCACGAGAAAATAATCAGGCAAATCTGAGATGAGAGACATTCTACAAATTGATTGGGCACACTATTCAAAAAGTGAAGTACAAAGGGGAAAAAAAAGTGGGCAAACTTTTCTACATAAAAAGAAAACGACATAACAACCAAATGCAATGAGTAAACCTTAACTGGTTCTTGATTCAATATAAAGCACGTATAAAAGACATTTTTGGAACAACTGGAAAAATTTAAATATGAATTAGATATAAGAGATTATAACAACAGTATTAATTTTCTTAAGTATGATACTGATATTGTGGTTATGAAAGAGACTGTCCTATTCTTAGAGATGCAAGCCAAGGTATCCGGAGCTAAAATGTCATGATGTCTACATCAAACTCTCAAATGATACTGCAAAAATAATATATTTAACAATAAGAGAAAAATAAAGTAAATATGATAAATGTTAACAACTACTGAACCTAGGTAGAGTATCTGAATGTTCACTGTGATCATCAAATCATTCTGAATACCCAAGAAATTGACCTGAGGACTGAAAGAACAAACTGCACAACTAGAGAGAGAGAGAAAAGGCCACATCAAGGAAAGTAGGAAGTACAAAGAAGCAGTTTGCGAGGAGAAAAGGAATGAGGGTTCTGGATAGGGAAGAGAGCCCGGGTCACAGAAAAGTGAGAGAGCAGAAAGCACAGGTATAAGCACAAGAACACTTCCCCGAAGCCACTCCCTGGGAAAACGTGAGGGGCTGATTATTGTGAGGTTTTGCGATCAGCAGGGCTCAAAGACTGGAGTTTTGGAGGTCTTTGGCCTTGGCTGGGACAGAGACCTTAGGGTGCTGCCCTCCAGCTGGAGAGAAGGCAAGCAAGCAACCCCTGAGAAGACAGCGCAATCTGAGGATCACTAGGGCTTAGGGGAGACCGTTTACTCTCCTTGGATCTTACCTGTGACAGCATTGCCTCTCTGGAAACAAAGGAGCCCAAGGTCACCATTTCACTCCCTTACCCCTTAGCATAAGTACAGAGGCACCTGCTGAGGGCGGCTAACCGACACTGTACACTACTGGCTTGTTAGCCTACTTTGCTCCATATACCACATCCCTGCACATGGCACCACTGTTCTTCTGGGTCAAGCCTGAATGGGTCCCAGCACAGTAAGACCCTTACCCAGAAGACCAGCACAGGTCCCTGCCACACCAAGTCCCTAAAGTCTGAAGTTTTAAAAGTAAGCAGGCCTGGGGACATGTGGAGAGCTGATTTGGTTAGGCATCCTACTCGTGATTTCTGTTCAGGTCATGATTTCCAGGTCCTGAGATTGAGCCTTGCATCAGGTTCACACTCAACGAGAGTCTGCTTAAGATTCTCTGCCTCTCTCCCTCTGCCCCTCTCACTGCTAACAGGCACACAATCAATCAATCAATCAATCAATACCAATCTTAAAAGTAAGCAGGCTTGGCTACAATAGAGCCCAAAGTACATAGCACTGCTCCACGCAGGCAAGCAACCCAGAGACACACAGTATGAAAACAGGGATCTCAAAAACACCTAGGACACACAAGGGAAAATTATTCATTTTTCTGAGAGGGCTTCCCTGAGAGCAGCAGGCCTGGACTCCCATCTCCAGAGACAAAAAGAGTTGGCTAGAGCCATTTCACCTGCCCCTCAGCAGAAATCAATGTCAGTACTCTGCCCAGTGCCAACACTGGCTGCCTAACCTGCTTACACCAGATCCCACTCTGCCACCCTCTGCTGGTGTTGCTTTTCTCAGGCAAGTGTGCCTAATGACCAGCACAGAGGGCCCCTCCCCCAGAAGACCAGCACAAATCCCCACACACACCACTACTAACCACAGAGTTCTGCAAAGCTTCAACTCTAGTGGAAACAGCATCAGGTCTCATTTAGCAAGCAGACCAGAACACACCTACTTAAAACTCGCCACACTCCAGCCAAGGTCCTGACACCGTCCACCACAGGCAAGGAGAGCCTCTGCAGAGGACTGACCTGAGAGAAAGAACAGATAAAACACAGCAGCAGACTGCAGGCAGCACACACCAGAGGCACTTCCTGAAGCACCAGGCCCTGGACAATAGATGACCTCTTCTTCATAAAGCCATTACTAACAGGATCAGGAAACATAACAGAAATGACAGAATTAAAAAACAATCAAGCAGAAAAGAAAAATGCAGTATTTGAGATTTGAAAGCAACCAGATGTAATGATGAAAGAATGCAAGAAGCAGAAGAACAAATAAGTGAAATAGAAGACAGAATTATGGAAAATAATTAAGCTGAACAAAAAGAAAGAACAATGGATCACAAGAGAGTGGACTTAGGGAACTCAGTGACTCCATCAAACATGGTAGCATTTATATCATAAGAGTCTCAGAAGAAGAAGGGAGAGAAAAGGGGTCAAAAGTTTATTTGAGGAAATAACAGCTGGAAACTTCTCTAACCTGGGGGAATAAACAGATAACCAAATCCTGGAGGCACAGAGAACTCTCATCAAAATCAACAAAAGCAGGCCAACACCAAGACATTTTGTAGTTAAGTTTGCAAAACATAGTGATGAAGGAAAACCGTAAAATTTTCAAGACAAAGGAAGTCCCTAACTTAGAAGGGAAGACCCTTAAGTTAGCAGCAGACCTCTCCACAGAAACTTGACAAGCCAGAAGAGAGTGGCAAGATCTATTCAAGGTGCTGAATAGGAAAAATCTGCAGTGAGAGTATTCTATCCAGGAAGGCAGTCATTCAGAATAGGAGAGATAAAGAATTCCCCAGATGAACAAAAGCTAAAGGTCTTTGTGAACACTACACCAGCCCTGCAAAAAAATTAAAGAGGGCTATTTGAGTAGGAAGGAAAGAGCAAAAGTGACAAAGACTAGAAAAGAACATAGAAAATCTCCAGAAACAATGACAAAAAAAGTAATAAAATGGCACCAGTATGTATCAATACTTATTCTGAATGTAAATAGACTAAATGCTCCAATCAAAAGACATAGGGTATCAGAATGGATAAAAAAACAAGATTCATCTATATGTGCCTACAAGAGACACATTTTGGACCACAGGCACCTGCAGATTACAAGTGAGAGAATAGAGAAATATTTATCATGCAAATGGACATCAAAAGAAAGCCACCTATATCATAATAAAGGGAAGTATCCAACAAGAAGATTTAATAACTGTAAAAATTTATGCCCCCAACTTAGGAGCACCCAAATATACAAAACAATTAATAAAAACATAAAAGAAATCACTGGGGATCCCTGGGTGGCTCAGCAGTTTGGTGCCTGCCTTTGGCCCAGGGCAGGATCCTGGAGTCCCGGGATCGAGTCCCACGTCAGGCTCCCTGTGTGGAGCCTGCTTCTCCCTCCTCCTGTGTCTCTGCCTCTCTCTCTCTCTCTCTCTCTCTCTCTATCATAAATAAATAAATAAATCTTTAAAGAAAAAAAAAGGAAATCACTGATGATAATATAACAATAGTAGAGGACTTTAATGCCCCACTTACATCAATGGACAGATAATCTAAGCAGAAAATAAACAAGGAAAAAATTGCTTTGAATGACACACTGGACCAGATACGCTTAACAGATATATTCAGAGAATATATGAATATATGAATGAATAATATTTCATTCTAAAGCAGCAGAATATATGTTCAAGTATATATGGACATTCTCAGAATAGATCACATATTAGGTCACAAACCAGGCCTCAATAAACAAGAAAAGACTGAGATCATACCATGCATCTTTTCGGACCACAATACTATAAAACTTAACGTCAACCACAAGGAAAAATTTGGAAAGACCACAAATACATGGAGGTTAAAAAAACGTGCTACTACAGAATGAAGGATCAAGTTGAAATTTAAAGAAAAAAATTTAAACAATACAAGGGAACAAATAAAAATGAAAATGCAATCGTCCAAAATCTTTGGGATACACACAGAGCAGAAATAAGGGGGAAGTATACAGCAACACAGGCCTACCTCAAGAGAAGAAGAGTTTATTCTCAAACTATTCAAAAAAATAGAAAGGAAAGGAAAACTGTCAAATTCATTCTATAAGGACAGCATTACCCCAATACCAAAACCAGATAAAGACTCCATTAAAAAAAAAGAGAACTAGAGAGAGAGAGAGAGAGAGAATGAGAACTATAGGCCAATAACCACAATGAACATGGAGGCAAAAATTCTAAACAAAATACTAAAATCAAATCCAACAGTACATTAAATCATTCACCATGATTAAATGGAATTTACTCCTGGGCTGCAAGAAGGATTCACTTTGCACAAATCAATCGATGTGATACAACACATTAGTAAAAAATAGGGTAAGAACCATATGACCCTCTCAGTAGTTGCAGAAAAAGACATTTGACAAAGTACAACACTCATTCAGGATAAATAAACCCTCAACAAAGTGGGTTTAGAGGAAACATACCTCCACATAATAAAGGCTATATATGAAAAAAACGTAGCTAGCATCATCTTCAATGGGGAAAAACTGAGAGCTTTCCCTCTACCATCAGGAACAAGACAGGGACGCCCATTCTCACCACTATAACATAGTATATATTGGAAGTCTTAGCCCCAGCAATAAGACAACAAAACGAAATAAAAAGTATCCAAAAGTGGCAAGGGAGAAGTCAAACCTTCACTGTTTGTCGATGACATGACACTCTACATAGAGAACCCAAAAGACTCCACCAAAAAACTGCTAGAACTGATGATACACAAATTCAGTAATGTCTCAGGATACAAATTCAGTCTATGGAAATCTGTTGCATTTCTATATACCAAGAATAATGAAGCACCAGAAAGAGAAATCAAGGAATCAATCCCATTTACAATTGCATCAAAAATCACAAGACACCTAGCAATAAACCTAACCAAAGAGGTGAAAGACCTCTACTCTGAGAACTATAAAACACTGATGAAATAAACTGAAGATGACACCAAGAAATGGAAAGACATTCCATGCTCATGGATGGGAAGAACAAATATTGTCAAAATGTCTATACCACCCAAATTAATCTATAGATTTATAAAATCCCTATCAAAATATATAGATTAATTAAATCCCTATCAAAATGCCACCCAAAGTAATCTATAGATTAATAAAATCCTTATTTTATTAATAAAATCTATAGATTAATAAAATCCCTATCAAAATACCAACAGCATTTTTCACAGAGCTAGAACAAACAATCCTAAAATCTGTATGGAACCACAGATGACCCCGAATCGCCAAAGCAACACTGAGAAGGAAAAGCAAAGTCGGAAACATCAAAGTTCCGGACCTCAAGTGACATTACAAAGCTGCAGCGATCAAAACAATATGGTCCTGGCACAGAAACAGACACACAGATCAATGGAACAGAAGAGAAAACCCAGAAATGGATCCACAAGTGTAGAGTCAACTCATCTTCAACAAAGCAGGAAAGAAGGTCCAGGGAGAAAAAGACAGTCTCTTCAACAACTGGTGTTGGGAAAACTGAACGGCAACATGCAGAAGAATGAAACTGGGCCACTTTCTTACACCAGACACAAAAATAAATTCAAAATGGATGAAAGACCTAAATGTGAGACCTGAAACCATCAAAATCCTAGAGGAGAACACGGGCAGCAATTGCTTTGACATTGGCTGCAGCAACTTCTTTCTAGGTATGTCTTCCTGAGGCAAGGGAAACAAAATAAAAATGAACTAACTGGGACTTCATCAAGATAAAAAGCTTCTACACGGCAAAGGAAACAATCAACAAAACTAAAAGGCAGCCTACAGAATGAGGGAAGATAACTGCAAATGGCATATCTGATAAAGGATTAGTATCCAAAATATATCATGTATAAAACTCAACACCCAAAAAACAAATAATCCAGTAAACAAATGGGCACAAGACATGAATAGACATTTTTCCAAAGAAGATATCCCGATGGCCAACAGACACATGAAAAGATGCTCAACATCACTCACCATCAGGGAAATACAAATCAAAAACTACGATGAGATATCTTCACACCTGTCAGAATGGCTAAAATTAACAGCACAGGAAGCAAGAGGTGTTAGTGAGGATATGGAGAAAGGGGAATCCTCTTATATTGTTGGTGAGAAAGCAAACTGGTGCAGTCACTCTGGAAAACAGTATAGACGTTCCTCAAAAAAGTTAAAAATGGACCTACCCTATGGTCCAGCAATTACACTACTAGGTATTTACCCAAAGTATACAAAAAATACTAATTAGAAAGGGTACATACACCCCAATATTTATAGCAGCATTACCAACAATAGCTAAAATATGTAAAGAGCCCAAATGCCCACTGACTGATGAATGGATAATAAAAAAGGTGATAAATATATACAATGGAATATTACTCAGCCATCAAAACGAATGGATCTTGCCATTTTGCTATGACATGGATGGATCGAGAGAGTATTATGCTCAGAGAAGTAAGTCAACCAGGGAAACACAAATACCATATGATTTCACTCATATGTGGAATTTAAGAAGAGATGAACATGGGTGGGAGGAGCAAACCGGAAAAGAGATTCTTAACTACCTAGAACAAATTGAGTGTAACTAGAAAGGAGGTGGGCAGTGGGATAGTTTAAATGGGTGATGGGTATTAAGGAAGGCACTTGTAGTGATGAGTACTCGGTGTTGTATATAAGTGATGAATCACTAAATCCTACACCTAAAACTAATATTACACTGTATGTTAACCAACTGGAATTTAAATAAAAACTTTAAAAAAGGGATGAGGGTTAATATAGAAAAAGGACAACAGCACAGCTAAAAAAGAATTTTTTAAAATAAATAAAATGGATTCTCCAAAAAAATCTACCATCATGGGGTTTTCTGAAAGTTAAGTGTGTATGTGTGGACATATAAAGAAGTTAGGGGAACAAAACTATGACTACAAATCTACAGACTTATATATAACAATTTCATGATAAACTTTCAAGTGAAAAGAAAAATTTAGCAAAGTACTGTGTATGGTGATTCAACTTTAGTAAAAACAAATTAAGCCCCTATGTTATATAAATAAGGAGAAAGGGGTGCAAGGATGCCCACTAGGCTATTAATGTTAATTCTATTAGGGGGAAAAGTAGAAGAGAGGATACTTTTATATGTCTTTGTATTGTATTATTTCAAGAAGTATTTATTGTTTCAAGAAGCATTTATTAATAGCCTTCAAAATAGGCTTTAAGAATCCTCAAAATTTTTAATTTAAAATTGTAAAATGCAAGATGGACAACAATCTAAAGCAATATCTTAGTTGTGTAAACTAAGGTATAAGATTGGTATGATCTATGTACATGCTAGACATGTCAACAGTATCTTCTGATATGCCATAAACCCTGCTAAATGTCTGTCCTTCACTCACCTGTCATAATTCAACTGACGTAGAAATGGGCGTCTAAAAAAAAGTCAGATAATCATAAATACACCAGTCACCTATGACATAATCTGATACATTAAAAAAAAAAAAAAAAACAAGATCAATCAAATGCCTCTCCCAATAATTTTAACAAGTTAATAAAAAAAACAAGGTAGTTAACAACCAAGGCACTAAGGCTTAAAAAATGCATAAATGTGCCACAAAGAAATTAGGACTTAAGATGGATAAAATGAAATTATAAGGAACAGAAATCACATACAAATAAGCAAGAGCTATGAACATAATAAAATATAAAGAGAGAGAATAAGATAAATAGGACAGTGCAAAGAAAAAGGAACATCCAGAAATACTAACCCTGGAGTTATTTCAGGGAAAAAATTATACAAAAACTGCAGATCCAAAAGAATGAATTAAAAGTTGCAGCAACTGGCCTAATGAACCCTTCTCTGATGTCTAACCAAAAGGATAAGAAATAGTTTACTTTTCTATTTCATCTTCTAAGGATTTCTAAAATATTCTTTTAGTATAATGTTCTTTCCATTTCAATTCAAATCCATAATTCAACAACCTCCCAACCTAGAAGGCCAACATGGCCAACAGACCTAGAATTTCAGAAAAAAATCAGACTTTAATAATGAAAAAATAAGGTTAATAAGTTAAGATGAATGAGAAAAGTAAATAATAGTGTAAAAGTCCTAGGGTATCCCTCTTTAAATCAATGAATAAACATTATTTGAGGGTCCTGGGTATTTTTACCATGTTTACAAACAAGTATACAAATAGCAAGTTTTCCTTCAACAACAAAATCAGTAAAGGTATAGTTTATCTATAAAGAAGAAGATAAAAAGAGAATGTAGTGGCACAGATCGAAGAGTGGTACAATGAAAAATTAATTTACAGAACTAATAAGGTAGATGTGTTATCTTCCACTACACATTTAAATATTGCTCCTGTAACCAAATCTCAAAAATATATTAAAAGGCCATAAAACAAAAAAAAAAAGAGTATGTAACTAAAAAAATATAAATGGTTCAGTATATTAACTGTTGTACCTACTCTACATGAAAAGGATTCAGAAAAAGCAAACACTGACATTATTTGTAGACCCTGAATCATCTAACCAAGTGCTTCCCAAAAATACATTCAACGGAACTCTAGTCTCTCAAGTTACATGTGGAAAAAAGCAAATCAAATAACTTTGGGGAACAATGACTGTATATCCAACACCTGCCCCAACTCAGAAGATCACAATGCATATTAGCACATTAAAGTTCTAGGAATGTCCAAAATAAAGGAAACTGCTTAATACTTATTAATCCACTATTTTTCAAATTGATTTGACCTGGAAATACTAGCTGCCTCTAAATACGTATCAGTGTGCTATAAAACTAATGTTCTGTGAAATATAATTTAGACAGACTAATATTAACCTATGATGAAGCATAACAATACCATTTGTTTTTCATTCAATACTTTCTTTTTTTAAGATTTTATTTATTTATTCATGAGAGACACAGAGAGAGAGGCAGAGACACAGGCAGAGGGAGAAGCAGGCTCCATTTAGGGAACCTGACGTGGGACTCAATCCCGGGTCTCCATGATCACGCCCTGGGCTGAAGGCAGCCCTAAACTGCTAAGCCACCGGGGCTGCCCTCATTCAATAATTTGTTATAAAAAATTTCAAATATACAGAAAAACAGAAAGATGATCACAATGATTGTTCAAATACTCTATACCTAGGTTCAATAGTTAACATTTTACACATTTGCTTTGTTTTCCTCCTAATGTTATATGTATTACAGATAAAATTTACAAATATATAAAAAAAACAGCAGACACACCATAAAAGATAAGACAGATGGCAGGTAAGCAGGTAGGTACAGAGAGAAGGGAAGGATGGCTGATTCCTCATACAGTCTTGGTTACTTCTCTTCCTGAATAGGAATAATAGGACAGCACAAAAAAACAGCCTTAAAAAGTAAATCTTTTAGGGATGTTGGGGTGGCTCAGTCAGGTAAGCATCTGCCTTCAGCCTGGGTCATGATCTCAGGGTCCCGGGAGAGGTCTGCTTCTCCCACTACCTCTGCCCTGCCCCTCCCTCTCTCTCTCTCAAATAAATAAAAATTTTTTTTAAAGTAAATCTTTTAAATCACCTGTCTACAAAGGTGTTTTTTAATTAAAGAATAAACAAGTTTTTACCATCATATAACATACAAAAGGTTAGAGTTCTGAGTCTAGAGATACAAAACAATCCCTATTAAAGAATCTTAAAAACTCTTTGAATATTAAAAGGATTATAATAATTAACAAATCTTAATATTTGGAAATTATAAATGTTTGCTTGATAAAACAAATAAAAAAATCATAGTTTCAAAAAGCATAAAATTAGTACAGGATTTTTACTAACTCTCGAGATGAACTATGGAAGTGAGAAAATATTGTCATTTTTAATATACTGAATCCTAACTCAATTAGTAAATTAAAAAATCAGGCAGATTTTTAAAAACTCAAAAAACAAAATCTATCTTAAAATTTTAACTAAATGTGAAAATACATGAATGAGGTTAAACATAAGAAAGGAAATATTTACTAACCTTTATTTCCTAACATCACAGCAAGATGTAAAGGAGTGTTTCCTAAAATTAAAAAAAAACAAATTAAATTAGTATAAAAACATAGGAAATCTTATTTAAAAGTGGTTTTGGTTCCTTCAGAAATTTCACTGGCAGATTTTAAGCAAAACTACGGTGACTACAAAATGTTCTTGCTTATGTGGCAAATTCAAAGTCAGTCAAACACCATGGTTTCTAAACACAATGTGTTCCACCTCCCCCTTCAACACCCACCAAAAAAAGGATGCCCAGTTTACTTTTGAGGTTTCTTCTCCCAATAGATTTCACAGATTCCTTTGCTACTAATTTCTCTATATATCATTCTTTGTTCATTCAGCAAAGAATTTAAATATCTACTATATATTCATCTTTGGAGACAGATATCAAAAAGACCCAATCCCAGCCCTCAAGTTGTTCAGAAGTCTTAAACTGATAGGAAAATAAATAATTGCTATTACTATTTATTAGAATAGAAGAGAGTATAGCATGATAGTGGGACATAAAACAGACCTCCTAATTTTGCCTGTGCAAATAAAATTAACTATTGGAGAGGGACCAGACTAAAATGAGTCTTGACGAATAGGTTAGAAATTTATAGGCAAACAAAGCAACACAGACTAGTATTCCATGTTAAAAACAATTCCCTCAAATTACATTCAAATGGAAGAACGGTTTATATTTAGGAAACAAACAAATATGACTAGTGGGGGTAAAAGAGAATAGTAAATAATGATATTGGCAAGATGAGCAAAAGAAAATTAATGTGAATTATAGGCTATGCTACGAGGTTTAAACTAGATCCTATTAGTTGATGTTATGCAATGATTAATTTAATTTCAAAATGATACCCTAAGCCACACTAGTAACCTAAAAACATTTTCATTATAAAAGAAAGCAAAACTACATAATATTTGAAAATAAACTTACTGAATTAATGTACACGGATTTTCAGATATGAGCATTTTTACAGAAGGCACTACATGAATAATTTTTACCAATAAAATCATGTACAGAATAAAACAAGATTTGACATTTTTTAAAAACCTTATATATGATCTACCTCATTCTCTTAGCTTGACAAAAACTGCCAAAATGGTTAACACACATACACACACACACAAAATCTTTTGCTCAATAAAAGCACAATGGAATATGAATTGTTGGCTGTAAATACGGCAAATAGTATGTTGTGCAAAATTTAGAAGTGTAATAAATTCATTAAACTTAAATTTTCTCTAATTTTACAAAACAAAAAATCTGGACTACAATAAATTTTTTGATCTTAACTATTGGGAACAACAACAACAACAAAAAAAAACAGATTTGGGGAACATAATTCAGATTATGTTCTTCCAAAATCAAATTTCCCTTAGCAATGAGGTAAACTCCCCAGTTTTCACATCTCATAACTAATTCTAGTTGAGATATGCAAGCTTTACTAATAATCATACATTGAAGCATGTCCCCCCAAAAAAGGTTTTGCTTATAATACTAAGTGAACTTCACTAGTTGGCAAGTTACTGGTATAAGCTATTTTCCAAAAGACAAACTTCAGTCCTCCAAATATTTCATACCCTTTAGGGAGCTAGGTATCTTCTTTTATGCTAGTTATAAAAGTTTATCTAGTCCTACAAGTTTGTATTTTTATTCTATAGAATCAATATTTACCATTTTTGGTGCTCTTCATTCCTTTCTTCATCTCTAACCTTCCATCAGACTCATTTTTCTTCTACCCAAAACATATCCTTCAAGATTAGCTTTTGTGGAGGTTTGAGATAAGTGAAATTTTTGTTTGTAAACACATATTCAACTTCAATCTTGAAGAATATTTTGCTGAGCACATAATCATTGACTAGCTGTTATCCCTTCCTCCCCGCCACACCCAGCACTCTATGTGGTCCTAGGGTTCCTTTTTTGCTGACAGGCCAGCTATAGGACTTTCTACCCCTCCTCTGAAAGTAATGTGACATTTTGGGCTACATTTGTGGGTTGCTTTTAGTTGTTGTTGTTTTGTTTTTAATTATCAGCCATTTCACTCCGATGTGAATTCCTTTTTTTATTCTGCTTGTCTTGGACTTCTTGAGTCTTTGAATCAGTGTCTTTCAACAATTTTGTAAAACTCTCAGCAAGTATCTCTCCAAATGTTGCTTTAGCTCCATTTCCTTCCTCTCTTCTCTCCTGGGGTTCAATTAATGTAGAATTTCTCACCCTTTCTATTTTTTTTTAACTTTCTTTCTTTCGCTTCCCATTTTCATTATAGGTATAATATAAAGGTTCTTCTAACCTTTTTCCAAGATTATGAATTCTGTCTTCTTCAGGGTCTAAACCTCTTGGTAAGCCTATTTATTCTATTTGAATTTCAGCTTTTATATTTTTTCATTTGAGAATTTCTTTGTTCACTTTCCAATACATGATTTCAATTTTTAAATTTCAGTTCTCCGCTTAAATATTCAAACTTGTCTCTTACCCCCCAAGAACATAATAAGCATTGTTATTTATAGCCTCTAATAAGAATTACAATAAACAAAGCTCTCATGGGTTTCTTTTCCCCTGGTTCTCACTCATGCTGTTCAGTCTCCAGAGAGACTGAACAGCATAAGTGGTCATCTTTAATTATATACTGGATATAGTATTTCATGCGCTCTCTATATAAAAATTTTGAAGCCTAAGAAACAAATCCTCCAGATACTTTCATTTGCTTTTGACATGTGGCAGGGGGTATGAGACTTCATTAATCCAGGGACTGACATTTTTTTCTAGCCTTCACAAATGACTCAAAGCTGTGCTCCAGCCTCCATCAGAGCTGATTCAGTTTTTGTTCACTATTATTCCTAAGGTATAAGCTCTTCAAGTTACAGCCCAAACAGTAGAGTGTTTAAGAGATATCCCACCCTCGGTAGGCCCTGACCTCTATCTTTTGTCCTCTTAGCACAGTGAGGCTGTTAAAAGTGCAGCTCAGCCTCTAACTACTTCTTTTGGCTTTGCAAAAGCTACTGGAGCAAAATAACCTAAAATGCAAAGCTCAGATCTTTGGATTTCCATCTTTTGCCAGATCCTGGCCCAGTAACTCCTTCCTACGTCATTAGATCTCTAGTACCCTTAAGTTGAATATTTTATTCTTATTTGCTTCTAAGGAAGACTAGTCCTAATAATCTAGTCTATCATTACTACAAGCAGAAATTCTACTTTGATTTTATTTGCTAACTTTTCTCCCTATACTTTGCCTTCTATTCTTTGATACTCTTAATGCATAAAGATGAGATAATTTTATGAGGACTAATGATCATAACTTCTATCAAAATATAATTACTCTCTAGTGCTTTTAAACCATTCTTATCAGTTCAATCTTATCAGTAATTAATCTTGCCATTCATATTTTTTTACCGCTAACAACAAATTTTCCATTTTTTCCAACCTCCATTAGATGTGTCCTTTTCTTCTCATTTACCAGATGTCACAGTTATTATTTTTGGAACTTTTTCCCCTACTTCTTTCAGTAACAAATCTCATGCCTTAAATACATGAGCCAGGGAGAGGACATGACTTAAACCTAACCAGTCTGATATCCAATAGAAAACTGTTTCAGGGAAGGACACAATTCCCACCAAAGTCAAGGTTCTTTTCTGCAATCAAACTACCTACCTAACCTTTCCTTCCTTCTCTCCTTCCTTCCTCCCTCCTTCCCTCCCGTTCTTCCTTCCTTTCTTCCTTTCTTTTAAAGAACTGGTAGGGAAGACTGTCTTTTGCTGCTGGAACCACAGTGCTTGAAGATGAGTATGGGACCAACTATTTTCTACAAATAAGTTAGTGTCCTCAATCAAGGACAATTTTTCCACCAAGGGAACAGCTGGTGGTGTCCAGTCCATTTCTGGTTATCAGAACTGAGGAGTGGGGGTGCTGATGGCATCTAGAGGGTAGAGGCCATGGATACTGCTAAATACCTTACAACGCACAGGACAGCTTATTCCCACAAAGAATTCTCCAGCACAAAATGTCAAGTGCAGAGGTTGAAAACTGAAATAGATAAAGCCCAACTGCAACAGGAAAGAAGGAAGTTCTACATAATAGCAGACTAAGAGATTATTTAAAGAAAAAAAAATTTTTTCTAAAGTCCTAAAAACACTGTAGGAGGTCTAGATACATGCATGTCCAATATTTGCTCCTACCCTATCATTTTCAGTTATATGAACCAATAAATGCCTTTGGGCTTAAGCTAGTTTGCAGTTGAAGCTTAAGCTTTGGGCTTAAGCTAGTATGAGTTCCACTTATAATGGCAAGAATCATTACTAATACAATATAGGAATAGAAAACCTTATTTGCCATAACCATACTTTGGGAGACTGCTATTTTTTAAGCACTTTTGCTTTGCTTCTCTATTCCTTTTTTTTTTTTTTTTGGACTATGTAAATGTAATTTGTAATTTATCTTCTGCAATAACACAATATAGGCAGATATATTTTAAATTCTATTTGTTGCAAAATTAATGCCTTTTTAGAAAATATTTTTAAACTCACATTTATCTAACAAAGTAAAAAAACCCACACATTTTTTTTTTCTTTAAGATTTTATTTATTTGAGAGACAGAGTACAAGCAAGGGGGAGAGAGAGAGAATCTCCAGTAGACTTCTCTGAGCACAGAGCCCTGACATGGGGCTCAATCTCATGACCCTGAGATCATTACCTGAGCCAAAATCAATGTTGGATGCTTAATCAACTAAGCCAGCCACACATCACTGATTCTCTTTAACAAAAAAAATAAGTCAATACTTTTTTTTCTCATCTCCATTTTTGTTTCACTAATTCAATCAGGAGTTATAAACCTTTTTCTTATCCTTCATAGAATACATGTCTTTTAAATTTTGAAGTAAAAGATTTTTTTGGAACTTTGTTCTCAAGACTCTAATCATATTTGCTATGATTATTAGGCTTCATCTATGGTATATTTAACTGTTTTCAATGTTCATTCTCAAACTTTTTCTGATACAACTTCTCCTTTCTTGGGTTAATCATGTAAATTCATCTCTTATGATCTGGGATACTTCTTTAAATAATACTTTTCAGGAATGCTAGCATGGGGTTACTCTATTTTCTAGAATGTTACTGTATTTTTCACAAAGGAATACTTACCTAGAAAGAATTCTACAGAAGATCTAATATTGGAGAGATCTGAAGCCAATTTGATATTCATTTGTTAAATAATAATCTGTGTTCTTTACTTGTATATATATAGAATTCTTCATTAAATTTCAAAATATCACTAAGATACACATATTCTCTTTTCATTAATTTTCCCTGGAACACATTATGAGCTCTGACTTTGGAGTCTAAACTAAGTTTAGATCAAAAATGTCTTCTTCTTTACTTATAGCTTTGAGTATTGCCTCTGATCCACTTATTCTGTTTTATTCTCTGGAAATATATACTACTCATAAGATGAAATCTTTTTTTTTTTTCATAAGATGAAATCTATACAAGTGTAGCTTCACTATTTATAGCTTATCTCTCATTCTTTTAATTTTTCTTCTTTCCACTACAGTCTGTTTTCAAACGAATTTTTTATTTCATTCAATTTCCTATACCATTAGGACTTTATTTAACAGTATCTTCAGGATACTTATAATGACACTTCTTGTATAATGAGTATTTTTCGAAGACAACCAATTGATTTTTTTTTTTCTGTTCATCCATCCTGAAATGAAAATGTATTCAAATCTATTCTGGGAAAGGACAATCAGACTGCTCCCACTTTCCTCTCAATTCATTCAAAAAATGAACAGCAGAAACCTTTTCTAAACTCTGAAGCAAAAAGAACAAGCTGATATTTAAGTATTTCCCTGTAAGACTCTATTCTAATACTACAGATAAAACAAAGAAAATCAAACATTTGAGAGAGAGTTGCTGCATGGAAATCAAAGAAGAATGGTGCAAGACATATTCTTAAAAGTACAAAACATCATTGAAAGAAATACCTGAATAAGTGGAAAGACAATCCTGAGTTTGTGGATTAAATACTGGTAAAATGACAGTACTTCTAAAAATAGTCTTTTATTTATTTATTTACTTATTTATTTATTTATTTATTTATGATAGTCACACAGAGAGAGAGAGAGGCAGAGACACAGGCAGAGGGAGAAGCAGGCTCCATGCACCGGGAGCCCGACGTGGGATTCGAACCGGGGTCTCCAGGATCGCGCCCTGGGCCAAAGGCAGGCGCTAAACCGCTGCGCCACCGAGGGTTCCCTAGTCTATAATTTCAAAACTCTCTCCATCAAAATTCCCAACTGGCTTTTTTGAAGAAACTGACAAGATGATCCTAAATTTCATATAAAAATTCAGGGATCCCTGGGTGGCGCAGCGGTTTAGCGCCTGCCTTTGGCCCAGGGCGCGATCCTGGAGACCCGGGATCGAATCCCACATCGGGCTCCCGGTGCATGGAGCCTGCTTCTCCCTCTGCCTGTGTCTCTGCCTCTCTCTCTCTGTGTGTGACTATCATAAATAAAATAAATAAAAAAAAAATTAAAAAAAAAATTCAAAGTACCCAAACTATCCAAAACACTCTTGAAATAGAACAAAGTTGGAAGACTTACACATCCCAAATTCAAAACTTACTACAAAACCACAGTAATCAACACAGCATGTACTCATGAAAAGACAGACCTATATATCAATGGATCAATCATACTATGCACAAAAATTAATTCAAAATAAATCATGAACTTAAATGTATGAGCTAAAACTATAAAACTCTTAGGAAAAACAAAACAAAGGAGTAAGCCTTTGTGACTTGGATTAGGTAACGATTTTTCAATATTTTTATTTATTTTTATTTATTTATGATAGTCACAGAGAGAGAGAGAGAGAAAGAGGCAGAGACACAGGCAGAGGGAGAAGCAGGCTCCATGCACCGGGAGCTCAACGTGGGATTCGATCCTGGGTCTCCAGGATCGCGCCCTGGGCCAAAGGCAGGCGCCAAACCGCTGAGCCACCCAGGGATCCCGGTAACGATTTTTCAGATACACCAAAAGCACAAAAGCAATAATAAACTGGCCTTCATCAAAATTAAAATATGCTGCAAAGAATGGCATCAGAAAAGTGAAAAGAGAACCCAGAGGGGAAAATATTTCGCAAATTATATGTTTGATAATATCCAGAATATATAAAGAACTTGATGTAATGAGGACTGGGTGTTATATGCAACAGATGAATAACTGAACTCTACATCTGACACTAATATATACTATATGTTAACTAATTGAATTTAAATAAGTTTAAAAAAAAAGAACTCTTAAAACTAAATAATAATCTGAAAAATCCCAATTTAAAAATAGGAAATGATCTGAATAGCTTTTTCTCTAAAGAAGATATACAAATGGCCAATAAGTCCACAAAAAGATGCTTAAAATCATATAGCCATTAAGGAAATACAAGTCAAAACTACAATGAGATACCACTCCATACTCATTAGGATGGCTATAACAAAAAAGACTTAACACAAGTGTTGGCAAGGATGGGAAACCAAAATAAAACCTCATACAAAGTAAAATACTGTAGCTACTTTGGAAAACAGTTTGGCAGTTCTTCAAAATGGTAAACACAGTTACTACATGACCTAGCCAAGCTATATACCCAAGAAAATGAAAACATGTCCACACAAAAACTTACAAATGTTCATATGAGCATTATTCATAATAGTCAAAAAGTAGAAAAACCTCTAATGTCTATTAATTGATGAATATATAAGTAAAATGAGGTACATCCATGCAATGGAACATTATTTGGCAATAGAAAGGAACAAAATTCTGATATATGCTACAACGTGGCTGAACCTTGAAGACAATGTGCTAAGTGGAAGAACCCAGTCATAAAGACCACATACTGTGTGATTCCACGTATAGGATATTAGTGGCTGTCTATGGCTGAATGAAATGGGGGGAAGGGTCAGAAGTGAAAGGTAAAGGGTACAGGATGTCTTTTTAGGGTAATGAAAATGTTCTCAAATTGTGGTAATGGCTACACAACTCTGAATACAACTTTGAATACTTTTTTTAACTGTACAGCTTAAATGGTTCAAATGTATGGTATGTGAATTATATCACAATAAAGCTGTTTAAGATAAACAGAAGATAAGTAGGGGATAAAGTTGCTAGAATTGCAGCAAGTATTCATGCTCCTAATAATTTTAAAAGCAAAAGTCTTCCTTACAAAAGCCTTTGTACTGGCTACACAACTTATTTATTAGGCGGGGCACCTGGCTGGCTCAGTCTGAAGAGCATGCAATTCTTGATCTCGGGGTTGTGAGTTCAAGCCCCACCTTGGGGATGGAGATTACAAAAAAATAAACTAAAATAAATATAATAACTCAGGTTAATCCAGCCGTGGACTAAAAAATAAACTTTCTTGCCCACTTGCTTCTTTGGTATGAATTTTTCTACTCAATAAGGTACTAGGAATAGTTTTTGGGTTTTTTTTTCTTTTTTTTTTGATACAGCTATGTTCTTAAGAAGAGCAATAAATGAAGGCAAAAGGAAAGGTGGGCTTGCTGTAGGGCACAAACTTCCCCCTGCCATCTATTTCCTATATGTATAAAGGGAGGGAGAGAGAGAATCCCAATCCTAAGCAAGATCTATGCCTAGACTCCAGGCTCGATCCCACCACCCTGAGATCACGACCCAAGAGTCCAGACACCCAACCGACTGGGCCACTCAACCACCCATCTGTTTCCCATATTAGACACATTCTCATCCTCTAATTCAGAGACATGACATAAATAAAGTTTTAATAGTACATAACGAGGTGCTGTTTATCAATTGTTAATGGCTACTTTCATGCAACAGATGATACAACCTGTAAGCTTGTATTTACTAAATCCTAGCTTTAAAAAAAATTTTAATTGAAGTATAGTTGACATACAATGTTACATTAGTTTCAAGTGTGTAACAGTGATTCAACAACTCTATAACTATCCTGCCCTTTAATTATGTTGCAGACCCCTGCTGTAATCAGTAAGGATTGCATGTCATATTGCATTGCTTCTAGGATAGAACGCCTGTCAGTCAATATAACTTCTATATATAATCACATATTAACTGTTATTAAAACTTCTCTCATAATCTAGTTTACTTGATTCTAGAGTCATTATTGTACCTTACTGTCAAGTTAGGAGAGAAGTTCGAATGTTCTGCTCTTTCAACATTTTACCCAGAGGTAAAAATCCATTCATTTTCACTTAATACTTAACTCAGTATTACCAAGTTCTAGGCATAGTGCTAGATATGAAAGATTCAACTATTTTTTTAAAGATCTTATTTATTTATTCATGAGAGAGAGAGAGAGGCAGAGACACAGGCAGAGGGAGAAGCAGGCTCCATACAGGGAGCCCAACACGGGACTCAATCCCGGGTCTCCAGGATCACGCCCTGGGCAGAAGAAGGTGGCGCTAAACCGCT
Organism: Canis lupus dingo; assembly: GCF_003254725.2. NCBI lineage: Eukaryota > Metazoa > Chordata > Mammalia > Carnivora > Canidae > Canis > Canis lupus. The sequence goes on along the minus strand of NC_064248.1, from coordinate 75,196,275 downwards.
CAGCCACCCGGGCTGCCCAAAAGATTCAACTCTAAACAAGCTAGAAATAACTTTTGTCCTCATGGAACTAATAGTCACAAAACAGAAAAATAAGACAAAATAGATTGTGATAGGTGTTCGGAAAAATGACCTTAAGCTAAGACCAAAAATAATAAAAGACATTACTTTCTGATTCTCCAGGCAGTCTTCTAATTCTTCTCATTATCTTTCTAATGAGATAATGTTTAAAATGAGATCTTAAAAAGGAGCAGGAACTAAGAAATCAAAGGATGAGAAGAAAAGCATTACAGTCAAGAGACCAGAAATAACCTGTCAGATTCCAGGAACTGAAAGAAAACAACTATGGCCAGAACAAAGAAAAAAAGAGAGATTTGTACAACATTGTATCAGAGAAGCAGGCAAGGGCCGAATCATGTGGGGCTCTATAGATCATGTGGGGCTCTTTAACACGGTAAGAAATATGAACTTACTTTTAAGTAGAGAAGACATTAAAGAATTTTGAACAAGGAAATGACATGATACGAGTTACATTTCAAGATCACTCTCACTACATTTAGAGAATGGAATGGAAGGGGACATAGACTAGTTAAGAGTCTGGTGTAATATTCCAGGGAAAAGATAATAAAAATTGGTCTCAAAGTGGTGGTAGAGCCCAATCAGTGGAGACAGAAAGTAGAATGATTCAAAATAACCTGTGAGTTCGATATGTATAGGTAGGAGGAGGAGGTGAGACAAATGACCCCAATGACTGAGGCTTGAGCAGCCAGGTGAATAATGATGTGATTTAATAAATGGCTGGGTGGCCGGATGGGAGGGTATAAGGTAGAAAATAATAACATTTGAGCAAAAAATTTTGAAATATCTGAGATTCCCAAGTGGAGATGATTATAAAGTCTGGGAACTCCAAGAAGTCTGGATTAGAGATAAAAATTTGACAGCAAAAAAAAAAAAAGAGAGAGAGAGAGAGAGACATTTAAAATCAAATCTCTAAATTTGCAAATACTCATTTTTTTCCCCTAACATTGTAAAAGGTAATAATAGTGGTCTGTCTTCACTTCTCTATCTTCCAGGAGAAAATTTAAAAGGACCATGTTCTAAATGGTGACAATGGTAACAAGAAAACAAGGAATTGGTAACACCAGTTGATGTCAAGAAGGATAACTAAGTGGGTGAAGATGAGTGGGAGGAAAGCTTTTTTTTTAAATAGGCCTCATGCTAGTGTGGCGTTCTGGGGGGCCAAAACTTAGGACTCTAAAATCAAGACCTGAGCTGAGATTACAGTCAGAAGCTTAACCCATGAGCCACTCAGGTACCCTGGGAAAGAAACTATTTTTATAATGTATCTTTTACATCTTTTTATAATTTTGTCATATGTGAATGTAATAACTTCTCAAAAACTTAAATTAAGAATCCACCAAAGTCTAGACAGAGCCACTAGGTAAAGAAAGCAGGCCTTTATATACCTAGATTATTACTGTTTTCTTAAACCCTCAAGGAATATATAGATGAAAGGGTGGGGCGTTTGGGTGGCTCAGTCCGTTAAGTTTCCAAAATTTTTTTTAAGATTTTATTTATTTATTCATGAAAGACACACACACATGGACAGAGGCAGAGACACAGGCAGAGGGAGAAGCAGGCTCCATGCAGGGAGCCCAACACAGGACTTGATCCTGGGTCTCCAGGATCACACCCTGGGCCAAAGGCGGTGCTAAACCACTGAGCCACTGGGGCTGCCCAATTCCCAACTCTTGATTTCAGCTCAGGTCATGATCTCAGGGTTGTGAAATTAAGCCCCAAGTCAGGCTCTGCACTGGTGTGGAGTCTGCTTGAGATTCTCTCTCCCTCTTCTTCTGCCCTCTCACCAAAAAATAAAACAAATAAAATATAATTTGGAAAAAAAGAAAGGGCAAAATCACTGGTATCTACTGAAGCAAATTAAAATTACTGTAATTTTACAAAGTCAAATTAATCACATTTTCAAAAGATTTATGAACTAGAAATGACTTTGTGTTCAACTACTCAATCCTCATTTTACAGGTAAGTACATAATCAGAAATACACATAATTAATGATACTGAATATTACGCTTTGATTTCAATATTTTAAATATAAATCAGCATGATTTTCTTCATCATTCTTCTCCTACTCCTCTAGCCAACACTGGATTTACTATACTGGCCAAGTATACCATGAAACTAAGTGCTCAGATGTCCCAGTTATACATCTACTATTCCCTCATTTTTCTTTTTCTTTTTTTTTAAAGATCTTATTTATTTGACACAGAGAGAGAGAAGGAGTGTGCGTGCAAGCAGGGAGAGGGGCGAGGGAGAGAGAGAGCAGGCTCCCCACTGAGCAGAGAGCCTGACCAGCATGGGCTCAGTCCCAGGACCATGGGGCTCAATTGCAGGACATGGGGCTCGATCGCAGGACCATGGGGCTCGATCCCAGGACTGTAGGATCAGGACCCAAGCAGAAAGCAGATGCTTAACCAACTGAGCCACCCAGTCACGACATTCCCTCAGTTTTCTAAGATCTCAATCTGCTGCTTAAGCTAATTTGTTACATAAAAGATACTAAAAACTTAAAATAACCTGCCAACTTTCCACAATGTAGTTTTTAAATCTGAAATCACATGCCTCGGTTCTAATTTGGTAAATAAAATGAATTCTGTTCTGTCAAATGAACAAAAAATATTCCAGTAACATTGAGACCACTGCATTGCTGAAGTATGCAAATTATCAACCAAAAGGCTGGATTTACAGGGCATCTATTATATATGCCCACACTATCCTATATACTTTATAAACCTTATCTTACCCCAACACCCTCTGAGACAAATATTATTCCTATTTCACAGGTAAGAAAAATAAAGCTAACAATAATTATGTAATTTCCTAAAATTATATATCTAGAAATGTGTGAGTCCTGACTCTAAAATCTGTATGCTTTTTACTAGACCAATAGTTTTCAAACTTTTTGGTCTCAAGACCCCTTTTATACTCTTAAGAATTATTAAAGATCTTTTATATGGATTGTTTATATGGACACATCTATTGATATTTACCATATTAGAAATTAAAATTACATGTTGTAAAACTTTATTAATTTTAGTTACAATAACTCCATTACATATCAGTATGTATTTTTTATGAAAAAAACTGCATTTCCCAAAACAAAAATAAATGACGGGAGTATGCTATTTTAAGCTCTTTAATTAAAAATTAAAATAATAAAAAAATAATAAAAAAAATTAAAATAAATTTATTTAATGTCTGGCTTAATAGACAGCTAACCTTTTATAATTATTTTTGCATTCAATCATGTGTAAATTTTACTTTGAAGTATATGAAGAAAATCTAGATTCAGAAGATACACAGTTGAAAAAAAGGAATAGTATTTTAATGGCGCTTTTAAATAATTGTAGATGTTCTTTACTACAACAAAACTAAGTGGTGATTTCTTAAAGGTTAGCTGCAATGTGAAATTTAAAACCGTGTCAATAAACTTTTTGTATTGAGTACACTGAAACACACTGGTTTCTTTTGTACTATATACAAATATATACTTTTTTTTTTTTTAGATTTTTATTTATTCAAGAGAGACACAGAGAGGCAGAGACACAGGCAGAGGGAGAAGCAGGCTTTCTGTGGGGAGTCCCCCAGATGTGGGACTCGATCCCAGGACCCCGGGGTCACACCCTAGGCAGAAGGCAGACACTCCACCTCTGAGCTACCCAGGCGTCCCTCTTGCACTTTAAATAGATCTTTTATGGATGCATGATTTTGGAACATCATACACTGATCATGTGAAAAATACAAGTTAATGGAGTTATGCAGATCTTCCAAATGTCAACACATTTCATTATACCAAAAAAAACAAAACAAAAAAAAATCACATTTGGTAATATCACCAATCTGACCAGAGAAGTCTTTAAATACTGGGAAGCTGTCATACTCAGTGACAGAAGCGGTCAAACTTAAGAGTGACAAAGACGAGTTTCCCAAATTCTAATTTTTTATTCAAAGCTTGAATTTTTTAATTGGTAACAAATACTACCAATTATTTTCTGTGAAGTCACAGGCTCATTTCATTCCTTTTCCAGAAAATTTCTGCCAACTATCCAAATTGGAATAGCCATAGTTTGTCTGTAAGCTGTTCTTCCAAGTAAAAATAGTGTTCCATGACAAAAGCTACTGGTTTGGCTTACAACTCAAACAACTACACAAGTGTTTTCCCTTCAACATGCAGAACAACATCATGCAAAATCTACATTATGTCAGAAAGAATATCAAAAAGATATGTACTTGAGATTAAAACTTAATAAAAGTAATCATTTCACAAGTTGCATCATAGACATTAAGAGAAACTGGCTTTTTTTTATTTTTCTTTTTTAAACTACAAGTATGTGGTAGTGAATGTGCAATGAATACCAGCAGTTTCAGTGCCTTGATTCGTACTCAGGTTCCAACAATTTTGCCCACCACCGCTTTTGAACCATCAGCAAAAATGTCAGCATGGTGAAAAAGGCAAGTAATGACTTTATAAAAATAGTTCTGATATCACCTGCCCCTAAGTAGGGAGAAAACAGAAAATTCTAAGTACTAGAACCAACACAGCTCCAACTTCTACCGACACCTTTCAAGTTCCATCCAAGCAAGCAGTATAAACAGAATTTTTGTATTTTTCTCTCATAAACAGTACTATACTACTACAACCATACACACATAATATTACATCCATCACAGACTCCTAACCAGCTCTACTTATTATTTCCAAAGTTACCCCTACTTTTAACAGCACATTAAACTAACCCTTGCCCATCCAAGTTTCTGCTTCATATGGCAGCCAGACTGAGTCTTCTAAAATCAGATCACCGTTACTCCTCTGCTCAAAACCCTGACTTCCTATTTTGCTCAGAGTGAAACCCCAAATCCTTAACACTGGTCTGCAAAAGTTCCACATGCTTATACTCACTGCTACCTCTCAAATCTCCTATCTCCTACCACTCCCCCCGCCCCATACCAACCACACTTGGCCTTCCTTCTACCCCCTTGAACATGGTACCTTTACATTTGTATTCTCTGTCTGAAACTCTGGTCTGCCAGATATCTGCTCCTTAATTTTTTTTAGGTAACTGAATTTCTCTTATCCTTGATGTCTTCCCTGACCCTGACCTCAACAAAATACTACTTTACTTCCCCTCCCCTGTAATCCCAGCACTCTCTATTCTCCTTACCTGGCTTTATTTCACTCTATGATAGTTATCATTATCAGTCATACTACATATTTATTAGATTATTACTTATCTTCTTGCATTAGAATAAGCTCCATGAGAACAAGGACTCTGACCACTTTGTTCACTGCTGTAACCCCTGCACCTAAAACACTTTCACATATTAGGAGCTCAGTATGTATCTGTTAAATGAAGCAATGAATGAACAAAGAAAAGAAAAAAATAACTATAAAGAGCCATGAGAATAGTGTTAAAATCTCTTTTAACTCTCCAAAAAAGCATTCCATCCCAGAACAATGCAGGTCTCCACATGATTCTCTATGAAAGCCAACCAAAGGGTATGTACATGCTTAAGAGGATATTCAACACAGCACACGTGGTTTTATAGAATTCAGTGTAGTGCTGAGTAAGAGAGCACATGCATTAACATGACTGATAAATATCTACAGCCAAGAATCCAAATACACTAAACCAAGTCACACCAGTAGATGAAAGATGACTTGTAGGAGAGTCAAATACACCTAATCCTTTAGTACACTGACAGGCAGGATAAATTCAAGTACCAGATAAAACCTCAACTGAAGTACTATTTAAACCTCAAGGACAAGAATGTCTTCTGCTGAAAGGTACTTAACACCACAAGTGAGAATAAGGTATTGCTATCAATGGATATTACTATTATATTAGCTTTCAGAGTTAAAATGGTTTCAAGTACAGTCTTCCATTTGAGACTATAATGCCTCAAGAAGTAGATACTGTTATATCTGCTTTTTTTCAGTAATTAAGTAAATAGCATAATTTCATAAAAAACCAGTTTGCAGAAAAGCATGGTCCCAAAGTTAGATCTAATTCCAAATATAGAGACAGCCTTCTAGTTTTGCAGGCATCTTCAGGATTTCAACAGGAGCAACAGCCTTAAGAATAGATGAAGTTCATCTAAGTCACACAGTTAAATCTCTATATTCTGATAACAAACACCATCCATAATTTTCACAGAGGAAATAGACCTTTTCTCTTTCCCTTACCCCATTTTACACACTTCAGTATTGCTCCAAAACTGATCTTCCATCTATCTCCCAATGAAATAAATAGTATGTAAACAAGAACACACTGTTTGTCTGCCGAGCCCCCACTCAATTTTTAAGGAACTATGCCTATTTTCCAGAACCCAAAGCATCCTGCCAATTACACTATACTCTGCATTAGATTTCTATGACTCAAGAATGACATCAAATTGGGACAGACTGCCTAGTATTCAATTCTTCAAGGAGTCCTCCAGAATTCTCCTGCCTTACTGAGGATGCAAAGAACACAACGTGGTCAATAACTGCTCATTTGTTTCTTTTTTTTTTTGCCAAAGTTGAAAGGTCAGAGTTCCAGCTCCCATTATAGCTCAATACAGGAAAGGAGAGAAGAGGATTCCTCCCACCTTCTTATGAGATAGCTCTGCAGGTGTGTTCACATCACAATTCAAAGTGTGAAGTCACATTCTAATACTTACAGTGACGCCATCAGGAAACAGCAACTTAAGCCAAGTACAGTCCTACTCTGTCGGGAGATGCACATGGGAGAAGAGGTGAGAGGAAGGTCATGTCAATGGTGGTAAAGATCGACTGAATCAACACTGAGAGATCAGTGAAGTGACAGATTTCACCACCAAACTCCGCTCATACCACCAAGTGAAGGTGCGTGACACGTTAATGGATTATCTTGAGCCTCCAGAAACGACTTCGCTTTTTTCCTAAGACAAACTGAGGTCTGCCTTTCAAAACCAAAGTCCAGAAAAACCACAAAATGTGAGGAGAAAAATACAAAACCATTTCTGTTCTTTTAAGGATGTGCCATCATTGTAACCCTCTTGGCCAAAATTGTTCATCTAAGGCTTAATTCAAGATTTTTTTTGCCATGCAAAGTGTAGCTCTATAGTCGCTACTCAGATGCAAAATGCATCACCCATCATAAAGATTTTAGTGACGAACACAAATCAGAGAAAATAATATCAAAAAGAAATTTAAAGATTTACATAGAATAAGCCAAAATAAATCTACCACATGGGCACCAAACAGATTATGCTATTGCCTCAATTCTTAAACATATATTTTTAATCCTTCTGAAATTAAGATGTTTTAAAATCCCTGTCTGAAAAAATGTGCCAGCCACCAGCAGAGACACAATACAGGTTAACCATTTCATTACCATTCCCTTGAGTTACCAACATTGGCAGCAATACTCTCAATTAAAATATAATTTAGATTTGAAATTTCTAATCACTGTGTGAAACAGCCACATAAAGATTAAGCTACAATTCAGTAAAAATGAAAATTAACTATATAGAGAAGATGGCTTGTCATATGCCAGGCAATATAATTAAAGGCAGTAGAAATCTACTGCCAAATCTCTCAGAATACATCAGAAATTGTTCATATCTAGGAAAGGCTGGTTTAAGCAATTCATGTATCAAGGACTTTCATCACTCTGGTATCTAAAAGCTTCTGATTAATGTCCAAGAGAAAGTACTTTACGTGTAAGGATATTTAACTCAAGGGGAAAAACAAAATTACATGTTTAACAAATAAGAAGTGCAGTCAAAATGAAGAAAATTTCTATATGCCGAATAAGCATTCTCAATTCTAAAGGTGCTAAAGAAGTAAAACTCATTACCATGAATTTTCAAAAACAGCATGTCACCACGATACTTTAACTACCAATGGCAAAAGTGACTGAGAAAAATTTTTACAATGTGAAAAAAGGCTCAGACTTAAACTTTAATTCTATACTAAAGAAAAAATAGGGGCACCTCGGGTGGGTCAGCAGTTTAGCGCTGCCTTCAGCCCACGGCATGATCCTGGAGACCCCGGATTGAGTCCCGCATCAGGCTCTCTTGCATGGAGCCTGCTTCTCCCTCTGCCTATGTCTCTGCCTCTGTGTGTGTGTGTGTGTGTGTGTGTGTGTGTGTGTCATGAATAAATAAATAAAATCTTTAAAAAAATAAAAAATAAAAAATAGTATTTAACTAAAGACACACTAAAGATATAAAGTTTAATAAATTTGTGTACATTTAATGTAATTTATCTTTTTTCCTTACCCCCAAAATTGCTTTTACTATATATATATGTATATAATAAGTCATAATCACTTGGCATATCTAAACACAATATATTCATGATGTTATATCTATTACTGTATTCAACTTATATTTCAAAGATATGTTTGGATCCAGATATAGTATTCCTCAAAATAACTGATGACTCAGAAAAAGCAATTCATAGTCAACCAACACTTTACCACAAAAGAAAAAGCTCAATCTTTACTCCTATTCAAGTCAGTAATTTGTAAAATACACATACACACGCACTCCAAAAAAAAGTTCATCGAATCAGAGATCACTGGAAACTGAAAGAATGAATAGCGAGCTAAACAGTGACCAAATTAAGATTCAATAAGCTTTCTAGTGAAGTAGGATAAAGGATCAAAAATAATAAGATAAAATATAATAAATGTAAAGTTCTGTTTGAGGTAAAAAAAAAAAACTCCAAGAAGGGATAGAAAAGAGAGATCCAATCACCTGAGAAAAAGCAGTATTAAAAAAATCAACATATTCTTGCTTTGTATTATTTAATGTGTGCTTCTTAGTAGTACACATTACTAAATGTATATTGCTTAGAGCAATAGAGCCTCCTTTTTGTCTTTACTTATGAGACAACTAAAGTTAGTCCTGAGCACCATCCTCAAAGGGAAGAATTAACAAACTGAGTTTCACTAAAAGAAGATGATTAAGATTTTCATTTATTTAACACATGTATATAGCATTTACTCTTTCATGGGCCATCTAAGCAAGCACTTTATAAACCATGCCACAGGAGGAATGGATACAGAAGTTAAGACTGTTTAACCTAACAATAAGAATGTGATAGCTCTTGTCAAATATCTAAAGGGCTATCATGTGGATGAGGTGGCCCAGTTATTTGTACCATCACATAAAAAAAGAAAGAACAAACAAGAGTGAGAGATTTGGGCTCTACAGAAAAACTCTGAAAGTTGTCCAATGGCAAAATAAGGCTATTATAAAGACTAAATGAGAAAAAATATATTTAAGAATCTTGTTGTAAATTACCACATTACACATTAATAGAATCTAATTCTGTGCAGTATAGTGGGTCCTGATCAACAGAAATATTTACAGAGGCTGACCATGGACTTTGGAGTACCAGCTCTTAGTTCAGCTCCTACCTTTGCAATTTATACCAAGTATGAAACTTTAGCAAAGTTTCCTTGCATCTCTAGGTTTCACTTACCTGACCTTTAAAAGAAGGATAAAACAATCTGCTATGCATGGTCATTGTGAGAATTAAATGTGATAATGTAGGTAGCATTTAGCATAGTGTTGACACACTCAGTAAATTGTATTCATGATGATGATAGTCATCATCATGATGCTGTAGAAGGAATCTCTCTGATGAATATACAACTATGTGGTATGATGTGCTATGACTGTATGGTTCTGCTATGCACCCGTATGAGTGTATGAATCTGCTATGCACTTATGTTATAACAATCCAGATATAATAGCTTGTATTTAAATGTCTGGTGACTTAAAAAGCATTTATCTTTTGTAATGTGAAGGAAAAAATATTCTTAAAATCTAAATAAAGTATCCAGGTTAGTAAAATATGAGAAATAAAAGTAATGTAATGTAATGGAGAAATTATGTGGCCACAGGGGGTTCCGGAGATGAGAATATATAACGCAGGAGAAAACCAATTACGCTTTCCAAAGGTACGTGAACCACTGGTTACAATCATCAGAAATACCAACAATACAAGGGCAGCTAAGTACAATGCAAACACTTGGTATATCAAGGCAATTTAAAAAGTGAAGTCAAGTGGACAAAGGACAAGAGCGTAAGGGATTTCGGATTCTAATTACTTTGAACAGAATTTGTATTTTAACAAATCAATTTCTAAATGCTGGATTACAGAATATGGAAGCCCAATAACACTATAATTTAGTATTTTCCGTGACGAACCAAGAAGATCAATTGTAACATACTATACTATCATACTTTGTCAGTCATATTCATCCATCTCTTCTTTCAAAGGAAATTAATGCTCAAAAAGAAACTTTAATCTGTTTTCACGGATATTTCAAGGTAAGTATTTTAAATTTATACACACACAAACACACACACACACACCCCTACTCTGAAGGCCAAGTCCAAAAAACTTCCTAATTAAGTGATGAATAACCTGAAGCTATAACGCATCTCCTATAAAAGCTGTTTCTCAAAGGGTTAGTATATAATTACCACCAACAAACAATATTATGCTTGTTGCAACAACAGTAAAAGGATTAAGTAAATGTAGGAATGAAAAACTAGGTGCAGCTTTCAGGTATTTTTTGAGGATCTGAATCCTGATAAATGCCAGTGATATTATTACAGTATTATAAATTCAGATACAAGTGTCGTTGTTAGAGAATTACACAACCAGTAGAAATCTTATTCTTTTTTTTAATCTCATTTTCGCCCTTATTTTAGATAAGAAACCCAAAGTCCAATGGAATTAAGGGAGCTTATTCCTCAAGCAAGCATTTCGTTAATGTGTTATGTGTTATTTTGAACACTGAGTTGAGCGTATTCTAATTAAATGTGTGCCATAGTCATGTTCATTTAAAAGCATAGTTATCAACAATATTTGTCAACTACCCAATTTAAAATGGCTTATTAGATGCTGACAACATCAGGGTTCACATTCATTTTCATTAATAAATGTCCTGGTGGGGCAGCCTGGGTTGCTCAAAGATGAGCATCTGCCTTCCTCCCAGGGCCTGGTCCTGGGGACCCCGGATCGAGTCCCACGTCGGGCTCCCTGCATAGAGCCTACTTCTCTCTCTCTCTCTGTCCCATGAATAAATAAATAAAATATTTTTTAAATAAATAAATAAATGTCCTGTTGCTTAGAGGTCAACTCAATCACATTGTTTGTAAAACTAAAGGAACAAAAAATTCAGCTCCCGAGTTACGGCAAAAAGTAGAAATACGGCCCTTGAATAATAAATGGTACTCTATTTTGTCATATCGGTTATGATGAAGTCACTACGAAAAATCATAGTACGGTTCTTAGTCACAGCCCTGTCAAGGTGAAACATTATTATCAGCAATTACGAAAAACACACAAAACGCTCAACACTCTACTCCAACAAAATTTCAGGGGCTTGCTCCAGGTATCAGATGCCCATCAACTTCTACAGTGTGGCTTAGTTCCATACAAATGGTCTACACTTTGCATTTAAGAGGGAAATCAGTTCGATACAAAGTGTCTACACTTTACCTTTAAGATGGAGTCAAGTTCGATAGAAAGCTCGATAGAAAGTGTCTACACTTTGCCTTTAAGGTGGAATCAAGTTCAATACAGAGTGTCTACACTTTGCATTTAAGATGGAATCCAGCTCAATACGGAGTGTCTACACCTTGCCTTTAGGATGGAATCCAGCTCGATACAGAGTGTCTACACTTTGCCTTTAGGATGGAATCCAGCTCAATACAAAGTGTCTACACTTTGCGTTTAGGATGGAATCCAGCTCGATACAGTGTCCACACCTTGCCTTTAGGATGGAATCGAGTTCGATACAAAGTGTGTACACTTTGCCTTTAGGATGGAATCGAGTTCGATACAAAGTGTGTACACTTTACATTTAAGATGGAATCCAGCTCGATAGAGTGTCTACACTTTGCCTTTAGGATGGAATGCAGCTCGATAGTGTCTACACTTTGCCTTTAGGATGGAATCCAGCTCGATACAGAGTGTCTACACTTTACCTTTAGGATGGAATCCAGCTCAATACAAAGTGTCTACACTTTGCGTTTAGGATGGAATCCAGCTCGATACAGTGTCCACACCTTGCCTTTAGGATGGAATCGAGTTCGATACAAAGTGTGTACACTTTGCCTTTAGGATGGAATCGAGTTCGATACAAAGTGTGTACACTTTACATTTAAGATGGAATCCAGCTCGATAGAGTGTCCACACTTTGCCTTTAGGATGGAATGCAGCTCGATAGTGTCTACACTTTGCCTTTAGGATGGAATCCAGCTCGATACAGAGTGTCTACACTTTACCTTTAGGATGGAATCCAGCTCGATAGAGTGTCTACACTTTGCATTCCATCAGACACTTTGTATCGAACTAAGTTTCATGGAAGCGGCGGGGCGGGTCGGAGAAAAAGAGCAAGCAAGCAAGCAAGCAAGAAGCAGACAACCCGATGGCGGGTGGAAGTGAGCAGCGGTGCCCGCGGGGCCGGGTCGGGGCCGGGACCGGGCAATGAAGGGACGTGGGCCCTTTCCGGTGCCCGGGCGGGCGCGCGGAGGGCGGGAGGGCGGGAGCGCGGAGCCGCCGCGTCCGGTACACAAAGGAGGGGCCGCGCGTCAGTGCCCGGGGCGGCCGCGGGGGCCGGTCGGGGGCCGGTCGGTCGGGCCGGTCGGGGGGCCGGTCCCCGGGCGGCGGCGCGCGCTCACCGTGGTCATCCTTCTGGCCGATGCTGTGCGTGCGGATGAGGGACGACAGCCTCCGCACGTCCCCCTTGAAGACGCTCTCGTGCACCGGGAAGCGCGCGGGGCCGGGGCCTCCGTCGGCGGCGGCGGGCGGCGCGGGGAGGCCGGGGCCGGGGCCGGGGGCGGGGGCGGGCGCGGGCGCGGGCGCGGGCTTGGCGGGCAGCCGGTGGTGGTTGCTGAGGACCCGGGGGCCGGGCCTGCCGCCCTTGCCGCCGCCGGTCCTGCCGCCCGGGAAGGCGCCGCCGAGGGCCGCCGCCGCCTCGTCGTCCCCGGGCTCCAGCAGGTCGCCGTCGTCCTTGCTGGGCTTGCGGTCCCTCCGCAGCGAGCGGATCTTCTCCCCGGTCATCGCCGCCGGGGGCGCGGGGGGGCGCGGGGGGGCTGCCGGCGCGCGGCGGAGCAGGGGCTGCGGCGGCGCGGCGCGATCAGAGCGGCGGCCGGGGGCCCGCGGCGCAGCATGAACCCTCCGGGCGCCCGCGAGCCCGGGGCAGGCGCATGTCCCGGCGGAGGCACCGAGGGCCGCGCGCTCGCCGCGGGGGGGCTGGGGCTCGGGGGCCGCGACGCCGCCGCCGCCGCCGCCGCCGCCGCCGCCTCACAGCGCGGAGCAGGGCACGGCCATCTTGCCCCGGCTCGTCTCGCGAGAGCTCCCGCGGGCGGAGGGAGGAAACACCGCGAGACGTGAGCGGCCGGCTCCCGCCCCGGGCCCGGGCTCCCGCGGCGCCTCCCCGGCCGCGTGTTTCCGCCCCGCGCTCGGCCCGCAGCGCGCCCCGCCGGCAGCCCGGGAGCCTCCAGCCGGGCCCGCGCCCCCGCCCCCGCCCCCGCCCCCACGACGCGCCGCCTCGGCCCCCCCGCAGGGACGGGCTGGGCCCCGCGGCCCCGGCTGCCCGCGCACCTGCGCCCGCCGCAGCGGCCTCCCCGGGGCTCGCGCAGGACGGGAGACGCCGCGCGACCGAGCCCGGCCCCGGGAGTCCTTGGCCTTGCGGCGGCCGGGCCCGGAGAGTCGCCGCGGGGATGCGCGGGGATGCGCGGGGATGCGCGGGGCCGCCGGTTAGCGCCGCCCGCAGCCCAGGGCGTGACCCCGGGACCCGGGATGCCGTCCCGCGTCGGGCTCCCCGCACGGATCTGCTCCTCCCTCCGCCTGTGTCCCTGCCTCTCTCTCTCTCTCTCTCTTTCTCATGAATAAATAAAAATAATTTAAAAAAAAAAAAAAGGAAAAAGGAGAGTCCCCACGGTCTGCGGCGGCACCTAGGTCAATTGCAGGCAGGTGCCCCCCCCCCCCCCGACGGCGCCTGCGGAGGGCAGAGCACCACGGATGCCCCCGGATGCCGCCGGATGCCGCCGGATGCCAAGGTCACGTCCAACATCCCGCAGCTCTGGACCACACAGCCAAAGCCGTGGGGAGCCACAAGGGAGGAGAGCCAGGGAAATAACCCCAAGGTTTAGCTTCACCCCTTTCATCTCCAAAGCCGCATTTTACACGGGCAGGTGCTTTTCTCAAATCTCTTCTTCCTGAGGCCTTATTGCGACCTCATTGCCCTGCAAATAAATAAGGGGCGCGGGGGGGGGCGGGGGGGGGGGGCGGGACCGGCCTGCATCCTGCCTGCAGCCCTCCCGGCCACTCCGGGTTTCACCTCCCGCGTTCCTTCACATCTATTCAAATCAAACTGTTTTTGCCCTTTTCTTTTCTTTTCTTTTCTTTTCTTTTCTTTCTTTCTTTTCTTTTCTTTTTCTTTCTTTTTCTTTTCTTTCTTTTCTTTCTTTTCTTTTTTTTCTTTCTTTTCTTTATTTTCTTTTCTTTTCTTTCTTTCTTTTCTTTTCTTTCTTTTCTTTCTTTACTTTCTTTTCTTTTTTCTTTCTTTTCTTTCTTTTCTTTTCTTTTTCTCTTTTCTTTCTTTCTTTCTTACTTTCTTTTCTTTCTTTTCTTTCTTTCCTTCTTTTCTTTCTTTTCTTTCTTTCCTTTCTTTCCTTTCTTACTTTTCTTTCTTTTCTTTCTTTCCTTTCTTTTTCTTTTTTTCTTTCTCTTTCTTTCTTTCTTTCTTTCTTTCTTTCTTTTTCCTTCTTTCTTTCTTTCCTTCTTTCTTTCTGTTCCAATTAAGTTCAGGCATTACCTAACCACCTCGAAGGATGCTCCTCAGAAAGCAAGAGAGGCCCAACATACACATACAGAAACCTCTTCCTGGTTGACCCCAAGGCTAGCAGCATGCTTGGCGCTTGACCTGCTGTTATCTCCACGTGAGATTATGTTTAAGCCTCACCCGACAGTTGGAAAAACCAGCCCGGTGCTTCAAAGCTGGAATGTAGCACGATCCAGTGATGGCAGGGCTAGAGAGATAGCAAAGGGCCCGGTCGCGAAGGACTTTGTATGTCTTCTCCAAAGTTTGGACTTTATCCCAAAAGAAATGGTTAGCCTTTGGGGCGTGTTGAATAGGGGAATGGCAACGTGAGATTTGCCCTTTTAGAAAAGTCACTCATTCACTCAGACTTTAGAAAAAGTATGTATGAAGAATAAATTACAGCGGGGCTGTTCTGGAGACAAGGAAACTCACAGACTATTGCAGTCATCCAAAAATAAGTGTGTCACTGACGGGGGCACCTGCCGGGGCGATCACAGGGTATTATACTGTATGTTGGCAGATCGGACTCCAATAAAAAAATATACAGAAATAAAAAAAATGTGTTAGTATATGCGTGTCAAACTGGCAAAACATACTTTACACAGAGTGAACAGTGGTTCTCTTTGGAAGATGAGATTGCTAAATCATGTATTTCTTACATTGCTTGAATATTTTTTACGAAGAGAAAGTATTCATTTTTATTAATCAGAAAAAAAATCTTTTTTTTTAAATATACAATGATTCAGATGAGAAATTATGAGAGCATCAGCCTGGTTAGTCAGTGATGCCACAGCAGGTGTTAAGAGTTAAAAAAAAAAAAAGTTCCAATTTAGCCATATCAAATTGAAGCTTCTTGTTGCTCACCTAGAAGCAGTTAGAGGACGTACATTTTGTATATTTTGAAATGACCCTAGAAGGCAGAGGTCTGAGTTAAGATTCAGGAGTTGTCACTACACAGTAATTGATGATCACAGACGTCTTTGAGTTCCCCAAGGAAGAGTAAGTAGTGTGAGAAATTAAGGTCCAGTCCAGTATAAAACACCAATATATAAAGGTTGTATATAAAAAGAGTGGCCAGGATCCTGTTATGATTAAAACCTACACCAAATAGTCTACCCATTACCTGAGAAGTATCTTATCACTGGATCCAGAATTTAAAAGTACCTTAGTAGTTTCCCTAGTAAAATCCAACATTGCAGACACCAAAAAGTAATATTCAGCCCTTATTTTTAGGGTTCAACAATATAATTAGTGAAAAATGATATAAAAATAGAAGGTTGTGGGCACTTGGGTGGCTCAGTTGGTTAAGCAACTTGCCTTCGGCTCAGGTCATGATCCCGGGGTCCTTAGGATTGAGCTTCCTCTCCTTCCATTGCTCCCTCTGCTTGTGCTCTCTCATTCTTTTTCAAACAAATAAACAGAATCTTAAAAAAAAATATATATATATATATATATATATGATCGCAATACATCGTGAAAAATTCAAGAATTGAAATTGTATGAGACCCTGACATCATACAGAGGAGGAAGTCATTAATTCTATCTGGAGGAAATGGAAGTCAGGTGATCAGGAAGTGTTTCTGGAGGGTAATTGTCTGAATTGGGCTTTCAAGAATGTACAAAGTTGACTAGTTGGGCACAGGGAAAAAGGTAACAATAATAATCCCAATAATACTAACTGTCATTTACTGAGAGCTTACCATGTGTCAGGCGTTGCTTCAAGTCAGTTTCAATACCTATTTAGTCTCACGACGCTATGAGGTACTTACTGTCCCCATTATACAGATGAAGCAACTGAGGCCCAGGAAGTGGTCATCCAGCTGATGAGCAGAAGTCAAAAGAATGGTATGCATAAGTGCAGCAGTGTATTTGAGAATCCCTGGAGCAGAGTATGTGACAGAGAAAGTGGGGGTAAATAGGACTAGGAAGGAAAGCTGGGGCTGCATCCTGAAGAGCCACTGTAAGCCCCTAGGACTGTACGTGCTAGGCAGTGGAGAGTTTGCAAAGGATTGCAAACACAGTCAAGACAGGATCACATTTAATCACCGTAATGTATAATCAACACACATTCCCAAGACGGGAGACTCTGCCAAACTTCCCGGCGTCGCCTCCTACCGCGTTGCCAAACTCATTCCTCATTCTAACCAAAACAATCTGCTGACAGTCCCTGATTCTCTGTCATGTTTCCATGCCTGTGCACATGATCTGCCATATGTCCCAAGCCCGTTTCTACTTCCGTCACCTACGTACCTCCTTCAGCCTGTCAAAATTAGCTTCAATTCTCTCTCGTCTCAGCACAGGTTTCTTTTCTTTTCTTTTTTTTTTAACTTGGCATAGAATTCAGGGGTCCAGGAAATTACCTTGAACCAAACGTCTAAATAAATGTTAGCACGTCTTTCTATTATGAATGTAGATCATGAACCACAAAAGTCTTAGCGGTTCTTGTGACTTTGCAACACAAGAAAACACAGCTATTTCTGTATCACATTATAGTTGCCATAGATATCTCAAAATGTTATTTACACTAATCACTACCTCAACCTTAAATGTTAATAATTATGTCCACTACTGGATCTTACTCCTTAATGAGTTAGTAAAGAAGCACATATCGTTACTGTAGTGAATTTTTGTTTTTAAAAGTATCTTAATAGCTGTTCCTTTGCAATCCAAGGTATTCTTTATGCATTTAAAAATATCATTCTGAAAATGGGCCCCTAGGCTTCCCCAGACCGCCAAAGAGGTCCACAGCACAAAAACAAAAGTTAGTACAAACTTCCAGTTATAAAATAAAAAAGTCACAAGGACGCATAGTACAGCATGGGCATATGGTCAAAACTATTATAACAATGTTGGATGACAAATGGTGGCTCCCCTTACTATGGCGATCACACAATAATGTGTAGAACTGTTGAATCACTATGTTGTGCACCTGAAATTAATATAGCATTGCATGTCATCTCTACTCCAATAATAATAAAAAAAAATTTTAAGTAACTCCTTTTTAGGAGTCTTTAATGACACCCTCTCTCTCCTTCTCTCCTATCCAGCACCCCACCATTTCTGAATTAGGTGTCCCTCCATTGCTTGCTTTCTGATTACCCATTTTAACTTTTGCATGCCTCCCTGATATATCTTGTCTGCTTTGTCAGCCAGTCCTCTGAGCTCTCTGAATACTAGAACTATGTTCACCATCGCTCTGTGCGCAGTGCCTTTCAGTTAAAGAATGAATGCTTAATAATTAAAAGCTGTTGAACTAATCGATCAATTAGAATGTAAACCCCAAAGTGTCTAAAATATGCCAAGGCAATTGTAAGCTAAATGATGAGATGCTAAATAAACAAATAATCCCAATGTGACTCCACCGAAGTTGACTACTACTCTCTTAGATTCTTATGGGAGACCCAAGAGTAAATATTTCATTTTGGATTGTTTTTCATTTACAAATAACAATAAATTCAGTTGAAACAGGCTTAAATCAAATGGATTTATTGATTTACATAATAGAAAGGGGCAGAGATACGTCTTCAAGAACGGCCTGGTCTAAACCGCATGTCAGTTTCTAGGTGACTCAAGGTGCTTGGAGGATGGTCCAGAGGCGGCTTCCACGGGGAACAAGACAGCTGCCAGCAGTAACGGGAGCCAGGTGCTCCCTCCTTCAGGTCCAGAGGGAGGGCCCACAACCACAGAAGTCTGGCAGTTGACACTCATTAAAGGACCCTGTCCAATCCCTGTATCCAGGAGAGCGTTTGGCTCAGGCCTGAGTTACCTAAACAAATCCCTGCAGGGGAGGTGGTTACCCTGATTAGTTTTGCCCAATAACCACTCATTTCTGAATCCAGAAAGTTGGGGATAAACCATCCCAAACTGCAAAAACTGTTTCATAATAGGAACTAGGTGGGAAAGATGATAGGGAGACAAAAACGAGCAGTTAGCAAAAATACTACATTCAGACTTAAAGTGAGATTTTCACTTGGAAAAAAAAAACTTGCCTCTTGTCATGGTGTCTTGAACTAAATAAAATGAAATAAAATATGATTTTCAATTATATCAATAAGTAGTGAGTGAATAACATCATCAAACAGCAAATTTATTTCTTTTTTTTTTTAAGATTTTACTTATTTATTCATGAGAGACACAGAGAGAGAGGCAGAGACACAGGCAGAGGGAGAAGCAGGCTCCATGCAGGGAGCCTGACACAGGACTCGATCCCAGGACCCCAGGACCACACCCTGGGCTGAAGGCAGGCGCTCAACCACTGAGCCACCCAGACATTCCAGCAAATTTATTTCTTATTCAAATGTTACTGAGATAGAATTCAATCCGACAATTCAAATTTGTAACTTGACTGTTGAGTCTACTAGATAATACAGCTACCTCTTTGTCCTACAGCCACCTCTTCTTAATTTCCCTCTTGGTGCGCCTAAGAATCCAAATAGTGGTCAATTGACTGACACCCAGCAATGACCAGAGAATTAAGCCTGATTCTCGGATTGAATTTTAGCATAAATGTATATATCTGTATCAGCTTTAGACAAAGCATCTGATCCTCATCCTAGTGTCTTAATTTAATAAAAGCAATCATATCACAGTATGAAATACAGAATGCACTGTACACAATAATAAAATCTCCCTGGTTGTATTTTATAAATGCATCAACAGACCTACAGCTAAGATTGGTGGTTAACTAATCTTACTCAATCCCCCTTACTTTGAATACTAATATATTTCTTATTTCTAATGCAAACATTAAAGCAAGTTCAGACTAGTCCTTTTTCCGCTCCTTCTCTGAAGACTTATATTTCATATTTTCACAATAATCTAAAGAATGATTTCCTACACTCCATATTGGTTGAGCTAGGTCTAGGAGACTTCTGGTTGGATGGGTGATACAGCTGCCTGGCTAATGAGGTTATCGTCTGGAGCATCCCCTGACAACATTCCTAACGGTGCACTGAAAATGAAAATAACAAACCACGTAGATCAATACCTTCCTTACACATTTTACATCCATCTCTCTAGGTCTCAGTATTTTCCTGTTTCCTCTCAATCTTCCCACTTCCTTTCTCTGAGGCAATGTTGGGCACTTTCTCTTTTTTTCCCTCCTATTTCTGATCAGGGATTATTAGTGATTTAGTCAGATCTCTCTTAAATAATCAGAAAAAAATCAGAGAGGCAGAGGTTGCCAAGGAAACCAGAGCCAATAGCTGTGGAAGTTCCAGAAGGAAGGAAGGAATTCCTCTGAGACAGATAAAACACACAGACTTATGCAGGAGAGAGAGGAAAGATGCCAAGAGCGTAATGAGAAAACAAGTCAATATGAGATGAATATGAAAAGATAACATTGTGCCATTTATAGGTGAGATTATTTTTAGATCACCAACAAGGGCTTGGAACAAGAGACAGTACAGGGACAGGATAGGAGTGGATTTTTCCCTAAAAGAGGCTAAGATGAAATAAGAGATTAAATGGAATGGATGGATCAGGGTCAGTACTTGTGTCCATGGCTTCCTGGTTCTGTTTTATTGCCTAGAATACATCCAGCTACATACCGTATCCATTAACCTAAATATTCCTCAAGATAACATCCAACTCAATATGTCCAATGTAAAGCTTATTTCCATGAGCAATCCCACTGGCAAACCTGTATATCACTTCCATCACTCTTAATTCCTCCCTCATTCAACCAGTTACTAAATCTTGACCTTTCTACCTTTCACATGGCTTTAAAATTGAACCATTTCTCTCGACTTTACAGTGACCATCGTTGGGTTCAGGTCACTATTGCTTAAAACTGCCTCCAAACTGTGGTGTCTCTGATTTCCATTTCCCTTTCATGCGTGCATGTGCAGAACCCCACATCCATTCACCCCTTGGACTGCCAGATTTATAAATACAATTATAGGACATTCGGTTAAATTTGAGTTTCAGATAAACAATTTTTGATGTAAGTAGTTCCAAATATTGCATTGGACTATATTGCAAATATCCATTCAATAATTGAAACATACTTATACTAAAAGATTACTGTTATCTGAAACTCAAGTTCACCTGCGTGTCCTACTATTGTATTTTATCAGGCAAACTTACTCACCTCTCATTTGTTTGTGTTATTTAGATTTATGTATGTAGTTAAAGTACGAATCTGAAAGTATCAGAATAATAACAGCAAATTCAGGATAGTGGTTTCTATGGAGCATGAAGGAAAGAAGTGCCTTCAGTTAAGTATTCATAAGGAAATTCCATCATAGACATATTTGTATTAAGCACATATTTCTAATTTTTGCTTTTAGGGTCCCCCCCCCTTTTAAAAGGTGTTTATGTTTCATTTCTTAAGCTTCGTGATGTATATACAGAATTTTTAATATTACCATGCTTTTTTGTGTGCATCAAATATTTATACTAAATATTTTTTAAATCTTCAATAGCCCTCTAGAAAAAGTCCAAAGAACTGAAAGCGGATTACAAACATCATCATGGTGTCATTGACTCTGTTTACCAATAATGTTGGCACTTTCAGTTTGTACACAACTGTTTGTTTGTCCTGAATAATTTTCCTCAAAAGTTCATCTGTACTATTTCCTCTTGTCCTTAAATCTCAAATTAGTTGCCAGTACTTCACCTGCACCTTATCTTATCTGAGTTAGGTGCTTCTATGTACTGCCAGGGAATTCAGCACTTTGACCACTACTTATGTTTATTTTTGCCAAGTGTAATTGCTGACTTAGTTTTCTGTATCTTCCATGGAAATACAAGTTCTAAAAGTTTAGAGACTATGTTCCATTCACCATAACATCTATGGCCCCCACCCAGTGCCTGGTACCAGTGGACCCTCAGTATATATTTGCTGTGGTAATTAATTGGTTAATGGATGATGGGCTGGTTTATTTAACATTCTTGAGGTGTTTTATAAATTTACTTTCCATACGAACCCTATATTATAATCAGTATCTAGATGAAATCGTAAATCTTACCACTCGTAGTGTGTAGATTAGAAATCATTACCTGGGATAAAGTTCTCTTCTGTCATTCACATTGCAAAGTTTGGTTTCCATATTATCTGTCCCCTAAACTAGGTCTTGCCTTTTTTTTTTTTTTTAGGTCTTGCTTTTTGTTAGAATAAACACATAGCAAGTGTCCCTCGGCTTGTACAAACCACACTCAGCCTTACAGGTAAGTTTCTGAAAATTGCTTTGCGTATCTATAAATTCAAATTTGATAAATAGGGACGCCCAGGTGGTTCAGCGGTTTAGCACTTGCCTTTGGCCCAGGGCCTGATCCTGGGGTCCCTGTATCCTGGTCCCACGTTGGGCTCCCTGCAGGGAGCCGGCTTCTCCCTCTGCCTGTGTCTCTGCCTCTCTCTCTCCCCGTGTCTCTCATGAATAAATAAATAAAATCTTTTTAAAAAGATTTGATAAATACAGTAGCCATGATGACATTGTATGGTAAGTGTTCTGCATTAACACTGAGCACTGGCATTTATGAAATCCAATGAAGATTTCATTGTTAAGTGTATTTTCTTCTCAGGTTGCTCCTTCCTTAATCTTCCTTAAAGTCCAAGTGCTTCTAACTAAAGATTTGTGATTTACTAACAGCTCCAAATGCCAATGTAAATATCAGTGCATTGCTACCTTAATAAAAGAATAAAACCTTTCTTTACTTCCTTGGGTTTGCTTCCTTGAGCTTTCTCCCTTCTATTTATCTGTTTTCTAGATACCATTATTACTCTTCCTTCAAGGAGCAGAAGGAACCCTGCCTGATTTTAAGATGCTTCATAGAGTCTTTGTTCCTTAGCATTTCCTCTTTTTCATTAACAAGAGAAAAGACAGATACTGGT
The DNA here is from genome assembly GCF_003254725.2 of Canis lupus dingo. Taxonomy (NCBI): domain Eukaryota; kingdom Metazoa; phylum Chordata; class Mammalia; order Carnivora; family Canidae; genus Canis; species Canis lupus. Next base: position 75,173,548 of record NC_064248.1, on the reverse strand, counting down.
GAATAGTTGAGTTTAGAACGTGTTGAGCAGGGTAAAACAGTATGTGAAATTGCTATCATAAGGATGGTGTCATAAGGATGCCATCTTTACTCCAACTTTACCCTCTTTTTTTTTTCCTTTTCTCAAACTTTCTCATTCTAGCACTCAGGTAACTCTTATCCTCACATTCTACCTTTGCAGCTTCCAAAATAGCATCATTCGGGTCATTTGGGGGCAATATCATGAGTAGAAAAATAAGTCAAGCAATCATAAAATTACTGAGGACCCCTAATGCTAAAATCTAAACCTATTATGGTTCCTTGACTGTTAGGAACATTTGGCCCAGGGAATGTGAAGGGCTATTATTGTTGGTAGAATGTTGGCTGACAGTCAAGAGCTTTCTATAGTGACACTTAGGAAGATAGACTCACCGTAGTCTGTGAGCTTGTCATCACTGGGACAAGTAAAGAAATCTAATTTTGTCAATTCCCTAAGAGTGAATCCATTTTCCAGGGATGGATATGAGATAGCCAAGGATAAAAGACTAATATATCAGAATTCCAATCTAAAATTAATGGTTGAATGTACTAGAATTATCCATCAGTGCACCCCCCTGTAGACAAACTGCATGCAAGGCCAAATAAGCAGAAGGCTGCTTGGTGAGCATGGAATCAGAATAAGAGGAGTCAAGTATTTGATTCTAATGTTTAATGGCATTACATTTTGGGAACCTGATGTGCACTCTTCCACAAGAAGGAAATGCTGTCTGTGAGGCAGATGGAGGCTCACAAGACCTGAGGAGTAATAATCCACTCCTCACCAGCACACCATGCTTTGAGGGTCAGGGCCAACTTGTGTCTCTATGACTCATTTTCCTTTGCATTCCTGGATGACTAACACTTCCATCCCTCAATCTCATATGCATCTACTTGTTGCTTTTTTTTTTCTTTAGCTATATTAAAACATTCCATGAAACCTCAAACCATAAAACTCCTAGAAGAAAACACAAGGAGTAATCTCTTGAACATGCCCTTAGTTAACATATCTCTAGGTCTATCTCCTAAAGCAAGGGACACAAAAGCAAAATTAAACTACTGGGACTATACCAAAATGAAAAGCTTTTGTACAGTGAAGAAAACCATTGACAAAATGAAAGGCAACCTACTGAATGAGAGAAGATATTTGCAAGTTATATATCCAATAAGGGTTAATGTCCAAAATAATAAGAATTTATACAACTCGGGAATCCCTGGATGGCTCAGCGGTTTAGCACCTGCCTTCGGCCCAGGGCGTGATCCTGAAGACCCGGGATCAAGTCCCACGTCGGGCTCCCTGCATGGAGTCTGCTTCTCCCTCTGCCTGTGTCTCTGACTCTCTCTCTCTCTGTGTGTGTGTGTGTGTGTCTCTCATGAATAAATAAAACCTTAAAAAAAGAATTTATACAACTCAAAACAAAACAAAACAAAAATCTGATTAAAAAGTAGGCAGAGAACCCAATTAGACATATCTCCAAAGAAGACATACAGATGGCCAATGGGGACATGAAAACATGCTAAACAGTACTAATCATCAGGAAAATGTAAAGCAAAGCCATAATAAGATACCTGTCAGGATGGCCAGTATCAAAAAGACAAGAAATAACAAGCTTTGGTGGGAATTTGGAGAAAAAGGAATCCATGTGTACTATTGGTGGAAATGTAAATTAGTACAGCCATGTGGGAAATAGGATGGAGATCCCTCAAAAAATTAAATAAGGAAATACCATACAATCCAGTAATTCCACTACTGTTTATTCAAAGAAAACAAAAACATTAATTTGAAAAGACATGTGCACCCCTACATTTATTTTATTTTTAAAGATTTTTATTTATTTATTCATGAGAGACACAGAGAGAGAGAGGCAGAGACACAGGCAGAAGGAGAAGCAGGCTCCCCGTGGGGAGTCCAATGCAGGACTGGATCCCAGGACCCCGGGGTCACGCCCTGAGCCAAAGGCAGACGCTCAACCGCCGAGCCACCCAGGCGCCGCTGCACTGCTACGTTTATTGCAGTATTATTTATAATAGCTAAGATATAGAAGAAATCTGTGTCCATCAGTAAATGAATAGTTGTATGTCAATTATTCTTCAACAGAGAAACAAATACACAAATATAAAAACATTCCCTGTGATTATTATCAACTCTGATACAGGAAGCCATTATATTTCTTTAGAAGACTTTACACATCTATACTCAAATATATTATGTGATGATTTCAACTTCTTTTACCTTATGTAATTATATTTCATCTATTTTTTTTAAGATTTTGTTTATTTTTTCATGAGACACACACACACACACACACACACACACACACACACAGAGAGAGAGAGAGGCAAAGACACAGGCAGAGGGAGAAGCAGGTTCCAAGCAGGGAGCTCAATGTGGGACTCAATCCCAGGACCCCAGGATCATGACCTGAGCCAAAGGCAGACACTCAACCACTGAGCCCCCCAGGTGCCCCTCATTTTATCTTTTAATAAGATATTATTTGTTTGTTTTCTTATTATTGAAGTGCAGCTGTAATAACATAAATTGCTTATGTAACATAAATTATTTCACTGATGCATCTATTTTCTGAGATCATTTACTCAAGATTTTATTAAGCACATATGTTCTCTGAGTGACCACTTTGTAATTGAAGCCTTTTGATTGGGTATATTTCAGTCATATAATTATAATAATCTCTTTTATTGGTATCGTAACACATTTGCCTATAAACCATAAGGTATTCCATATACCCAGTATCTCAAGGGGGCAAAAAAAATTAAATATATACTTATTCTTTTCAAACTATTCCAAAAAATATAAATGAAAGGAAAACTTTCATCCAATGAGGACAGCATTACCCCAATACCAAAACCAGATAAAGACTCCATTAAAAAGAGAATTACAGGCCAATAACCATGATGAATATGGAGGCAAAAATTCTAAACAAAATACTAATAAATCAAATCCAATAGTACATTAAATCATTCACCATGATCAAATGGAATTTACTCCTGGGCTGCAAGAAGGATTCACTTTGCACAAATCAATCGATGTGATACAACACATTAGTAAAAAAATAAAAATAAAAAAATAAAAAGGATAAGAACCATATGACCATCTCAGTAGATGAAGTATGAACATACTCCACATAATAAAGGCTATATATGAAAAAACACAGCTAGTATCATCCTCAATGGGGAAAAACTGAGAGCTTTCCCTCTACCATCAGGAACAGAAAAGGGACGTCCACTCTCACCACTATAACATAGTATATTGGAAGTCTTAGCCCCAGCAATAAGACAAGAAAACGAAATAAAAAGTATCCAAAAGTGGCAAGGAGAACCCAAAAGACTCCACCAAAAAACTGCTAGAACTGATGATACACAAATTCAGTAAGGTCTCAGGATACAAATTCAGTCTATGGAAATCTGTTGCATTTCTATATACCAAGAATAATGAAGCACCAGAAAGAGAAATCAAGGAATCAATCCCATTTACAATTGCATCAAAAATCACAAGACACCTAGCAATAAACCTAACCAAAGAGGTGAAAGACCTCTACTCTGAGAACTATAAAACACTGATGAAATAAACTGAAGATGACACCAAGAAATGGAAAGACATTCCATGCTCATGGATGGGAAGAACAAATATTGTCAAAATGTCTATACCACCCAAATTAATCTATAGATTTATAAAACCCCTATCAAAATCTATAGATTAATTAAATCCCTATCAAAATGCCACCCAAAGTAATCTATAGATTAATAAAATCCCTATTTTATTAATAAAATCTATAGATTAATAAAATCCCTATCAAAATACCAACAGCATTTTTCACAGAGCTAGAACAAACAATCCTAAAATCTGTATGGAACCACAGATGACCCCGAATCGCCAAAGCAACACTGAGAAGGAAAAGCAAAGTCGGAAACATCAAAGTTCCGGACCTCAAGTGACATTACAAAGCTGCAGCGATCAAAACAATATGGTCCTGGCACAGAAACAGACACACAGATCAATGGAACAGAAGAAAAAACCCAGAAATGGATCCACAAGTGTAGAGTCAACTCATCTTCAACAAAGCAGGAAAGAAGGTCCAGGGAGAAAAAGACAGTCTCTTCAACAACTGGTGTTGGGAAAACTGAACGGCAACATGCAGAAGAATGAAACTGGGCCACTTTCTTACACCAGACACAAAAATAAATTCAAAATGGATGAAAGACCTAAATGTGAGACCTGAAACCATCAAAATCCTAGAGGAGAACACGGGCAGCAATTGCTTTGACATTGGCTGCAGCAACTTCTTTCTAGGTATGTCTTCCTGAGGCAAGGGAAACAAAATAAAAAATGAACTATTGGGACTTCATCAAGATAAAAAGCTTCTACACGGCAAAGGAAACAATCAACAAAACTAAAAGGCAGCCTACAGAATGAGGGATGATAACTGCAAATGGCATATCTGATAAAGGGTTAGTATCCAAAATATATCATGTATAAAACTCAACACCCAAAAAACAAATAATCCAGTAAACAAATGGGCACAAGACATGAATAGACATTTTTCCAAAGAAGATATCCCGATGGCCAACAGACACATGAAAAGATGCTCAACATCACTCACCATCAGGGAAATACAAATCAAAAACTACGATGAGATATCACTTCACACCTGTCAGAATGGCTAAAATTAACAGCACAGGAAGCAAGAGGTGTTAGTGAGGATATGGAGAAAGGGGAATCCTCTTATATTGTTGGTGAGAAAGCAAACTGGTGCAGCCACTCTGGAAAACAGTATGGAGCTTCCTCAGACAGTTAAAAATAGAACTACCCTATGATTCAGCAATTGAACTACCTTGGTAAATACTTTGGGTAATTACCCAAAGGTTATAAAACCACTAATACAAAGGGATACATGCACCCTGATGTTTATAGCAGCATTCCCAACAATAGCCAAATTAGGGTTGGAGCCCAGATGTCCACTGACTGATGAACAGACAAAGATGATGTGTAGTATGTATGCATGTATGTATGTATATATGTTATGGAATTAACTCAGCCATCAGTAAGAATGAAATCTGGGGTGCCTGGGTGACTCAGTCGGGTAAGTGTCTGTCTTCAGGTCAGGTCATGATCCCGGGGTCCTGAGATGTAGCCCAGCATTAGGCTCTCTGCTTAAGGAGGAGCCTGCTTCTCCCTCTCTCTCTACCTGCCGCTCTGCCTGCTTGTGCTTTCTCTCTCTCTCTCTCAAATAAACAAATCTTTTTTTTAAGAAAAAGAAATCTTGATATTTGCAAAGATGTGAGTGGATCTAGAGACTATTATACTAAGCAAAATAAGTCAGTCTGAGAAAGACAAATACTGTATGATCTCCCTCACAAGTGGAATATAAGAAACAAAACAAATGAGCAAAGGGAAAAATAAAAGAGAGAGAATGGGGCAAACCAAGAAACAGATTCTGAACTACAGAGAAAAAACTGTTGGTGATTAGAAGGGAGGTGGATGAGGGAATGTATTAAACAGGTGATGGGGATTGGGGAGTGCACTGTTGTGATGAGCACCGGATGTCACATAGGAGTGTTGAATCACTACATTGTACACCTGAAAGTAATATATGGGATGTTAACTACCTGGAACTCAAATAAAACCTTAGAAAATACATATTGATTATTTGCTGTGACATTTGGACTTTCAAATTCTTTTCAACATAAAATAGCTGCATATATTCATCTAATAAGACATGGTCCAAAAATTAATGATGATGGGTCTTTGTGGTCCCTAGTAATAAATCCTGTCTAATTTTCTTTTCATAGTATAAAGTATATTCTTATGCAATATACGCCAGTGCATTAAGACCCAGTAGTTCTTTTATGTTGTTGTTTTAAGATTTTACTTATTTATTTGAGAGAGATTGAGAGTGTAGGAGCAGGGGCAGAGGGAGAGAGAGAAGTAGATTCCCCCTGAGCATGGAGCTCGATGTCTCTGGGATCATGACCTGAGCTAAAGGCAGATGTTTCCCTGACTCAGCCACTCAGGTATTCTAAGACCCAGTAGTCCTTAAACACTATTACCAAATAGCCATATAAGTCCCCAAAGCAGCGAAGGCTAACAATCTTTGTTTTCCACATTAAGTCAGAAATTTTAGTTCATTAATTTTTCTTTTTTTTTTTTTAGGGACTTTATTATTTTTTTAGAGAAGTTTTAGGTTCACCACAAAAATAAGAGGAATTTACAAGGATTTCCCATGTGCCTCACATGTACGGCCTCCTCCATTGGCAACATGCCCCACCAGAGTGGGAGGTACATTTATTACAACTGATGAATCTGCATTGACACATCACACTCACTCACCCTAAATCCATAGTTTACATTAGAGTTCACTCTTAGTATCGTACATTCTATGGGTTTGGACAAATATATGACATTCAACCACCATTATAGTCTCACACAATCTGTTTCCATTGTCCTAAAAATCTACTCTGCTCCACTTTACTTAAAATAATCTGTTTTTCTTGGTTAAATACATATTATTCATTATTTACTTGGATTAACAAACTTCATTTCCTACATACATTATTAACAACACCTTCTTCAGCCAAAAGTACAATCAATTGTTGGAGTGAAATAAATGGCTATTAGCTTGCACAGACTCTAATTTATTGTGCCTGATAGCTGTTCAAGGAAAGAGACTTACAGGCCTGGATATGGTTAGTCAGGCACAGAATCAATCAATGGGATTATATTCTGAGCAATGCAAAGGAGGAATTGTTTCTATTGCCTTAGAGACTGAGAAATTACAAGACCAAATAGCCATTCATCAATCCCGTGTAACAAAACAGACATCATTCTAGACCTTCTAGCTCCATACACCCAGTGAATCTCTGACAGTAAAAGATCATCTTTCATTTGTAATCTGTTGCAGACTGATAATTTTGTAAAACACAACAAAAACAAATAGTGAGAAAAATGAAAATTTGGCGTGTCATGTGAAATTTTACTAGAACCGAAAGACACAAAATCACTGTCAATTTTTTTATGTCGCTTACTCTTAATTTCTGACCTGTAACAAATAGTTCCCTGATGGGCATTGACATGCAAACCACACTTTGAGTAGCACCATCCTTTACAAAATATGGTTTATTTCCACTTTTCTGTTGAAAAGAAGCTGAGGCTTAGATAGGTAAAATAAGGTACTTAAATTCATTCAGATAATCAATAGCGTAGACCAAATTTGTACCCACGACTGATCCCAAATTCTGAAGTTTTAAATAAGTATGATATGCAGTTTCACTGACACTTCTAAAATTGTGTTGTCCAATATAATAAGTGCTCGCTACATATAATTATATTGTATAGATTGTATGTTACAATGATATAGAATTAATTTTGTGCCTTTAGTTTTCAGTTGCACTAGTGACATTTCGAGTACTGAAAAGCCATGTATGGCTAGTGGCTACTATATTGGGTAGCACAAATAAAGGCCAAAAAGAAAGTTTTACTGGACTGTGCTGCTCTAGAATATCAGTAATTTCTTTTAGAGATTATTCATCTCATTTATAAGTTAGCGTTAGACACTTTGGGGGTGCCTGCTATCACACAATGAGCCCTCTCTTCAAAAAATTGCCCTCACCTCCCCAATCTGCAAATCAAGAGAGTTCTTATCCTCTGTGACTCTGCCCTTCCTCTCTTGTCGTGTCGAATTGAACCAGATGAGGACACATCAGATAAATGTGTCTCTTATCCTTAGGAGAGGGTGCACACTTATCTTAAAATGATTGACTCTGAAGGAAAGAGAATATTCATAATCTACTAATTCCAATATTCCCAGGAGAAGAGATTATGACAATTAAGGCTTGTAAACAGGCATTTGACCCAGAGTCCCTCCGAATACCTGTCCCAGCTCAAACAACTATCGTTAAAGGTTAAGGCTGAGTTCTACTAAAATGGTAGCTTGTCGGACACCTGATGGATGGGGGGAGGGAAGGTACCAAGAGAGAGAAAACAGTCCTGAGCTTTGTATCCGCAGCTATAGCCAGCAACGGCTGTGAGTTTACTACCTACCAGACGCTGTATGCCCTTTACATGTGTTGTTTCATTCAAACGATCCTTTGAATACATCAGTTTTACAAATGAGTAAATCAAGATAGCTGAGGTTTACAGCCGATGAAGGCATAGTTGAAAGCCTCAGTGGTTGTTGAAACTTCACAAAATCAGAAAAATACTATGTAAAAACCATAAAATGTTGGGTTGGAAAAACTCAATATGAATTCATAAACTTATAAAGAAATATCATTTTCCATTTCTGTGCTGAAAGTCATCAAGCACCAATGTCAGTAGCAGCATCTTGGCCTACCACCGAAAGTCATGCATGACCCTTGCAGCCCAGATATTTGTCCCTTAAAGCTGTTCTAGGAAAAAAAGCAATAGGATTCTGTAGAGGATGTTGAAAAAAAAATTTTGTTTGAAAATCTGTTTTTTATTTGTCTGTCGTTAGAAAGCAAGGATAATTTTAATAATGTCTGGGCAGTATATTTCTTTATTTCTAAAAAATTTTTATTTGTTTATTTGAGATACAATGAGAGAGAGAGAGAGCACACACGCACACACAAACAGGGGGAAGGGAGAGAGGGAGAAGCCGGCTCTTCCCCGAGCAGGGAGCCAGACGTGGGGCTCGATTCCAGGCTCCTGGCATCCTGACCTGAACTGAAGGCAAACGCTGAGCCAACTGAGCCACCCAGGAGCCCCCTCAGGGGCAATATTTAAGGACTAAGAGCCATCATAAGGGATTTCCAGCCACCAAGTCCTGACAATCTGAGCATCAGAATCTTTATTATCATGATTTTGCTAACTGAAACAAGTTGAGTATAAAAAGCCCATGAATTTGCTAATGATATTGAAAAAAGAAAGGTTAATGTAGGATGTACAAAAAGGTGTTTTGAATATTAAAGAATGAATATAATAGATATTCAAGTTTTAATGATTTTAATATAAATAAGGGACATTAATATATAGGCGTGTTTTGTTAATTCCATAAGTATGTGTCTGTGAAATATGGATAGGTGCTTTTTTTCTACCTGTATAAGCAAGATATATATAGAGAGAGAGAACTCTAAGTGAGCCAAATGCTTCCAGAAAAAAAAAAAAAAATAAGGTACTGGGCCAGAATTAAATGGGCTAATCAATCCCCTTGGTAATATAGGAAAGCCAAGCAGAAAATGCATCCAGCAATTGATTAGAACCAGTGGTTATATACAACAAGCACTTAAAAGAGGATTCAACAATGTGTTCTGTAAGAATAAAATAACCGACTATCCTAAATATAATTAACTAAAAACGTTGATCCCTCATCTTCTGATACATAAAACCTTCAGAAGTACTTTACATGACCCTACTCAGTGAATTAGAAATAAGATTTTGATATGACTTACAAAGTGACTAATATTTCATCAGATTAGATCCCATAATATCACATGACAATATCTGAGAGTAGGTGGTTTATTGGTTATGAACAGGAACCCTGGAGCCAGTCTGCTTGGATTCAAGATAAGTTACTTTAGGCAAGTCATTTGACTTTTCTGTGCCTCAATTTCCTTAGCTATAAAATGTTTTTGAGGGAAGGGAGTTTGGCAGTGCAGGGAGGAACGAGGCATGTGGTAAGGTTATTGCAACGTTAGATAGAGTATTTGATAAATAAATCAATAGACAGTATTTGGTAAATAAATTTAGTCCTTAGGGACTAAATTCCAGTATGATTCAGTAGATAGCAAACTGCCACCCCTAATTCTGATACTAATGATCAACTAAGGATAAATGTCATTTTTAAAATCATTGATATGCGCCTCAAAGGTTCCCCTTTTAGGTGGTCTTTCTCCATCTGAGAGAAATAGCAACCCTATTAGTTCAAAGCAATTCTTCATTTACTTTGTCTTCACACTGGCATTTGCACTCCCATCCCTTTTCCCCATATTTAGTATTCCCTAAAGTAGCCTCTAGACACATTGAGATATCTAGGCTGTCCAAAGTTTCTTCAGATGTACTAATTCTATTCTTTTTTTAAAAGATTTTATTTATTCATTCATGAGAGACACAGAAAGAGAGGCAGAGACACAGGGAGAGGGAGAAGCAGGCTCCTCACAGGGGGCCTGATGTGGGACTCGATCCCGGATCCTGGGATCATGCCCTGAGCCGAAGGCAGACGCTCAACCGCTGAACCACCCAGGCATCCCTCAATTATTTTCTTGATAGCACTTTGACCATAAAATTGCATAGGTTTGAGTGGTCTGCCTCAATCCAACGTTGTTCTTTTTATTGCATAATCTTGCAGATTGTGAGGGTTGTAGTGGCATACACAATACATGAGGTTGTAGCATCAACCCAAATCCTGAAGTAATCATCACCCCGAAATTATTGTTATCATTCCAGGTTTAACATGTTCATCGTGATAAATATTTATGTGGTCACAGCATTAGGCTAGTCGTTTGGAATAAAAGGCGATACAAAAGTTATTTTTTTAAAAATGGCATCTGCCAATAAGATGCTTAAAATCACTAAGGGAGAGAATATATACATTAAAAAAGACAACAAGGTTGTTTACAGTACAAATATGACAGATAAGCAATTTGTATGGTTCTTTTATGAGAGTATAGAAGGGACACTAAACCTGTAACTGGACAACGTAGATTTAAATTTAGACTCTATCACTTGCTATGTTACCTTTAAGCAGGAATAATAATCCCCATCTTATGGAATTGTACAAGAATTAAATGAATAATGTATGTCAAAGTGCCTGACAAGTAGGAGACACTGAACAAATGTTAATTTCTTTGCTCAAACACTGCACAAAGATTCAGAAACCTAAGCATTTGTTTCTAAGGGCTCTAAATATATTTTGCTGGTTCATTTTCTTGTAATTACGATTATGTTTTCAAAAACTGTGCCTCCTGATAACTTAAGGAGGATCAACACTGAAGTCACTGCAAAGTCAGAGTTGGGTTTTGATCACTGGGAAGTCAAGGTTGTATCTTCTTAACTCTTTTTATTTTTTATTTTTCCCCACCCTTCTTTTTAAATAATACCTTTATTGAGGTAGAATTTACATACCATACATTTCATGTATCTAAACTGTAGAATTTAATGTTTTTCGTATATTTGTAGAATTGCGCTACCATCACCAAAATCAATTTTAGAATACGTCATCACCTCAAAAAGAAACTTTGTACCCATTAGCAATCATTCCTCTTTACATTCCAATCCTTTGATGAATTAGGTCACATAACTCCAAAGGACCTTCGAAAGTGTCACCATTACTTCAGTTTAACACAAAGACCTGTCACTTTTTTTTTTGAAAGTGTGGCCCTTTATTTCTAATATGCTTTGGATAGAGATGGAAACAGATCCAAGGTCTTATGCCAACCACTGATTACTGCCTACAGTGCTGGAGAAAATGAGAAAGTAAAAAGGGAGTATTGGTCTGTGGCTCTATTTCCAGACTGGAGGGAGAGAGGCCAACTCCTGTTGGACAATGACTCAACATATAACTGGAAAAGAATGAAGTGAACAGCTAACCCAGTGACCAATAAAATATGTGATTTTCAACATGCATAATTCCCTACAAACTCCTAATATAAACAAGTAGGAGATACTTATTCCTTATATACTTATTACTTATTAAGAAACTGATAGAGGTCTAGGCTCTAGACCCTACTCTGGCCCCTCTGACTTTCTAAATATTCTTTGGCATCCTGGTTTATACTTATATTTTTTACACCGAAGTCCTTGTATTAGTTATCTATTTCTGTATAATAAATTGTCCCTGAACTGAGTGGCTTAAACTAAGTGGGTCAGGAACTGGGGAGCAGTTTGGCTGAGACATTCCGGGTCGGGTCTTTCATGTCATAGTAGTTGAGATGTTGGCTGGGGCTACAATCATCTGAAGGTTGACTGGGCTGGAGGATCTCTTTCCAAGAATCTGGCAAATTAGTGTTAGTTATTGGCTGTGGACCAAAGTTCCTTACCATGTGGACTTCTACCTAGAATTCAAAGTATTCTCATAATGTAGCAGCTGGTTTCTCCTAGAGGGACATATCCAAAGGAAGACTTATTACTTTTATGACTTAGTCTCTGAAACTGTACACCATCATTCTATTTATTAGAAGAGAATCATCAAGCCTAGCCAACACTCCAGGGGATGAGAATTAGGCTTCAAGTCTTGAGGACAGGGGTATAAAATAGACATATTTTAAGCCATCACTCTCTTGCTCCTTCTTTCTATCCATTCTCTTCTGACGTCTTCATCTAAGGTGGAAAAAAGATGGAAATATCTACTTTCCACCTATATATCAGGTTAGAAGGTTTTTCTCCTTCAGTCTTTTTACTTTTTTATTTTTATAGATAAATCTGGTGTATTTATAGCAGCCTTGTCTGTAATAGCCAAATAATGGAAACAGCTCAAGTGTCCATAAATGACAAATGAATAAAGATGATATAGTGTATATATTTACAGTAAGTAGGTAATCAGGTATGGGTAAGCATTAGAATTTAGAATGAGAAGACCCAAGCTTCAGTCTAGGTACATCAATTTACATACTGGTTGTATAAATTCAAGCAAGTTTTTTTAAATGCTCTGAACCTTAGCTATCCCATTTGTATAATGGGATCACAATAATACCGACCTCAACAGATTAGTGTAAGGATTGTGTAACATATTGTGTATAAGAATATTCTTTGAAATTGAAAGTATTATACAAATGGATAGGTTTTAAAAATTATTATCAGTATCAGTATTACTGGTTATAAGTATTTTTAAAAACTATACCTATTTCAGGATAGAAAACCAGTACCATCTTTCTTTTTCCAGGGTGATAACACATATTTTTCTCAAACAAATCAACTACTCATTTCTACTGATTCATTTAGCAAGAACAGTATGTTCTGCGATGAACCAAATTATTGCTCCATTGAAAAATAGGAAATTCTCCACTGTATTTTCATGCTTGTAAGTTTCAAGAAAGATAAGTTTATCCTTTTTTTTTTTTTTGTTTCTGTTTAGGTACATGGGCCAGAGATAGCAATTATTTTATTTACTTTTTAAAGATTTATGTACCTATTTTAAAGAGAAAAAGACTCAGGGCGAGGGGCAGAGGGAGAAGGAGAGAGAATCCCAAACAGACTCCATGTAGAGCTCTTGAGTCTGATGTGGGGCTCCATCCCAGGACCCTGAGATCACCATCTGAGGCTGAAACCAAGAGTTGACCACCCAACCATCTGTACCATCCAGACCCCCGTACCTGAATTATTTTAAATAAACTTGCCTTCTACTTGAAGTCCACCTGTACTGTGACTTTTTCTTTAGACTAGAAATTGATGAACATTTGGAATTTATATGAAACTCAAAGTTTAATATACTGTACTGTTTTATTTTGAGAAAGAAAATTTCAAGAAATAGATTTAAGGATAACACAGTCCTTGAAAAAATATCATCAAATTATTAAAAAGTATGTACATACATAAAAGCTAATTCCTTTCTTATGTACCAGTAATGAACAAATGGAATTTTATTTTATTTTATTTTTATTTTTTTTAACAAATGGAATTTTAAATTGAAAACACAACATCATTTACATTAGCACTCCTCAAATTATACTTAGATATAATTTAACAAAATATGTACGAGATGTATAAAATGAAAACTATAAAACTCTGATGAAAGATATCAAAGAAGAATGAGATAAATAGAGATACATTCTATGTTAATGTATAGGAAGACTCAATAATATGAAGATATAGGTTCCTTCCAATTTGATCTATAGATTTTTTTTGATCTATAGATTTAATACAATCCCAATCAAACTTCCAGCCAGTTATTTTGTGGATATGAATAAATTGATCTTAAGTTTTATATACAGAGGCAAAAAGCCCCGAATATGTAACACATTATTGAAGGAAAAGAGCAAAGTTAGAGTGAAGTACTGACACTACCTGACTTCAAGACTTACTACAATGAGACTGTGTGGTATTGACAAAATAAACAAATAGAATAATGGAATAGAATAGAGCCCTTAAATAGACGGCTATCAATGTAGCCAACTGATCTTTGACAAAGGAGCAAAGACAATACAATGGAGCAAAGACAATCTTTTCAACAAATAGTACTGGGGCAACTCAACATCAACATGCCAAAAAAAAAAAGAGAGAGTCTAGACACAGATCTTACACCCTTTACAGAAACTAACTCAAAATAAATCATAGACTAAATAAATAAATAAATAAAAAATAAATCATAGACCTAAACATAAAACACAAAAACTCTAAAACTCCTAGAAGATAAGAGAAAATCTATATGACCTTGGGTATGGCAATGACTTTTTAGATACTACACCAAAGGCATGATCCATGAAAGAAAGAATTGATAAACTAAGATTTAAAACTTTTGTTCTGTGAAGGACAATGTAAATGAGAAGATAAGTCACAGACTGGGAGAAAATATTTGCAAAAGTCACATCTAAAAACAAAAAAAAAGTCACATCTGATGAAAAACTGTTATCCAAAATATACAAAGAACTCTTTTTTTTTTATAAGTATTTATTTATTTATTTATTTATTTATTTATTTATTTATTTAGAGCATGAGCAGGGGGAGGGGCTGAGGGAGAAGAAGAAGCAAATTCCCTGCTGACCAGGGAGGCTGATGTGGGGCTCCATCCTAGGACCCTGAGATCAGGGCCTGAGCTGAAGGCAGACACTTAACCAGCTGAGCCTACCCAGGTGTTAAAATATACAAAGAACTCTTAAAGCTCAAAACAAGAAAACAAATAACCTAATTAAGAAATAGGCCAAAGATCTCAACAGACATTTCACCAAAGGAGATACACAGATGGAAAATAAGCACAGCATATGTCGCCAGAAAAATGTAAATTAAAACAACAACGAGGTACCACTACATGCCTTTCAGAATGGCCCAAATCCAGAACATTGACAACACCAAATGCTGATGAGAATTTTGAAGCAACAGGGATTTTTCAATCACTGCTTTTGGGAATGTAAAATGGTACACTCACTTTGGAAGACAGTTTGGTGATTTCTTACAAAAGCAAATGTAATCTTACCATACAATCCTGCAATTGCTGTCCTTGGTATTTACCCAAAAGAGTTGTGATTTTATGTCCACGAAAAATCTGTATATGGATGTTTGTTTATAGCAGCTTAATTAATAATGCCAAAACCTGGAAGTAACCATGATGTCCTTCAGTAGGGGAATGGATAAACTGTGATACATGCAGACAATGCAATATTATTCAGTGCTAAAAAGAAAATGATCTATCAAGCCACAAAAAGACGTGGTGGAAACTTAAAATGCTTATTACTAAGTGAAAGAAATCAATCAGAAAAGGCTACACATTGTATGACTCCAACTGTATGACATTCTGGAAGGGCAAAATCTGTGGAGACTGTAGAAAGATCAGTGGTTGTCAGGGTGCGGGATGGACAAGTCAGGAAAGCACAGAGAATTTTTAGGGAATATTTAGGGAAATAAAGCTACTCTATGATACTATAATGAATACACATCATTATATATTTGCCCAAACCCAAAATATGTACCACACCACGAGTGATCCTTAATGTAAACCATGAACTTTGGTTGATTACGATGTGTCAGTACAGGTTCATCAGATATAAAAAATGTAATACTCTGGTGAGGGATGTTGATAATGGATGAGAGAATGCAGGAGTGAGGGCAGGGCGTAGATGGAAATCTTTGCATCTTCCACTCAGTTTTGCTATAAATCTAAAACTGCTCTAAAAAAGTCTACTAAAAATATGTATACATATATGGACATAATTTTATGCAAATGCAATTGTACAGTATTTTTTTCAGGTAACTTGAAAATCTTTTACTTGACTCCTCCCATTTCTCAATAATAATAATAATAATAATAATAATAATAATAAAATAACTTCTATTGAGAATTCACTATGCTCTGGGCTATTTACTTTGTGTACATCAACTCACTTAATCATCCTAACAACTGTATGATGTCTATACTGGAATCATCTCCATCTTGTAGATAAAAAAAAAACTAAGGGACGCAGAGGCCAAGCTACTAGTCTTAAGTAACATAGTTAAGTGGTACATCTCATGTTTGAGTCTATAAAATTGGACTCTAAATGGAAGCTCTTTACCATTATTTTATAAGGACTATTTATAAACAGCTTTCTTTCTTTTTCTCTATTTTTCTCAAGGCTCCAAGAATTCTATCATATACACATACATTTAAAGTTTTTGATAGTCAATTCTGTAAGTATGGGATTATATTATATGTAGAATTATTTTCATCTTGCTTTTCTCTTTCTTTCTTTCTTTCTTTCTTTCTTTCTTTCTTTCTTTCTTTCTTTCTTTCAGAGAGAGAGAGCACAAGCAGGGAGAGTGGCAGAGGGAGAGGGAGAAGCAGGCTCCCCACTGAGCAGGGAGCCCAAAATGGGGCTTGACCCCAGGACCCTGGGATCATGACGAGCCAAAGCCAGACGTTTAATGGACTGAGCCACCAAGGTGCCCCTCATCTTGCTTTTCTCATCCAACAATACCTTCAGAAATTTTTAGTCAACTGTTGCAGCTCTAATTCATTCTTTTTTTGATGTGATCATAATATTCCATTCTCCGATATATCAATCATCACCTAATTCATCGTTCCCCATAAATATCCTTATACATTTATCTTTATGTGCTGGTTGTTTTATTTATGTGAGGTAGATTCCCAGGTATGGAATTATAGATTCAATGACTATATATACCTGCGCATAGATTGTCTTATTCATAAGGATAATTCTAGTACTTTCATCACAGGGTTGTACTGAGGATCACACAAGCCAATTCATACAAACATATAGAGTAGTGCCTAAGTAAAATAAGTAGTCAGCATCCTCAGGGGTTATCTCTTGTGGGTTTTTGACAGCTTGTTAGGTATAAAATGATATTTGTAGTCATGGCAAATCTAAATTCCTTGATCAGTAGTGATTTTGAACACCTTTTCATATATGGTTCATCGTTCAGATTTGCTTTTCTATGACTTGTATATTCATTATCTTAACTTTTTTCTAAGTTTTCTTAGAAAAGAGAATTTTTCTTTTGCCTTTAAAAAAGTCAAAAAAAATAAATAAATAAAAATCAATTTGGAAGACCTCTTTGTAGATTACATACAGATAATTAAGCCTCTGTCGGCAGTATTTCCAAACACTTGCTTACCTATTGGGGTTTCTTTTGTCATACCAAAATCTTTTATCTTTAAAATCAAATATGTTTTTTGTTTCTGAGTTTCAAGGCTAGGGGTGGAGAGCTCTCCAACCCTGAGCCTGTCCTTAGAGTCTCCTAGATTAGACTCCAGCAAAACTTACTAAAGAGATCCACTCCTTTTACTGTGGACCTAATGTTGGGCTCTCATTTCCATTCACCACTCCTCTCACTTCTGTTCTAATACCATGTTGATACGATCACGTGAACAGTTAACTGAATGAAGTAGAAATGGATAGAGGACAAGCAGAAGGGAGTTTATTCTCATCTCTGTACTTTTATTTTTTATTCTCATCTCTGTACTTTTATTTATTTTTTAAAGAGATTTTTATGTATTTATTTTGGAGAGAGAGAGCACAAGCAAGGGGAGGGACAGAGGGAGAGGAGAGAGAGAATTTCAAGCAGACTCTACACGAAGCAAGGAGAGCCCAATGCAGGACTAGATCTCATCATTTTCAGGTCATGACCTGAGCCAACATCAAGTCAGCCGCTTAACCAACTGGAGCCACCCAGACTGCCCTCATCTCTGCATCTTTAAAACTGTTTTGTTTTGTCAAATGGGTTATTTTATCTCTCAACTCCACCTCTGTGAGGTCTCGGTCAGATACAATGAGACCAGATTATTTTTCCACTTTTGTTCAGATATTAATAAATATGAAAGCTCCAACCACTCATCTAATATAAAACTTCCTGTTACCCCAAGCCTGTGCCTACCTTAGGCTTGGCACTAAGAGGGTAAGGAGGCAGCATGGTCAGTCGTTATCATTCCTGTGGGTCCTTCACTTGCTTCTCTTTCATTTCCTGTTTCCTGCTCCTCTCGGGTGGCAGGACGTCAGCATCACAGTCTCAGGGATGTAGGAGGGCTTACAACTGGTGCCGTCTGTAGATCTCTCTTGGCTGTGAAGTGTCCCTGGTCTTGGTAGTTATCCAAAGCTAACTCTCTTGGAACCATCTATCTTGACCACTCCTGACCCACACATCCCTAAGGATTGTCCCCTCACAGGTCCTCTGACTGTTACTCGTCACTTCTCACCTGGCAGATCCTAGTAGTACACTCTGCACGTAGACTCTCGCTCAGCCTTCACGATAGGTTTCTTGGGTGGATGTCTTATTCTAGCTCCTTTCTGTGAGGACCACATCGTGCTCTGATACCTTCACCCAACTATTGCAGAATTATCGATTGCTTCAACTCTTTGCCCTTTCTTTGCCCTACTACCAACCCAGTACCAACCATCTATTCTCTTTTACATTTTTTCAGGTATCAAGAGGTCATCTTTACACACCCTAAATTCCAGGAGATCCATTTTAAGTCAGTGGTCTTCTGAAATCCCAGTGTTTTGGCTCACATATGGGAGATGGGGAAAATATGTCTCCTTTCCCCTTGGGGAGCAGATGGATGATAAATACACAGCACATTGAAATTTGTTTAAAACAAAATCCTTGCTACCCACATCTTGATCAACTTCTTTACCTCCTCTTACAAGAAGACGGACAATGGGTTGCAAAACCTGTTTTACAACCTCTGATGCTGTCCTATGTAAATAGGTTCAGAACCTATTGTTTTAAACCTTTCAGGCACACAAGTAGTCATACTTACCCCTCTGTTCCATGTACAGAAGATTTTTGATGTGTTCTGGTATTTAATATACCAGTGGTCCCTTATTGTCCTTTTTCATAATTTTCTTGGCTCTTTTCAGGCATTCATTCTTATAAACTTATTTCATCCACCACCTCTTACCCCCAGAAATGAGCAACTTTATTCTCATCTCTGCACCTTATTTATTTTTTTAAAGACTTTTATTTATTTATTTTGGAGAGAGAGAGAGAGAGAGAGAGAGAGAAAGAGAAAGCACAGCAGGGAGAGGACAGAGGGAGAGGAGAGAATTTCAAGCAGACGCTGCGCTAAGTGAACAGAGCACAGTGCAGGGCTAGATCTCATGACCTTGAGATCATGACTTTGAGCTGAAATCAAGGGTCAGCTGCTTAACCAACTGAGCCGCCCAGGTTTCCCTCATCTCTGCATCTTTAAACCTGTTTTGTTTTGTCAAATAGTTTTTCTGCCCCTCAGCTCCACCTCCATGGAATTCTAACTGGAATTTGTATTAAAATACGATGTTAATTTTGTGACAATATGTTTATGTTTATCAAATCTCCCCATCTAGGTACATGGAACTTTCTTTCAATGATTTCTTCTTGTTCTTTTTTTTTAATTACATCTACTCCTACACAGTTTATATTTTATAGGCGTTGCTCATATTGTGAGTAGCATATCTTTTTACACTTCCTCTGTAGGTACTTATGTAGGTGTTAAGGTATTGATTTTCATGTATGTTCTTCTATTTGGCCAGCTTGCTCCATTACCTTATTAATTCCAGCAGATCGTTTTTGTTTTTCACCAGTCTTAGGTGTTTTTAGGAATACTAAAAATATTCCTAAATACTAAAAGTATTCCCAGGAATACTATCAAACCATCAGCTTTCTCTTCTGATGTTTATGCTAGTTATCTAATTTTTTTTTTTGTTTGCTTCCTCATCTTGATTTCATGAAAACTTCCAAAGCAAATTTTAATAAAATGATTTTAAGGCTTTTAACCATTTAGGATAATAAATTATATTATATTATATCTTTTTAATTTTTATTTATTTATGATAGTCACAGAGAGAGAGAGAGGCACAGAGACACAGGCAGAGGGGGAAGCAGGCTCCATGCAGGGAGCCCGACGTGGGATTCGATCCCCGGTCTCCAGGATCGCACCCTGGGCCAAAGGCAGGCGCCAAACCGCTGCGCCACCCAGGGATCCCGGATAATAAATTTTAATAAGATGATTTTAAGGTTTAATCATTTAAGATAATAACCAAATAGAGTTTTGGAAATAATTTTTATTACATGTAAGTACTTTCCTTGTGTTGCAATTTTACTTAAAGGTTTATTAAAAATAATGACTATATTTTTTCAAATGCATTTTTATCACATGTTGTTATAATCATTTGAATTTTTCCCTAATTTGCTGTTTTAGTGGATTAGGTTGCTAGATTTCCTAATCTTAAACCTAAGCTTATTGGTCATTTATAACTTTCTTTAGATACATTGCTGGAGCCTATTTTCCATTAAATAATATTGTTTTGTAGCTTTACTTCTCCCTCCTCCATATTTTTCCCTCTCTCTCTTCTTTTCCTCCTTCTTTTTATATTATCATTGTCATGTTTTCCTATTAAGATTATGTTAGCATCATAAAATTAACCTAAGAAACTTCCTCCCTCTGCTATGACTGCAGTAGTTTAAGTCCTTGTTACTCCAAGTGTGGACTATGGACCAGCAGTATTAGCAACAGCTTGTTGGAAATTTATAATCATGGGCATAACATTATAGCTACTTTATTAGTAACTGCATTTAACACTAACTAGATCCTTCGGAGTTTCCTATGAACATGAACACTGAAATTCTCTGAGCTGTTGGGGCACCTGGATGGCTCATTCGGTTGAAAGTCTGGCTCTTGTTTGTGACTCAGGCCATGATCTCGGAGTCCTGGGATCAAGCCCCACATCGAGCCCAGCCACTCCATGCTGAGCGGAGAATCTGCTTAAGATTAGCTTTCTCCCTCTGCTCCTCCCACCTCCCCCCCCAACCCACACACACTCTGCCTCTCTCAAATAATTAAAAAAAATTTTTTTTTTAAATGAAATTCTCTGAGCTGCATGTAATCACTTTTCAATGGTTGAAATTTCCTCGCTTTTCTCATCTCTGTTCTTTGGTCTATTCAAATTTTCCCTCTTTCTTAAGTCAACATTGGTAATGCTTATTTTGCTAAGATATCATCCACTTCTGAGTTGTCATATCTGTTGCCATAATTACTATTAGTATTCTCATATAATTATTTTTATAAAGATTTTATTTATTTATTCGCGAGAGACAAACACAGAGAGAGGCAGAGACACAGGCAGAGGGAGAAGCAGGCTCCGTGCAGGGAGCCCAATGTGGGACTCAATCCCAGGACCCTGGGGTCACGTCCTGAGCCAAAGACAGATGCTCAACCACAGAGCCACCCAGGTGCCCCGGTTAAAGGAATTTTAATGAATAACCATGGAGTTATGAATGGGGGAATACGACTTTCAGGTCTACTTATAATAAAAACTACTGTATGAGGAACCCAATTTTAATGCTCCAGTATATTTGAATAAAATTACCCAATGGTCTTTTTGGTTAGATTTTCATATTCATTTCTTTCTATGGTCATATTTATACTTCAGAAAAATCACTCCAGACAACAAAAGATCTATGAATATATTTAAAGATTTCCTATCATCTGCTGTTTATCATTCATTTGGGAAGAAAATTCCTTCATTAAAAAGTTAGTTTCATTTAAAACACGTAAGCAACACGGTTAGTAGTGTGGCAATAACGGTGTGCTTCCACTATTTACTCTTTAGACTTTTTGTGGACAAAGAGTGAGTACTGCTGTTCCCTCGATTGTCTAGTATTTGCTTAGTTATTTAACAAATATTTATTAAGCATTTTCTGTAAGCCAGAAACAGAGGTAGGTGCTTAGGATACTAAGATGACATTGCCCCCTTCCTTCCAGGAACATATAATTTAGCAAAAGACATTTAAACAAAGAATTTCAATTAAAAACAATAAGAACTATTATGGAACCCATATCTGTGGGAAGGAAACTAATTCTGGGGATAGGAACTTCAGATAAATTTGCCAAAAGAAGAGAAGTTTGACCTGAGATATATATGAATTAGCTCCTCTGGCGAGGAAGGGGGAAGAAAGTCCCAGGATAACCATGTGTATAAAGACCCATAATCATGAAAGGGCATTGGTATGTTCAAGGAACTAGACATAGCTTGGTACGACTGGAGAGGGGTGGGGATGTGCTGGTTTGCAACCCTCTTAGAGCTTCCCTGGTGTAATCTGAAACTGGCCCCTGGTCTCAGAGGACAAAGAAAGACCAAAAGAAAGAGGCAGACCAATCTAGGTAGTAGCAGTTTTTATTTGTTTGTTTGTTTGTTTGTTTTGTTTTTTTTTTTGTTTTTTTTGTTTTTGGTAGTAGCAGTTTTAATAAGCAAAGGGAACTGGCAAGATAACCAAGGGTTTGGGATGCCAGGTAAAGGAATTTAAGCTTTTTGTAGGCAGGGCATGCCATGATCAGTTTTGCACCTTTGTTTTCAACATTCCTTCTGGTAGAATGGAGGCGTTATAGATACTCCAGGGGACAGGTAATAAAGGACCTGAGATAAGACAAAACATTAGGATTGCTCATGACTGGCATCGAATAGTAATTTGTTGAATGACTAAATTAATGAAGAATGAGTATAGCTTGATGCTGGTAGTTCACCACACATGTATACAGAGCTCTAGGGACAAAGTCCTTTCTTGAGAGGAGGCACTCGAGTGCTGACATGGTCAAAACTACACTTTAGAAAAACAATGTTGCCCGTAACGTGCAAGGTCAACTGGAAAGGGAATAGACTGAGGTACACTCCTGCTCAAGGAGGCAGCAATGAGCATGAAGAAGTGAGCATGTATTTAAAAGATACATTGATCCTGAAAAGATTAAGAGAATTAGGGTTGTTGCTAGCGAAGGATGAAGGGGGTCAGGAATTTTTTTTTTTTTTTTTTTTTAACAGGAGGAGCTTGACCATGGTTGTATATCCTGAGGGAATGGAGCTGGATGGGAGGATATAATAAAAATGTAGAAGAAGGTCAAGGATGGGATCTAGACTTTTAGAGTCTTCATTCACTGACCCCATGACAAATCACATAAACTCTTTGAACTTCAGTTTCTCACTTATAAAATTGAGGTAATTCCTACTCTCTGGGATTATCGTAAGGATTAGAAAATACAGTTGACATTGGATGATGTCAGTCGGGCTTGAACTGCACAGGTTCACTTACGCACGGCTTTGGTAAACTACAGTAACGTAGATGTGTTTTCTCTTTACGATTTTCTTGATAAGTTTCTTCTCTCTAGCCACCTTTATTGTAGGAATAGAATATACAATATATATTGTATAACCTACAAAATGTGTGTTTATCCACTATTTATGTTATCAGTGAGGCTTTGGGTCAAGAGTAGGCTTTTGGTAGTTCAGTTTTGGGGGAGTCAAAAGTTATATGCGGATTTTTGACAGCACGTTTTTGACAGTGTGGGGTGGGGGTATCAGCCCCCCAAACCCCTGCATTGTTCAAAGGTCAACTGTAACTATGTAGAACCCTAAGAAGAAGGTTCTAATGCAACAAAGGAAGTTGTTATAACTATTATTATTGTAAGAGTGTGACTTTCAGATAAGACAAAAGACAATAAAGGAGTGGTAAAAGTTGGGGAGCAGAAGAGAAAATTGAGTTCACACTTACTTTTCTGTGAAGTTACTAAGAAGAGAAGGTGGAAGAGAGTCCTGGAGTTGGGGTTTGAAAAAGAGTAGGGAGAGCTTTCATAGCTATAATGGCCATTCAAAAAAGAAATTGACCCAGTTGTGGACAACTGGGAATTTATGATTGATTTAAAGGATGAGAAGAGAGAATCTTAAAGTACTGACATTCCTGTTACATAAAAAACAAACAAACAAAAATTAGTGGAAGAGTTGAAATTTCTCTACTAATTTCTTGACCTATGTTTTCTTATTATTTTATACCTTTTCTTAAATATTTTAAACCTGTGCAGAAAAGCTCATTTTAAATTGTTAACAGAACACTGTTACAGCAGAAATGGAAAAAGGGCCATAGGAAGAGAACATATTAAGAGGTATATGGAGAAAAGAGTTTTCCCTTTTGAAATATTTCATACTTGGTTTCTTACCATGAGGCCTCTCTGACCATTTATAATCATGCTAAGAATGGGCATTAGGAATCTAAAGATGACTGAATATGTGGTGTTTTCCAAACAGTTTTCACCAAAGAGCCTTTTTTTTTTTTAACAGATATTCAGATATTCCTAGGGCATAGTTTGGGGAGGTTTGGTCTAGTATGTCTTATATATCTGGCTTTCCTCTTCCTAGATACCACAATCTTCCGGATAAGAAGTCATTTTCTCCTCAAGTTCTCCATATGTCTCCATCACCAATCCGTTCTTGTTGGAAAGACTAAACTCAGAATGGTCTTTCGGTTCCTCCAGCCATGGTTCTCAACTGGCGTTGGTGGAAATGGGGGGGGGCGGGGGGCGGGGTATGCAGCTGGCCCCCAGGAAGGATACCTGCTCTGCAGTAGGCCAGGCAATCCTGCAACATGGGGAGCTACTTCCTTTGAAATGTCTTCTCTGTGGTATAAAATTGTCAGCAACAATGTCAAGAGCTTTCCAATTGCTATATTGCCAGTTGAAAAAGGTTTCGGCATGGCTGGATGGCTCGAGTCACCTTATCATACGTTTTATATCTTATCTCTGTGGTGGTTTGTGAGCTGTGGAAAAAGACCTCACCCCCTTTCTCCATTAGACGACGAGGCCTGAGTGTGGCCTGCCTCCGCAAAGATCCAAAAATGTCAAACACGTCAAAAAGTAGCTTTCTGACCTCAGTGCTATTCCTTCAGGCCACCTGCCTTCAGGCCACCACCCTATCTCTGGCCTGCCATGGGCTTCTAAGGACCTTTTTTTTTTTTTTTTTTTGAGAACTGTCGAGTATTACTATTTTTCTCATTTTACGTAGGAGGAAACGGAGACGAAGGTTAAGTACACTGACTGCTCAAGGTCACAGAGAGCAGGTGCGAGGGCCGAGCTTCAAACCCAAGCACTCTGACGCCAAAACTCTTTACTGTTTACTGACGGCCAAAAGTGCCTGAGTCAGTCGTTCCTCACATTTTCCAGTCATATTTTGCTCCTTTTATATCGCTGCAGAATGCATTCTAATGATTTCTGTTTTACTTTCTCATCCCAAATGCCTGAAAGTCTGTTCTATTCTCAGCCCAGATACTCACTGAATGTGTTCGCATGAGCACGTCACTTCTATTTTCTGCATCTCATCACTAAAACAAAGCAACTGTGCTAGAAACTCGCTCTCCAACGTGTCTTTTGTTTTTTTTTCCAATGTGTCTTTTGATATTAAATTTAGTAATTGCATCACAGTGTTAAGACTTTTGTTCTCAAGATATGTCACTTCCAATTATGTTGTATCAAAACCAGATTGCTTCTTTTTGTTGTTATTTTTAAAACTTGTTTCCACTGGCAAGTGAAGGTGTGTGTCGTAAGTGATATCTGGAGGGCTTTGGCCCCCTGCAGTGATCTACAAACCCACAAATTAAGCTCTTTAGGACTTCTCTCTGGGCCCCCAATTCCCTTCTTATAATTTCATTTGCAAAAGCCTAAGGGAGAGCAAGACTTTTTTTCCTTTGAGATAAAACAAAATGGATCTAATAATTTTCCATATGTATACTGACAATAATAATATGTAGACAGCCCCCCCTCCCCACCCCAGGTCCTTATTGTGCTGTTTGCACTCTGCAGTCACAATATCCTTATCCACAGCCGGCCTTTAATGAGAGTAGTTGAGGTCTTTGTGTACATATGCAAGCAGTACAGTGACATTTTCATAGTTTTTAAAAGCATATATTACAAGAGTAATAATGAACTTTGTGTTGTGTAAGAGGCTTAAGGAGTAATATAAAAAATGAGAAGTCTCCCATTTCCTCTAAAATATATGCCCCCACTGAATCCCAGTTTCTAGAATTAATAGTTTTTCAGTAGGTATTATGATGCTATTTTGTTGTTTACAAGCTAGTTTACATGAAAAATTGGCACACATCCCAGGCATTTACTCTAAAGTGGTTATTTTTTTTTTTATTTAAAAAGTTTTTTTATTTTTATTTTTATTTTAAAAGTTTTTTGCTGGGTGGCTTAGTCGGTTAAGCACCTGCCTTTGGCTCCCACCATGATCCCAGGGTCCTGGGATCAAGCCCCCTGTGGGGCTCCTGGCTCAGTGGGGCTCCTGGCTCAGAAGCTCCTGCTTCTCCCACTGCCTCTACCCTGCTTCTCCCTCTCCCTCTCCCTGGTGCTCCTCCTGCCTGTGTGCTCTCTCTGTCAAATCAATAAAAAAAAATCTTAAAAAAAGTTTTTTGCTAAATAATTTGCTTAACGGCAATTTCTGAATTAGGACTTTTGGCAGTATTATTATTATTGAAAAGGTAAAATAGGCCCATGGTACGAAAATGGAACACAAAAGCAAATAAACATAAAGAAAGTTACCTTCCGGCTAGGGATCCATGGCTCTCTACTACCAGAATGGTTTCTATACACATTACATCATATATCTGTCTAAAAACAATGCAACATGGTATATAGTCTTTTGAAAAAAAAAAAAAAGGAAGCATAACATATACTTTTCTTTGCACCTTGCTCTATTGTGTCAGAAATTAGAGCTCAGGACATGCCAGTTGGCATCAGTCTCCTACTTTGCTGCCACTCGGTGGCTATACCATAGCTCACTGACTGCTCTCCTATGGATGGACAGTTAAGCTGTTTTCCATGCTTTTGATATTAAAAATGGCAAAAATACGTATAAAGAACATCCTGGCTCATCTTTGGACACACGTAAGAATACACGTGAAGATGAAATTGCCGAGTCGTAAGAATCCTCAATACATAATACTAAGCTGCCATCTAATAAACTCTCCTCAATTTATAAGAGTAAAAAAGGGCATCATTTAGAGCATTTTATATTGGTGCTAGCTTTTAAAGAATCCTTTATTGCAGTAACACTAAATAAAATATTCATATTTATACAACCCAGGTTTTGCTCACCAATATTGGGAGGTAAACTAATAAGGACTGTTTTATTTTATTTTTAAGATTTTATTTATCTATTCATGAGAGACACACACACACAGAGGCAGAGACACAGGCAGAGGAAGAAGCAGGGAGTCCCTTCCCTGCAGGGAGCCCAAGGGGGGACTCAATCCAGGACCCCAGGATCACGCCCTGGGCCTAAGTCAGATGCTCCACCGCTGAGCCACCCAGGTGCCCCTAATAAGGACGTTTTAGAGGCTCCTGGGTCCCTAGACATTTTACATAAAAACATACCTCTGTACAGTTACATCTGCCTCGAGAGGACTTGCAGTTGACACGTTATATTTTAAACAAAAAATATTAATTAAACATATATCAGTATCTATCAGTGTTTCGGAGTCTATCCATTTCTTCCGCCAGGCATACAAGTTTTGCGAGGCCTCTAGAAGCTCACAGGCCCTTAGGCACTGCCCTTCCAGCAGCTTCCTGGCTAAGTGTCCCTGAAGCTAATTTGCAAGGCAAATTGCCACAGTCCTTAACATTTTAAGAACTGTTTATTCTGTATTCTCTGCTTTCTTAATTGGTTCAACAGTTCCAGATCTTTAGCTAATACTTTGCAGGAACAGAAATATCCCTAACTTCCCTAGTCCTAGAAAATAGGCACAGCACTAAGTAGGTCACATCTGTATTGTTTAGGGAACAAGGAGATTTTTGTTGTTTGTTTTAAGGGAGCGACCCTTGGGGAGTAGGGCTCTGGGTGCAGGTGAGAGGTAAATCCTCACACCCACTGCTTCCCTTCTCCTGCAAAACTGTTGCTGTCAATTGTGCAACAAAGAAGGCATTTTGTGTAAAGATCCGAGGCTCCAATAAGGTGGGTTCCGTTTGTTTTGTTTTGAAGCCACAGTCTTTTCATCAGGGGGAGCTTCCCGGGGTACTTCAACGACGCTTGACAAAAGCTCAAATGTGAATGCTCTTAAGCTTCCAGGGTTCCGAGGAGAGATGCCGACCGCAGCAGCTTTGCCGTTGCTTAAGGAACATGAGCTCCCTCCCGTTTCCCCCCTCGCAAGTCCTGGGGCAGGACAGGGTTCAGTGTCCCTGGAAAGGCAGGTGCCGCAGCTGCCGAGCGTCCAAGCTGCAGATCCGGCAGGTCGAGCCCTGGGTCGCTGGCGCGGGTCAGCACCGCCCTCGGGGCAAAGGAGGTGGGGGTGGGGTCAGGGACGCAGGCTGCGGGCCTCCAGGCTGTTTGTGCGGCCTGTTCGCAGGTTACCGGTGTCACCACCCAGCCTGCCTTCCTCCGTGTCCCGGCGAAGCTTCTGCCTGCGGGGGGCGGGGGGCTGGGGGGCCCTGGAGCCAACGAGGCGGCCTCCCCCAGGCCCCCGCCCTCCAGGATCCGCCAGGCCCCTCAGCCCTCTCGACCCCCCCAGCCCTCCAGACACCCAGGCCCTCCCGAACCCCCTTGGCCCCCCCAGTCCTCCAGGCCCCCCAAGCCCCTCAGTCCCCTGAAGTCCCTTAGCTCTCCCAGACCCCCAGCCTCCCAGCCCCCCCAAGCCCCCTCCAGGCTCCCCCAGCCCCTCCAGCTCCCCTAGGGCCCTCAGTTCCCCCAAGCCCCTCAGCTCCCCCAGGCTCCCCCAGCCTCCCCAGCACCCCGACCCCTCCAGGCTCCCCAGCCCCCCAGGCTCCCCCAGCCCCCCCCCCAGGAACCTCGCCCCGGGGGACCCGCACCGCGTGGACTGCCCTCTGTGCCCCGGGAAGGGGCGGGCCCGCGGCGCTCCGGGCAACGCCTTCGCCTCCGGCCAATGAGGAACGCGCGTGGCGCCGCGGCCGTCGCTCATTGGCTCCCGCTGGCCCCGCCCCCGCGAGCGCCCCGCCCCGGCGGCCGCGGAGGTCCAGCGCGCGGAGTGCGGCCTGCGAGCCTGGCGGTCGGCGGCCCCGCGGGCTCCTGCTCCTGCTCCTGCTCCTGCTCCTGCTCCCGCTCCTGCTCACGCTCCTGCTCCCGCTCCTGCTCCTGCTCCCGCTCCTGCTCACGCTCCCCCTCCCGCTCCCGCTCCCGCTCCCGCTCCCGCTCCCCGCGTCTCCGGCCCAGTCGCCGCGGTTCCGGTCGCACCCGCCCCCGCGCTCCGTCCCCTCCGCGGCCCGGCATGCAGGAGCCGGACGCCGCCCCGAACGGCTTCCAGCCCCGCTTCCCGCACTTCGCCACGCAGGCCATCCACGTGGGCCAGGAGCCCGAGCAGTGGAGCTCCCAGGCCGTGGTGCCCCCCATCTCCCTGTCCACCACGTTCAAGCAGGGGGCCCCCGGCCAGCACGCGGTGAGCGGGGCCCGGGCGGCGGGGGGGGGGTTCCCCGGGGGCGGGGGCGCCGGCGGTGTGCGAAGCCGAGTGAGTGCGAGGCGGTGTGCAAGGAGGTGTGCAAGGCGGAGTGCGAGGCGGTGTCCGAGGTGGTGTGCAAGGAGGTGTGCGAGGCGGTGTCCGAGGTGGTGGGCACGGCGGAGTGCAAGGAGGCGTGCGAGGCGGTGTGCAAGGAGGTGTGCGAGGCGGTGTCCGAGGAGGTGTGCGAGGCGGTGTGCAAGGAGGTGTGCGAGGCGGTGTCTGAGATGGTGTGCAAGGAGGTGTGCGAGGCGGTGTCCGAGGTGGTGGGCACGGCGGAGTGCAAGGAGGCGTGCGAGGCGGTGTGCAAGGAGGTGTGCGAGGCGGTGTCCGAGGAGGTGTGCGAGGCGGTGTGCAAGGAGGTGTGCGAGGCGGTGTCTGAGATGGTGTGCAAGGAGGTGTGTGAGGCGGTGTCTGAGGTGGTGTGCACGGCGGAGTGCAAGGAGGCGTGCGAGGCGGTGTGCAAGGAGGTGTGCGAGGCGGAGTGCGAGGCGGTGTCTGAGATGGTGTACAAGGAGGTGTGCGAGGCGGTGTCTGAGGTGGTGTGCACGGCCGAGTGCAAGGAGGCGTGCGAGGCGGTGTGCAAGGAGGTGTGCGAGGCGGAGTGTGAGGCGGTGTCTGAGATGGTGTGCAAGGAGGCGTGCGAGGCGGTGTGCAAGGAGGTGTGCGAGGCGGAGTGTGAGGCGGTGTCTGAGATGGTGTGCAAGGAGGCGTGCGAGGCGGTGTGCAAGGAGGTGTGCGAGGCGGAGTGCGAGGCGGTGTCTGAGATGGTGTACAAGGAGGTGTGCGAGGCGGTGTCTGAGGTGGTGTGCACGGCCGAGTGCAAGGAGGCGTGCGAGGCGGTGTGCAAGGAGGTGTGCGAGGCGGAGTGCGAGGCGGTGTCTGAGATGGTGTGCAAGGAGGTGTGCGAGGCGGTGTGCAAGGAGGTGTGCAAGGAGGTGTGCAAGGCGGAGTGCACAGCCGTGTGCGAGGCGTCTGCATGGCCGTGTGGAGGAGGTGTGCAAGGCAGTGTGCACGGCGGTGTGCAAGGCAGCGTGCACGGGAGGGGGCACCAACCTGCGGACCTTCCTGGCGCTGACCCTCTGCCTTCGCGGCCCGCTGATCACATTCTTGGAACAAGCAGGACTGGAAGGAACAGTGCGTCCCACTGTACAGATTTGAACTGAAATTCGTGTAATTTTGGCAAATTGGTAGTTCAAAACTGAGGGTCATAACTGTTGAATTACCTTTAGCAGCAAAAATCATAAAGCCGGGGTAGGGAGTCAACTAAAAAAACAAAACAAAACAAAACAAAACAAAAAACCCTCAGGGGGCACCTGGGGGGCTCCTCGGTGGAGCCTCTGCCTTCAGCTGAAGACGACCCCAAGGCCGCGGGATCGAGTCCCGCCTCGGGCTCCCTACATGGAGCCTGCTTCTCCCTCTGCCTGTGGCTCTGCCTCTCTCTGTGTGTGGGTCTCATGAATAAATACATAAAATCTTTAAAAAACAAAACAAAACAACCCTCAGGATCTGATAACTGACCTGGGATCAAGATCATGCTCAGTGGCTGTGCTCAATGTTAATAGTGATTGAGTAGCTGCTAAGGGCTAGATACAGACCTGCGTGTCATGTGTCAGGTGCGTCACAGGTATGGTCGGGGATGAGCCTCACGACAACCCTCGTCTGGATAGGTTCTCATTTTTCCCATTAAATAAACAGATTTGAGAATATTAAGTAGCCTAACTGAGGCCGCATGGCTAGTAACTGGTGTCGCTGGGATTGCAGCCCTGCTCTAGAAGCTACGCGGAGGCATTAGGCTACACCCTGCTGTGCTCCAGTAATTCTGCTAATCATCTGACCCATTGCATCATTTAAGCAGTATGGTTTAGTGATTCACAGCATAAGTCACCGGAGGGCTAGGTTTGAGTGCTGACCCCACCTCTTCTGATCTGGGTGACCTTGGGCAGGTTGCTTAACCTCTCCAAGCCTCGGGTTAATCCTGAGTAAATGCAGTTAATCATAGCACCTACCGCATAAATTGTTGATATTTATGTTAGACTTTATGGTGCATTATAATTGCTCAGTAGTTTGGTATTTCACGGTGTTCACATTTACACCTTTTCCATTCGATCCTCATAGTAGCCAGGTCAGAGGGCAGGGACAGGACACACTTTTTTTTTTTTTTTTTTTTTACAAGGAACTGACCCAGAGCTATAGATAAATGAGTTGTAAGGTTTTGAAAGAGCAGTACCTATTAATCCCTTTTAGTAATACTGACGAGATCCTGGAGTATTAAAAGTTGCTGAGCTTTTAAGGAAATTAGTTCAGTAAACTTTGTAAGTCCAAAGCTTGGATTACACTTCAAAAACCTCTTTAGCGTGTCATGCTATGTGAGTTTAGGAAAATTCTTTTAAACTTAGCCCCTTGTTTGGTGAGGTAGAGTTCTAAGGGCATTTTTACAGTTGGTTTAGGTTACGTCCAGCTACTTTATTTTGGAACCAAAACGGGGACGCAGCCTGTTTTCCAAGTTTACAGTCTGTTGTTGCTGCTGTAGGCTCTGTGAATGTGTGACTGTCCAGGTTTTATTAGGTCTTGCTACAAAAGTTAACCATTTAACCAGAAATCAATAATTAGATATTTTCAGATAGCCAACGGAGGTGATGAAGTCTACAAACACCAAACACCTCTTAATACCTTTAAAAACTCCATGAAGAGCCCTAAAGAGAATCTGAGGAGCTGAATGAGAAGCACCTGTTTCTCCTAGTCCATTGGAAAGCCATCGAATGGGTGTGAGGGTCGGGATTTGCCACTGGGATTCGCCTCTCCATCTACCTCCGAAAGTTCAATCTCTGCAGTAAATCCTCATGGCAACAGGGGTGCCTTTCTGTGGCAGTAGCCACCTGAATCCGCACAGACTTTTTTCTGCCTGGGGATCACATCATAGAGGTGATGGTAGGGAGGGATGAGGATATCCCGAAACCCTACTAAATAGGTCTACTCAGTTTGTCACAAACAACGAAACAAACAACCAAAACTTAAAATATATGTGTGTGTACCTATATCTATAATGTATATATACACCCATTACTAGTACTGGGAGCTCCCAAATCCTAAAGAATCTGTAAAAAGTGGTTGTTGTGTTTTGTTGTGTGCTATATGAGGCACTGAGAGAAAATTGTAGCATTTTCAGTCAATGTTTAAATCCTAGGTTTGGATACTGGTTCCGATGCTCCCTAGGACCTTTGGCTTCATTTTCCTAAAAAACAGACCACGATATTAAATAAAATGACTGGATGAATATCCCTAGTACGGTAAATGTAAAAAGAGCAAATTAAAAAAAAAATTACTGTATGTAGCCACGGTGCCAAGAATTACCCTGTATTTTTGAGTCACTTTCGTCGAGCCAAGATCTGAACTTGGAGCATTTGTAGGACCTGTTGGTAGTTTCTTGTAGGACGCTAAACAGGACTTGAACCACTTAGGTCTTGGGAAATGAAATCTGGGTCAGACCTAAGTTTACTCTGTTGGCTCCGGTAATTCCCTTTTCCTGGTGTCCCCAGGTTAATGAGGAATAATAATGCTAATAATGCAAACAACCGTTTCTCTAGTAGTTAGCATGTGCCGGGCACCACGTAGAGAACTTATTACACATAATATAATTTTATCATCACAACAATTTTACAGGATTAGTTTTTTTGTATTTTATTCCCATCTTCAGGTACCGAGATCAACGTCAGGGAATGTTCAGTAGCTTACGTATGTGGCGTTCAGCTCGTAAGTGGAGCTCTAGCATTCTAATCCAGGCTGGTGGGCTTCGGGGCCTTCTCCCACCGCTGCAGCCACAGGACTGTGCAGCTCCTATTTAATGGCAAGACGTGTCACAGCTAAATAGTGGAAAATCACGATGGTAGGAGGAACCCGTAGTTGTGGAGGGGTCTGTGTCAGGACTCTGATACGGAAACTTAAATCTCTTAAGATAAACTCTATCTCCTTTTCTTCAGGGCTTTGAATACAGCCGTTCTGGAAATCCCACCAGGAATTGCTTGGAAAAAGCCGTGGCGGCCCTAGATGGGGCCAAGTACAGTAAGTGGTTTCCACTTCAGGGTTCGTGGAGTCTAGACCCCACTCTTCCGCCTATCAGCAAAATCACAGAGGCACAGAACTTAGAGTCGGAAACAGATAAGGATTAGTCAGTTCAGATTTTTTTATTTTACGAAGATGTTGAAGATTTTGGCCCAAGGGCGTGGAGGACAGGCGTCATACGCGTGCGTGTGATTGTTGGGCAAAAATACGTAGGAGTTGAGG
Organism: Canis lupus dingo; assembly: GCF_003254725.2. Classification (NCBI taxonomy): domain Eukaryota; kingdom Metazoa; phylum Chordata; class Mammalia; order Carnivora; family Canidae; genus Canis; species Canis lupus. The sequence continues at coordinate 75,139,897 of NC_064248.1, read as the reverse complement.
CAAAAATGGCAAGACTTTGCCGTTTACTACTCCTGTAAATGCACTCTTTGTCTGCACGTGTCCGTGTAAACGAGTAAATATTAACGGAGTTTCGTAACACTACCTCTGAGCACTGCACAACCCGGGCTGCATTTACCTGCTGCCCTGCGGGGGGCCCCCAGGGATTAGGGGCATTAGGGGTTAGCCCCTTGAATCTTCTCATGAAGGGAGTGGATGACTGTTAAATCATCTTCGTATTTTTTATATAAATTATATAAACGAAGACGGAATGGGGAAGAGAAAATGAGTTTTAGGAGTTTTCTCACAGCGTTGAGTGTAGGGGTTGGAAATGTCTGTGGGGGTTTGGGGGTTTGGAGGAGGTTTTTCTTTTCTTTTGGATGAGGGGAATTCTTTCTGAAGACTCAACCTCGCTGATGTAGTGGTTGCCCGCAGGTGCGTGAGGTGCGCGCTCCCAGGGCTGATGGGGCTCCCAGGGCTGACAGGGCTGACAGGGCTCATGGGGTTCCCAGGGTTGACGGGGCTCCCAGGGCTTACAGGGCTCCCAGGGCTGGTGGGACTCATAGGGCTGATGGGGCTCCTAGAGTTGACTGGGCTGATGGGGCTCCCAGGGCTGACAGGGCTGACGGGGCTCATAGGGCTGATGGGGCTCATAGGACTGACGGGGCTCCTAGGGTTGATGGGGCTCTCAGGGCTGACAGGGCTCCCCAGGCTGACGGTGCTCATAGGGCTGACGGGGCTCTCAGGGCCCCCCAGGGCTGAAGGGCTCCCAGGGCTGACAGGGCTCACGGGCTGACGGGGTTACCAGGGTTGACAGGGCTCCAAGGGCCGATGGGGCTCCCAGGGCTCCCAGGGCTGATGGGGCTCCTAGGGCTGATAGGGCTCCTAGGGTTGACGGGGCTGTCAGGGCTGACAGGGCTGACAGGGCTCACAGGGCCAATGGGGCTCCCAGGGCTCACAGGGCTCACAGGGCTCACAGGGCTCACAGGCCGGTGGGTTTTCCCACCAGCTCTGGGACACCCGGGGGCTTTGACTGAGGTGACAGCTTAGCCACAGAGCTGACCCCAACCTAGACTTCATTGAGAAGATTTTAAGAGTCACATTTTTCAAGTTAATTGGACTCTCCCTTCAACCATTTGCAGGCGATTTTTATCATGAAGGGGATGTGTTGATATTTTGTCAGGATATTTCCTTCCATGGTATTTAATGTACGCAGTGCCAGGCGTGTTTGTTTTTTTATTTTTTTAATTTTTATTTTTTTATTAATTGTTTTAATTGTTTTTGTTCTCTATGAGGTTTCGGGATCATATCTGTTTAAAAGAGATTTACACTTAAAAATAAAAAAAATAAAACAAACAAACAAACAAACAAACAAACCAGTTTTTCAATTCCGCAGACACCTCTCAGGCCTGATTTTGGGTTTTGGATAGCCGTGTGGTCAGTGAGTGACTCTTACCTTGGCTCTGAAGTTTTATGTTTTTTTTTTTTCAGTTTGTTGATTTTAAGCTGTAATTGAATTGGCAGTTGGCCTTTCGTCTCAGAATTTTGTAAAGAATTATTTCTTTGAAGTGTTTCAGAGAAATGTTACCACCAAAGCAGAATTAGGTGTTTTTTTCTCTTAAAGATATTTTAATTTCAAGGAATTAAAATTAAAGGGGGGTTGGGTACCTGTATTCATCAGGGGACCCCTCGTGACTCAGTGGTGCTGGCTGTCCTGAATCGCCAGCAGAGGTGAGAGCACAAGCTAATGCAGGGAGATACTGTCGGTGTTTTTCAGCCCAGAGGTTTGACTAATTGGTTTACTCTTCCCTTGGCTTTCATTTTAGGTTTGGCCTTTGCTTCAGGCTTAGCTGCCACTGTGACTATTACCCATCTCTTGAAAGCAGGAGACCAAATTATTTGTATGGATGATGTGTACGGAGGTAGGTGACCTGTCTCATTCAGGTTGCGTCAGCTGATATCTTAAAGACAATAAAGTGGGTCCTGAAATATATTAATAATGTTACCAGGATTATGGATCATTTATTATCTTTAAAAATTATTTTAAAGATTTTGTTTATTTATCCATGAGAGACACACAGAGAGAGGCAGAGACGCAGGCAGAGGGAGAAGCAGGCTCCATGCAGGGAGCCCGACGTGGATCTTGATCCCGGGACCCCGGGGTCACAACCCGATCCAAGGGCAGACGCTCAACCCCTAAGCCACCCAGGTGTCCCCATTTATTATCTTTTAAAGGTGTGATGGACACCTCAGTGTTGGCCCAGACCTGGTAAAGGAAGAGTGTAAACATTTAGAGTCTATGCTCTGACACTTGTTTATTAATTTTTTTTTTAACTGCTGCTGGAATGAGGATGTAGTTGTGATCAACTTTCAGATACCTTCTGCTTCAGAGAAGATGGTGTTTAAAGAGTGTTCTAGTGTTATTTAAAACGTTTATCTGCAGTGAAGATGAAGTATAGCCCAGGTCACTCTCAAACAGCTTATCTCTACCCACTTCTCTAGCCTCCCTGCACACTTACGCTTGCGGTTTTAGGGAAACTTTTGAAAACCTGTTTGAAGTATGGACCTTTTCCCTGGAAAAGTGGAAAAGTGTACTTAAGACTACAGTCAGTATTTCTCATTTTAATTTTAGGGTCAAGGGTCTTACCCCTTGCAGTCCGTCATGGGTTCAAATGTAAGAACTTTCATTCTAAACACTTTTTAGTGCAAGTTATTTAAAGTGAACAATTTAAATGGAAGTTATTTATTTTTATTTTTATTTATTTTTATTTTTTTTATTTTTTTTTTAAATGGAAGTTATTTAAAGTGGTGAGACAGGTTGCCCTTACCTTCAAGCAAGACTTGATTTTATGCCCAAAACAATAGCAAAAATTTTTATAAAGATAGGGATATGGATTCCAGATTCTCCCAAATAATTAAAACGTGATTTCTAGAATATTATCATTTTATCTGTCTCCTATTAGTAAAAAGTCAAATATGTAAGTTCCTTGAAGTAAGAGACTTACTCTTAGCAATCATTTTAACCCTCTTAGAAATTTGCGGTGCTTTGTATTTATCGTTGTTCCCTGATTGTTTGTTAAATAGAAATGGTAGAAAGAGCACACCTTTGGTTACTTTTATAGTGTATTATAAAAAAAAAAAACCTCATGGCACACATAGGTACTGAATCTTGAAATTTGCTATTGATTTTTAACAATTCCTTACATTCTTTTTCAATCACATTATGTAGGGTCAGTCTATATAGCATCAAAAATTCAGTATATCTTTGATCATAAAATACTTTTCCTTTCTTTTTTGGTTGGCTATCAATAACAACAAATATTTTCCTTTAAATTTGCCTATGTAAAAATAAAAATCAAATCCAGAACAGTGTTTGTAAGACGAATTATTCAAAGTTGAATAATTTATCTCCTTTCACCATGAAACTGTAGTTGTTTGGTTTATATTGCCTCATTTATCTATAAAAGCATTTAGAACCACATAACAAAAAGATTGAGAAAAGCTAAAGAATAATAACCAGTTTTTTTCTATTATCATCAAAGTATAATCAGACTGAAAGTTTATTTATTTAAAAAGATTTTATTTATTTATTTGACACAGAGAGAGAGAGAGAGAGAGAGCACAGAAGCGAGGGGGGGGGGGCAGAGGGAGAAGCAGGCTTCCTGCTGAGCAGGGACTCGATCCCAGGACCCTGGGATCATGACCTGAGCCAAAGGCAGACGCTTAACCCAGGCGCCCCTGAAAATTTATTTCGAACATTTTATTGATATTGGTTCATTTATTTTAAATTTGAGTATTAGGAAGAAATTGCTAAAAAACCTATTGATGTTTCAAGGAGCATGCCACTCAATGTCTGAAGAGTAGAAGTTGTGTGTTTTCAGAAACTTTTTTGCTTCATGCCATTTGGTACGGATATCAAGTGTGTTTTATTTGACTCTTTAACTTGTAGTTTAAAATCCAAGGCTTATATTCTTTATTATACAAGATAGCCAAATGATCTAACCCACCTAGAATTGCTGTCAGTTGTATTTTTATTCGCGATTGACGCTTCTTTATATTTATAAAGGATTTGTACCTATAAAGAATGAACATTTCTCAGTACAGTGTCCTTTCTGTTTTGTCTGATTTTTTTGTCTGCCTCAGGTACAAACAGGTACTTCAGGCAGGTGGCAAGTGAATTTGGATTAAAGATTACTTTCGTGGATTGCTCCAAAATCAAATTGCTAGAGGCAGCCATTACACCAGAAACCAAGGTAACTCAGTTAGTTTTCAATTTTGTCTGCTTTCTGGGTGGCGTTTTGTTTTCATCATTTTGTTTACCGGAGGACATAATTTCAGTTTAAATAACACATTTTATTAGAAGCCATTGGAAACCATCAACGATATGGAGATGGGCCTGGCTTCTCCAGGATATTATTGTATAATGGATGGGCACATGAATTCCACAGCAGGACCCAAGTTCTAATTCTGTGTCATAGTCGGTGTGCTATCACGGGCAGATTATTTAACCAAAGTCTCAGTTTCTTCATCTGCAAGATGGGGGTAATTGCGCCTGCTTTATAGAATGGTGGTTGTGTAAATTCGATGAGGTAGGGCGGATGAAATGCTCAGTACAGGACCCAGCACAGAGGAACTTAAAAAAGATCTGTGAGCAGGAGTGGACAGCGCTGTGCTGCGGTACCAGGCTGGTCTTGGGAACAGAAGTCATCACAGAGACTGGGTTGCAGAAAAGGAAGCTTGCCAAGACCCCAGACCAGACCCTAAGCATCCTGGCTTTTTAAGAATTCTAAGCGATACTTCAACAACATAACAGTTGCAAGGAGAGAATGGGCCACAAGCAATCTTTAGCCTCGTCCCGGGAAGCTTGTACGCCACCGGAAGGTGTTTTGTGCCCGGGTGAATGGCATATGTGATATTCTTTCTTGGGGCCTCATTTAAATTCTGCATGGGTAAAAGAAGGCCCAGTGTCTTTTCTAAGTCAGCCTTTTCCAACTTTCTGTTAATGATTAAACGGTTTGAATTGTATAATCAAGATTATGCCGCAGTGATCAGTGATCGCTAAAAAGTGAAAACCTTTTCCCACCCAAGTAATTACTTTGAAGATTAACACACGGGGGAGCTTTGAGTGATTAAGGTTTGCTTTCAAGGAACTTGTTTTTTATCCTGCTTAGGAGGAAAGATACTTATTAAAATAGCTGGTCTCAGTGTTTCTAAGGGAGAAAAGCAAAATGTGAGTATGTTAATCCTGGTCAACAGAACTTTATGTAGTGGCTCTCTACTGACTTGAATTAATACATTTTTCCCCCCTGAAATATCTGCCTCATTGTATGAAGTAGATTTTCTTAAGTCCCCGTAAAATCAACTTTGTATTTATTCCTTTCATTGTGATTATTTTTTATCATGAATAGGAGTAATAGATTCTTGCCCAGAAATAACCTTATAGATTTTTAAAATAATTCGGTTCTTGTAGACCATGCATTATTTTAACTACCTGAACTTTTCTACAGTGAAACTCTAGAATGGGAAGAATTTTAAACTGTAGAGACATAGTTCATTTACACAGTGACAAAAATCATTAACCCTTTTACAAAGAAGGCTGTAGGTAATGCCATGCAACACAGTGGCATCTTGTTTAACAAAAGGAATTCTCTTTTCTTTGGTCTTTAAAGTTACTGTCAAGCATCTACTATGTGTCTGAATTGTACTAGGTTTTGGGATGTGCTAGTGCCTCTTTCTTAAATGAGCTATGACTAGGTTTTCTCTCCTGCACTTTAAAACCCACGCTCTTCAAGTTCTGGGTGCTTACTTTATAGTTTCTAATGCAACTGGCGCTTTTTAAGTTAATATTTAAGGTGTGTTTGGCATTATAGGCATAGTTCTCTTTAATGAAACTCCCAGGCTATAATCTCGGTGTTGTATGTTATTTACTTTGGAGAACAAAATTCTTAGACACTGAATTATGTCTCTGAACTTGATCCTCTTTTTAATGGAAAGTCCTTACAAGAATTAGCTTGAGCACTTTTCTGCTTATACGTGACATTACCTCATTTGATCTTTATAACAGCTCTATAAAATATCATCAGCCCTACCGTATAGATGTACAATTTGGGGAATCTGGAGGGTAGTTACTTAACTGTGGCCTCTCAGAAATTAATGGGGGCTAGGATTCAGATTCGAACCTTGCAACCTCATCACCCACGCTCCTCCAGGGCAGTGTGCCACATGGTTACAATAGATGGCACGTATATCCGTGCAGTATATTTTTCATAAACTATTATCATTTATTGAATTGTTTTAGCTTGTTTGGATTGAAACCCCCACAAACCCAAGCTTGAAGATGATTGACATTGAAGCCTGTGCACACACCGTTCATAAACGTGGCGACATCATTTTGGTCGTGGATAATACTTTTATGTCAGCATATTTCCAGGTAAGTGAAAATAATTTTTTTGGCATGATTAGAGGACTATAGACACCTGTAACTAGGAAAGCAAAGACTTATTTATGTTAAAATCATTATCAAACTCATGGAATCTAATCATAGTTACTGATTAGACAAATAATTAAAATGGGACCTTTTCTACCATTAGCTAATATCTTTTCAATCAACCCTAGGTTCATGTCTGATATGGGACTTTGTGTGTTTTAAAAGTTGTCTTAATTAAAGCTTTTAAGTTCTCTTAGGATGTGAGAACTCTCTGAAGAGCTGGCCTTATTATGTGATTCTTATCTGTCAGTGCTTTATAAATAATAGGGACTTTAATGTTTATGAGCTGGTAATAAGTCCATTATGATGTTTTTTATATATATATATGGTGTGACTGAAAAACATATATGTTGCATATGTAACGTATATATGTTTATTTTTAATATATTAATGTATTATTAAGTTATTAAAATATATAATTAAGCTGTATAATTTAATATATATTTAAATGTATTACATAATATATGTAATATATACATTATATCATTAAACCTGGCTAACCTTCCAAATAAATGGAAGCTAAACTGCATGACACCTCAGTGTACATCACACATATTATTTCTTCACTTTGCTCCTCTCTGGTGTCTCTTCCCTCAGTGCCCCACAGGCTATGGCCAGCTCCCTATAGCTTTACCTCGTTTGTATTAGGAATTTCTACTGCCTGTTTCACGCTGTAGCTATAAGTACCAACGCCTTTATAATACTCCCTTTAAGCCATCTCTCACTCTTTTTTAAAAGACTTTATTTATTTATTCATGAGAGACACAGAGAGGCAGAGACACAGGCAGAGGGAGAAGCAGGTTCCCTGTGGGAGCCCGATGTGGGACTCGATCCCAGGACCCCTGGGTCACACCCTGGGCCCAAGGCAGACACTCCACCTCTGAGCCATGCAGGTGTCCCTAAACCATCTCTTTTCCTGCCTACCCCTTTACGTACATCTCTTCCCATCTCAAACTCCCCCTTTCATGGTCCATTCCTTTTCTTTTTTCTCCTACTTTTTCTCAGGTACTTTTTTCTGTTTTGCTCCTTTGGGTAGATCATCTAGGGATCTTTCTATAACTGACCAGTTGTCTGCCCTTTTTCCCACATGTTTTCTCTTTCTTCCCTCCAGGTAGCTCAATCTGTTTCCTTTCCTTATTGGGAGCTAACCTTCTTCTCGCTCTTTGCTTGCTGCCTGTACCTTATGATCATTCTTATTACACTTCCTGTACTTTACCTTTACTCTGTCGAGTTCCTGAAAGCCCAGCTCATTTTCTGCTACTCTTAAATTAGGCAGATATTTAGAGCTCTATAGTTAATATCCCTCCCCCCAGCCCACCTTGTTCTGGGTTCCCGAAGTTGGCGCAGGCTGCTGCCTTCATGCAATTGGCCAATTCTTTGGGAGTTTGTATAAACCTGTTCTTCACCTTCCGTTTTATTGAGAAAGCACTACTAGGTTTTATCTTGTTTTCCTCAAACACATTTCCTGGCTACACTGCATTTGGATAGCTTCATGGTCCACCTGCCTTTGGCTCACCATACAGCTTTGGCTGCTTCTTATATCAGGTAAAACAGTCTATTTCCAAGTGAAGCTCTCCTGGCCTCATCTATTTGTCCCAGGTGATTTTCACTCTTGAATTCTTTATCCCAACTCCTTACCCCGTATACCACTTATGCTAGGCTAGTTAACACAGCCTAGGGTTGCTCTAGCTGAGTCACAGTGAGTCCTGTATATTCCCAAAGAGGTTGCATGAATTATGTTAGCCTGGGCCTGCCCAGATTACTCATCAGGCCTAGCCCTTTTTTCCCCCCTTTACTGTCACTAAAATAGGTCCAGTTTTTCTACCTTTCTGAAGCCCACATCACATTTCCTCATGCCAGGGTCTGCAATTTGCTTCATTTCAATTTGGAGTCATTCCAGTTGAGTTAATCAGAATCGTGTTGTCCCTCAGCAGCCGCATGTCATAGTTCCATAAAGCAGATCTACAAAGGTCCTCTCGTTATCTTACCTTCACGAAAACTAGATATATTCTCTTTCTTCCCTGCCGTTTGTCTTCTGGATCTTCTGAAAATGTCACAAAAAGCACAATGGGCAGGCCATCGTAAAGTTTCAGAGTTCAAGAGTAGAGCCTCTGGATTCATACAGTTTGGTATGAGTGCTAGCTCTCCCAGCTTTTTAATCTGAATGATCTGTTCCTCCCTCCCTTCCTCCCTCCCTCCTTCCCTCCCTCTTTTCCTGCCTTCCTTCCTGCCTTCCTGCCTTTTTTAGAGAGGACAAGCTGAGAATGGGGGCACAGAAGAGAAAGAGAGGGAGAATTTTAAGCAGGCTTCACACCCTCCACACCCAGTGTGGAGCCCAACAAGGGGCTCGATCTCCCCACCCTGAGATCATGATCTGAGTTGAAGTCAAGTCAGATGCTTCACTGACTGAGCCCCCCAGGTGCCCCTCTTTTGCTTTTCTTAGTCTTTTTTCCCCAGCTGTACAATGAAAATCTTTAAGTACTTATTTTATTGAGTCAGGTAAAATATTTTATATAGTGCTTCACTGGGATTTGTGAAGTACTTAATGTGGTTCTTGGCATATAATGAGGTCAACAGATGTTAGTTATTCTTCTTCATTTTTTCATTTTCTTTTGACCACAGAGTTTAGAGAATGTTACCATTGGGAGAGACCATCATCTAGTTTGACTCTATCACTTTGGAGATGTGCAAACACCTATGTAGAGAGTGCTTCGAGTAACACCTGGCTTAAAACATCCTATTTTTGAAACACCCCAAATGAAAAGCCCTATAGCCCCTGATACTAACACCTTCCAAAGACTAAACAACTGGTGAGGTTCATACACACACACACACACACACACACACACACACACACACTTTCCTTTAAAGAAAATATAAATAGGCTCCTGGCTGGCTGTCAGGAGAGCATGCGACTCTTGATTCAGGAATGTGATTTTAAACCCTGTGGTGGGCATAGAGCTTACTTTTTTTTTTTTTTTAAAAAAAAAAAAGATGTAAATAGAAAGATGATAATATATTGTTCAGTGAATAAGTTGATTATAACTATAATTCTCACTTATAAACAAAGAGATTTTAAGACTAAGGGATTGAATTGCAGGAAAATCAGATGAGGGAAAACAAATTTCTTTCTAAGTGACTTTACGTTCGGCAAAACTAGTATAATAAGAGAGTAATTAAGAAAAAAGAGTAATTAAGAGTTAAGATCATGGCACATCAAGTGAATGATCACAGCATATAGTATCAGGTTTTAATGATCAAAATCTAAGCATATTAGTTTTCTTCTCACTTGATGTAACAATGGCTAAGTGTTTACGTCGACTGCTTTATATGTTTACTGAGTCATAAAATGTCAGCATCTCTGCATTGTAAAATTTAGTGATACACTTAACTTAGGACCAGCCGACAACTGCTCTAAAGAAACAATTTCAGGAGACCTGTTGACCTGAGTTCACTTGCTATTTCCAGAAAATTTGTGCTTTTGGATTGAATATTGGGTCCAGACTTTGTATTTTTATTTGGTGGGAGAGAAAGGGGAAAGATACCATCAGAGACCCTGGAGAACTTTAAGATGCGTGTACTTTTTGAAAAGTTAGAATAGGGATGACATTTACAACAGCAAATTGGCATGTCATGAAGCATTTTTGAAAGAGATTTACCATTTAAAAAATGAAAATCTTTTGTTCCTTTTAGCGGCCTTTGGCGCTGGGAGCTGATATTTGTATGTATTCAGCGACAAAATATATGAATGGTAAGGCATACATAGTCTACACTTTGAGTATTCCTTTCCATAGGTAGATGAAAATACCCAAAGGTGTGTTATGTTGATCCTTTTCCTTCTATTATTCAGGTTTTGTTGTGAGTCATGTAGAAAGTAAAAAAAATTGTACTTCGGATAAAATATGGGATTTCATTTATAGCAGACAAAATATGCCCATGACCATGAACAGAGGATTAAAATTTACTCAAAGACATTACAGTTTTATCCTACTGACAGCTTAAAAAGAAACAATTTTTATGTGATTTTTATTTTCATTGTTACAGATACGGCTTTTGGTACTGTCAGATTGAATACAGGTTTTTTAAAAAAAATTATTTATTTATTTTTGAAAGAGAGAGAATGAGCATGAGTTGGGGGGAGGGGCAGAGGGAGAAGCAGAGTCTCCCTGAGCAGGGAGCCCGGTGTGGGGCTTGATTCCAGGTCCCTGGGCCAACACCAGCTGAGCCACCCGGGCATCCTCAGATGGAATACAATTTATTTAAACTTATTCTGTAGGGCTTTTACCAGAGAGTTTTTTCAAATGAAAGTCACCTTTTTAAATTTTAGAATGAAGAATAAATGTATATTGTTTTTAACTTAAAGGTTTTTGTTTTGCTTTTAGGCCACAGTGATGTCGTAATGGGCTTAGTGTCTGTTAATTCTGAGAGCCTCCATGACAGGCTCCGTTTCTTACAAAATTGTAAGTATTAAAAAGCCTGCATTTACGCTTATCCTCTTAGAGAGACGACATTTGATATTTGTAGTTCCACTAAATGTTGTGAAGTGATGGCATTCTGCTAAATTGGGAAGAAATGAGAAATAGAGGAGAAACATTCTGGTTTTTAAAAAAAGTAGAAAAATTGGAATATAAAAATATAGTTAGAGCATAACCGGGCTTTACAACATGACTCAAGATATCAGTTCTGTTATTTCTCAAAATCATGTTAATTTTGACCATAATTGGGGAAAGCACAACTGAATTTTTAGTTTTCAGACTTACTAGATTTTTTTCTTTAGATAACACATTTGGAATGATGGCTTTCTTACACTGTATCTTTTATATCTGAAATGGTGGTTAATCTTAAATAGCACTTAATATATAAACTTATATTTTTTAACAGATGTCTAAGTACCATTTCCTGTTTAGATAATTTAGTTATCTCAAGTATGGGTAATTGTTTATTTGAAGACACTTAGATTAGCCATTGCGATTTGACAGGTAAGACACACACATAATTAAGAATAAAGTAAATAAGTATGAAATAAATAAATAAATAGAGGAAATAAGCAATAAAGTAAAAAAGAAAGAAAAAAAAAAGGCCCGGAGGAAGAAAACCAAAACTCAGTGCTTAATAAGTTCATTTATAAAACATTGAGGTGAGATGTGTATCTGGGAGGCAGAGTAACTCCTAGGCTGCTTTAGACAAAAGCTAAGTTGCACTGGGGGAAAATTAAGATGTTTCTATGGGACAGAAGAGAGAGTGAATTCCTGTCATGTTACCTGATTCTTGGTCATCATTTTTTTATCGACAAAAATCATGTCTTTCCAAACTTTTCTTGGTACCTGAACAAGATCCTCATTAGAGTCACTTTTGAAAAAAAAAAAAGCTAAGTTGAATGTTGGTAGAACCAGTAACAACAGGAACTGAGGCTGTTTTTCTCTACATGTTCAAAGAAATACAAGGTTCAGCTATGGGCAGTGTGTCCTTGAGTGGAAATCATGGAGAGGACTGTGTGTGTTCGTATTTGAGAAGTTCGTGTTGTTTGCAGGATATTCATTTCCGCTCTCGTCCCGAAGCCCAGGTCTTCGAGCATTCTTTATGCTTCGTTCTTACGCTTCTGACTCGATATGTTAACTTCCCCCCGGAAACGCCAGCGTTGACCTGGGTAGCCCGCTTCGCAGTCACTGGACTGAAAAAAAAGGGAGTGAGAGCATCTTCTGGGTCTCTCCCCACCTTTCAGATTACCCCAGGATATGTTCATTTTGCAGCTATTGGAGCAGTTCCATCCCCTGTGGACTGTTACCTGTGCAATCGAGGACTAAAGACTCTACACGTCCGAATGGAGAAACATTTTGAGAATGGAATGGCAGTTGCTCAGTTTCTGGAATCTAATCCTCGGGTAGAAAAGGTCATCTATCCTGGTAAGTTAATATGATTTCTTTTCTTTTTTTTTTTATTTATTTTACTTTTAATTTTTTTTTTCTTTTCCTTTTAAGATTTATTTGTTTGAAAGAAGGTGTGTGCAAGTAGAGGGAGGGGTGAAGAGAAAGGGGCGGGGAGAGAATCCTCAGCAGACTCCCCGTAAGTGTGGAGCCAACACCGAGCTCAGTCTAAAAACCCTGAGATAGGGGAATCCTGGGTGGCTCAATGGTATAACGCCTGCCTTCGGCCCAGGGCGTGATCCTGGAGACCTGGGATCGAGTCCCGCGTCGGGCTCCCTGCATGGAGCCTGCTTCTCCTTCTGCCTGTGTCTCTGCCTCTCTCTGTCTCGTGAATAAATAAATAAAATATTAAAAAAATAAAAAAACCCTGAGATAACGATCTGAACCAAAATCAAGAGTCAGGTGCTCAACCAAGCCGCCCACGTGCTGCAATGTTGATATGATTTCTTTTTTTTTTTTAATTTTAATTTTAATTTTAATTTTAATTTTAATTTTTATTTTTTTAATTTATTTTTATTGGTGTTCAATTTACTAACATACAGAATAACCCCCAGTGCCCGTCACCCATTCACTCCCACCCCCCGCCCTCCTCCCCTTCTACCACCCCTAGTTCGTTTCCCAGAGTAGGAGTCTTTACGTTCTGTCTCCCTTTCTGATATTTCCCACACATTTCTTCTCCCTTCCCTTCTATTCCCTTTCACTATTATTTCTAAGCACCTGTGTTTACACTAGGATTCTGTGGGTCACCCTAGGCATTCTGTGCATGACACCTGTTGTGAGGTAGCTGTGTGTCAGGCTCGGTGCTGGGTCTGGTGGTGGGAAGATAGGCATGGCCCGTGTCCTGGTGTCGCCTGAGGTCTAGAGGCTGCTTGGATGTTGCGAAGTTGTGTGCGTTGGGTGTTCCAGTGATGATCCTTAGCTTGGAGGCTCGGCTCAGTGTCCCAAGATTGCAACTTCCAATCTTGGAAGATTGGAAGATTCCAAGATTGTACTTCCCAGTTGGTCTGTGCCCAGGCCTTGGGTCTGCCACTGGGCATGAGCTCTACCTCTTACCTGATTCAGGTTGGGACTGGATACTCATCAAATTGAGACTTGCTGCTTACGCACCACAATTCCCCAGAAGCTGTCTTAACTTCCTTTTCAAATTTTTTCACCACTGCCAGCTCATGTGGCCTTAGTGGGCGTCTATCACTCCTCGAATTTATTTTACTGGCCTTTTAATTGTGGTGGCTTTAAGTAATTGGTCACTTAGGATCCTTTTGATGTTTTAGCATCGTGGCTGTGGGTGGACAGGGGAGTGACGCTTGCTTCCTGCCCCCGAGGAACTTAGATAAACTAAGGCAGAACTACGCAGGAGGTGAGACGCTCTCTGTGTCCCCCAGGGAGAGAGCTGTTGGCTGTGTTTTGAGTGGAGGGAGGGAGAAAAGCTTTGGCCTGCGTCTTGAAGAGCGGGGGCACCTGTTAGAAGGAAGGGTGTGGACAGGCATTCCGATTCTTTTTTTTTTTTTTTTTTAAGATTTTGTTTATTTATTCATGAGAGAGAGAGAGAGAGAGGCAGAGACACGGGCAGAGGGAGAAGCAGGCCCCACGCAGGGAGCCCGATGCGGGACTCGATCCCAGGACCCCGGGGTCAGGCCCTGGGCTGAAGGCGGCCCTAAACCGCTGAGCCCCCCGGGGACCCCTGACATTCCGATTCTTTCAACAAATGTTTATCACTTGCCCATGACGGAGCAAGCCCTGGACTAGGCTCCGGGGTCCAATTATTAACAAGAGAAGCGGATCTCTCCCCGCGGAGCGGGTCTGGTAGGGAAGACCCATGTTAAACAAGAAATCACAGGATGATGCGCTTAGCAGAGGGGCGAATGTTCCAGGCTAAGACGACAGCTTGTACAGGGTCCGGGTGAGGAAGGTGCGAGCCGCCGGGGCCAGGGGAGCCGGGGAGGTGGCGGACGCGCCAGAGGGCCGCTGGAGGCGGTCGGGCCCAGGTGGGGCACCGGAGGCGGCCTGGCCCCGAGCCGTCCTCCCTAGGCTTAGGCCCACGGTGGATGTTACGTTTCCCTGCAATTCCCTGTTTGGCTCTAACGAGACCTTCGCTGTGCGTCCCGGCCGCAGGGCTGCCCTCGCATCCTCAGCACGAGCTGGCGAAGCGTCAGTGCACCGGCTGCCCGGGCATGATCACCTTCTACATCAAGGGCACACTCGTGCACGCCGAGGCGTTTCTCAAGCACCTCAAGGTAAAGCTTCAGCCGCCTCTGGCACCGGCGGGGCAGCTGCGAGGCCACCGGGCGCCGTGGCCGTGGCCGTGGCCGTGGCCTCCCCTGATGCCCTGGCTTTCCAGACTGTCAGAAACCGAACCCCTTTTCCCAATGAAACACTCCGTGACGCTTCGGAGTAACCTGTGGCCGGGACACCGAACAAAGGCTCCCGCCAGCCGCAGCCTGGGCCCGGCTCCGTGGGCCGTGGGCAGGGACGGGGGCTCCGTGGGGCTTTCACGTTGGCCGAGGGCCCGGGCCGGGGACAGGCCCCCGCGTGCACCGGGCGCAGGGAGCTCGCAGTCCTGGGTCCCGGGCCCCACGTCCAGCAGGTGTCACGACTGGGCCGCTGCCACATGAGTCGGGGTCCCCTGCTGTGAGAAGTGGCACGAAAAGCAGAAAGAGGGGGGCATGCGACTCAGTACAGCCGGGACAGTAGTTGGGGATTATTTGTAAAGTTCTGTGACACTATAACACTAAATACAAAACCGGGTTTTTTCTTTTTCTCCTTCTTCTTTCTTTTTTTTTTTTTTCCCCCCGGTGTGTGTTATGTGCCCAGGAGGGAGTAAGTAAGCGCAGGCGACTTGGGAGACCTGTAGCGATCTTTATTCAAAGGGCCCCCGCAGAGCCAGGTCTCAAATGTAGTAATTCTGAGGTTTTAGGGCTCACGTTAGCTATTACTCAAGTAGAAGGACAAATCAGGAAGCTGTGAGACATTCACCTTCCTCAACTTGTGATGTTTTAAAAGTTTTGCACACCCCATGTCCAAGCGGTGACATCAGTGATTTTTATGTTCATTTTTCTCTCTGGGTTTCTCTCCCAATTTGTATTTTTTTTCATGATCCACCACCATTTCTCCACCCTCTCTGTCCAGGGCCATTTTATTAAAACCATTTAGTTTTATATTTTTGTTGTAGTGAAAGATCCAAATGAATGTTTTCTTTGCCGTAGCTATTTACTCTGGCTGAGAGCTTGGGAGGATACGAAAGTCTTGCTGAGCTGCCGTGAGTATATATTTTTGTTTTTCCTCTGTGTTTTAACTCTGATGTCAGTTTTTACAATTGCCTACAAAAGAATATGGAAAAATCAGGAGCAATTCAAGTCATTTGACAATAAGAAGAGCATCGCGCTCTCTAATCAGAGTGAACCTCTGACCCAGCAGCTTGGAGACCCTGATGAAACCCAGTGAGCCACTTGCGTCGCCTCCACTTGTGCTTCTTTCCCTTCGGCCGAAGGCGGACGCGATTCCAGCGGAGTTATATTTTAGGATCTCTGACCTGCGACCCGGGGCTGCTGGTTCTATCCCACCCCGCCCTGGAAGGGAGGTTGGGGGACTTTGTATTAGGAGGGCTGAGGTCCAGGCTCCTTGGAAGCAGGGACCGTGTCCGATGAAATAGCCTCCATCCCCCCGACGGTCAGACCGCATCGCGGCCGAAACCTCGAAAGGCTTCGTGTATCTGCAAGACAAACCCAAAATCTACTTGCCATTCCCAATCCAGTCAATTCATCTGATTCTATCAAGCACCAGAGGATATTGGAAGATGCAGCCTGAGATCAGACGTCCCAGCAGCTTATTCTGTAGACAAGGAAACAGGGATTCAGAACGTTTTGCCGATGACTCAGATGCCACGTAGGAATGTGTCAGCGGCTTCGTTCTTGAGGCTTTGGGCTTTGTGTAGAAACAATGAGGGGAGGGAGGAGTAGCCTAGGTCTGGATTTGGGACCTGCTCCACCAGTTACTCACCTCTGAGCCTCAGTTTTTTTCATCCATAAAAATGGGATTAATGATCAAACTATAAGTTACCTTTGACTGATTACCTGTCCCATCGAGCATTCCTGAGCTGTACCCGGATTTTATTGTATGAACCTCTGCCCGAGTGATGTGAATATTGCCGTGGTAATCACATCATTACCCAGTAATTTTCAGGAGTACTGAGTGTACCTGGTATGCGTCTGTGTTTTAATTTTCATAAACATTTCTGGAATAGCTATGTTCTGGAAGCACTGTGAAGAGTCGGGCAATTTCATATAAAGTCTAAAAAAAAAAAAAATAAGGTATGATGCCCAAATAATGAGGCTAATCCAGATAGGTTTTTGTGAGTCTTTCAGGAAGACGCCTGCTAATAAGTCCGGATGCACAAGAGGGCACACTCGGCATATGAAATTGGGTAATTTTTCATAGTCCTGAAACGTGCATTACTTTAAAGCTGTCTCAAAAATGATTCCGTTAAGGATGTGGTTCGCAGTGGCTGGGCCCTGAGCTGCACCAACCGGCGAGGCCATAACCCCGACGCCTGCCAGTGGACGAGTGAATTTAGGTCAGGGCTTGTCCGCCCCGTCACCCTCATTCTGTGAGGGTGACAACTGCTGCAACGAGTACAGCATTGCAATAGGGGAGGGAAGAAGCAGAGCCAGCGTGCACGGGGTTGGTCCAGCCTAACAACACGTATGAACCGTGCAACCTCCGAGAAGTTACCTGTGTCCTCCCAGTCTGTTTCCTCGGTTGTAAAAGGTGGATGGCCCTGTCCTCGGCTCTTAGGGTTGTTATGGGAACACAGGGAAAAAAAATGTACCGAAGCCGATGCCTTGATTCATACCAAGGGCCCAATAGATGTTAAGTATTATTAGGAAGTATTATTTTTTATTAGGCATCTAGTACACTCTGGGTACTTGCAGATGCTTTATATGTGTTCCTTCCTTTGATGACTGTGATAAACTTTGGGGATGGGAGTTCTATCACCTTTTATTCATTAAAAAAAAAAAAGAATGAATGCACACAAATGACCCAGGAGAGTCCCTGCCTCGTGGTGAGCCTGTAATAAATGATAGCTATTATTGTCATTATTATTTTGCATAAGGAAATTGATTCTGAGGACAGGTGCCTTTCACAAGGCCGCACAGCCAGCGTGTGGAGAGGCTGATTCGTGCACAGGGCTGGTGGTGTCAGAGGCGTATGTTGTTTTTAGGTGTACGCTCTCTCTCAAGGAATTAAAAGGCAGAGCATTTAAGGAGGACGTTGGCAGGTACAGCCACAGTAGAGCGATGAAAGAGGAGACGCGATTATGTCGCCCACGTCCGAGATCTTCCATCCGTGGATCTCGGGCGTGATTGGACGGAGCCACTTAGGCCTCGATGTTGCTGGTAGCGTAGACCCTTGTGTTTCTGAAATTGTCAGAGTCTTTGGCTTCTGCGTTGTTGTCTGGGGTAGAGAAGAATATCTCACTTTTCTTGGTTTCCCAGTTCTTGCCGTAGTGCCTGACCCGTGGTGGGTGCTTTAGCTTTATCCGTGTTAGTGACAACGATGAGCCGCTGGATAGGGCCGAAAACCCTTCCAGGCCTCTACATCCATGGGTCGTGTGCTGGAATTCCTAATGCTCCCCGGCTGCCACCGGAGTTCTCCCTGGATTGCCTTTCCCCGAGCTGCCTCACACGGTGCCATTCTGGATTAATCCATGGGTCAGGAGGGAATCAGTCCTGGCTGGTTCTTGGTCCAACAGGCCTTTGTAAGTCCAGCTGCTTGGGCTGGGGGTATGGAACCTCTGGCCAAGGCCTCTTTCAGGCAGATGCTAAAATCTGCAGCTGGAGGCTGTCTTTTCCCCTCTTGCTTGGGAGTCTTGATTGCCACCTTCCCTGTGTGGATGGAGTGTAGAAAGGCTAAAAGGTCGTAGTTTTCACTTAAGATAATGACTGGAAAAGATGATTTTTACAATTCCTTATTTTTTGGCCTGTGAAGCCTTATAGGCATAGGAAGAGCTTGATATTTAGAACAGAAAAGCCCATTGACAATAATCGCAGTTTATGAGACAGATACAATATAGTGATTGAAAATGTGCTCATTCTTTTCTTTCAGGGCAATCATGACCCATGCATCGGTGCCTAAGAGCGACAGGGATGTCCTTGGCATTAGTGACACGCTGATCCGACTCTCTGTGGGCTTAGAGGACAAGAAGGACCTACTCGAAGATCTAGATCAAGCTTTGAAGGCAGCAGTAAGTTTAACTATTCTGGTGCTTGTGAGCCTAATCTTGGGGGGTAGTGTTCACTGTTTTATTTTTTAAAGATTTATTTTTTTGAGAGAGAGAGCGCAGGGGGCCGGTGGGGGGAGAGGGAGAGAGAATCTCAGGCCCACTCCTGCTGAGTGCAGAGCCTGGCTGGTGGGGGGTGGGGTGGGGGGGTGGAGGGCTTGATCCCATGACCCCGAGATCATGACCTGAGCTGAAGTCAAGAGTCAATCGACTGAGCCACCCAGGCACCCTGGTGTCACTGTTGATACAGAGGGTGGCCTCACTGAATTCGGATGTTTTCCTGTGATAGACGGCGTATAGATGTGTGCAGGGAACTCCGCTGAAGTGCAGATTTAAACAATGGGATGGTATTGAGAGAAGAGTCCTTAGAAGACGTGAAGTCTTTGCCTGCAGTTCTAATAACATATTTTTCTTTCACTTTTAATACAGCACCCTCCAAATGCAGGTCGTAACTAGCCTTCCAGAACTGCTAGTAGAAGTTGCCTCCCAAGAAGATCAACTCTAGATAATCGAATGGACCATTAATGAGCCTTTGCGGGATTTTCAAGTGAAAATTTAGAGACACCTCATTACTTTTCAGAGCTGTAACCTTCCGGGGATCCTCCTTGTTAAAAGCGGTTTCCTCTTTCCCTTATTGTAATTGACAGGTCAATTCTGTTAATATCCTTTTGATAATTTTGGTATACATTTGCCTCTGCAGGAGGTGGGGTTTGTGCTGCTTTTGGGGTTGTGATCTTTTTTTCATAGCTTAAGATTTATATCGATCATGTTTACAATACAATGACAATTCATTTTCTATGTTTTTCTGAAGAATTTAAATTATTAAATGAATGTTCTTAAATCAAGAGTGATTTTTGCTCTTGTTGAAGACAGCACTCAAAACAGTGGTTTACAATTAATTATCATAAGCCAAAAAATCAAATACTTGAAAAGCCTACTGTGAAATTCTGCTGATATAAGGTTGTACTTACTATTTAAAAACAAAATAAATCTAATTACCAAATGCATCCCATTGTGATATTCCTATATTATGTGGCATTGACTTGTATTCTTGGGCCCTTTTAATCCTCAAGTCTTAGGAGATCACGGTCACTTGCAATAATTTTTGTAAACTCAACTGTATAAGTATCATGTCCAAATCTTAGTGTTTGCAGATCATAGAGTGTGTCATGGGAGGTCAGAAGGCACTTTTATAGAGAGACGTACCGCTTTTAATGCGTATATTATATGTAATAGTAAACTTAGCGAGCCTAAAGAAAGAAATACTTAAAACAGCATCTTTTAGAGTTCAGTGCATAGTCAGCAAGCTATTGTTAATAAGCCATAAGTCAAATAGATTTTTTAAATTGTTTTTATAGTCAAGACTCTTAGTCATTTGTTTGCTATTAGCATTTGTTTCACCTTTAAGAAGCACACATTGAACTTGACTAATACTGCAGGACAGGAGGTGAATACGTAGGCCATCTGTTACGTATTGTTCACATTTTGAATTACATGGTAGTGCCTGGAAATTCTGGCTGTGTGGGCAGCAGCACCTTGAGCCTATACCTGGGTGCTGTGGAAATAACGACCAACTAAGTCGGAAAAGGAAGCACTATCCGTTCTAGGCTTACAAGGGAGTCAGCTATTGTCCCTCGTGATTTGATAGGGCCTCAAAGGGAAGCAGAGCATAAAAGGTAGAAATCGTCATATCTGCTGATGTAGACGAGAGGCTGACATTTCCGTATTTAAAACTGTCAGAGGACCTTTAAATGGGTAACATTAAATCACAGCCAGAAAGGTTAAAAAAAAAAAAAAGAAACCTAAAAATTAAAAATTAGGGCTGCCAGAGGAGTGGAAAAGCTTTGTAGTGGAACAAAGCGAAGGTCTCAGGCAGGCCCCAGCAGGGGGCTGTTGGCCTGGGGATGCTGCAGGCCGCCCCGCTTGAGGTAGGCCGTCTGATGAGACCGGCTAGCGGGGCAGCTCGCTTGGCAGGTGGGCCTCAGGTGAAAACGGACACTGCAGCCAGGGAGGCTGTCCGTTATCGACCACGTGCTGGCCATTTGGGGCCGGTTGTTCCAGAAGTCAACGTCTGGCTTCCTGGATTGTCACTAGAGCTAGCCGTCGGGTTTCCGCAGGCAGGCCCCCTCAGCTGCTGGTCATAGACAAAGGGTTTTCCGCGGGAGATCACTAGGTCAAAGTTCTAGTTCTAGACTAGTCTAGTTCTAGACTAGTGCACACACTAGGTCAAAGTTCTGTTGTTCTATATGGTGCAGCTGCTGTCCGTGTGCATGTTCAGCCCCTCAGCTTCGAGCGAGCAGGGCCCCCCTCGTGTTAGGGTTCTCCAGAGGAGCAGAGCACAGAGACGGGGAGAGGGAGACCGAGAGTAAGTTGAAGGAACTGGCTGATGCGGTGAGGTGGTGTGGGGCTGGCCCGTCCCGGCAGGGGCGCCGGCTGGGGGCTCCCCGAAAGGAGTAGCTGCTGCCTCGACTTGCAGATCTGCAGAGCAGGCCCGCAGGCCCGAACCTCAGCCCGGGTTCCCGGGCTGCAGGCTGGAGGCCAGATGGCTTGGCCTTCCGCCGAGGGGGTGCAGGCCACCCACCGTAGGGCCCGTCTCCGTCACTCCAAGGCTGCTGACTTACCAACCACGCCTGAAAGTCACCTTCCCGATGCATCTGACCTAGTCTCTGCCCAAATGGCGGGGACTGTGAGCCCCGCCAAGCTGACACGGTCACCCATGACACCCATGCTTGAGGCTCGGTTCGTACCACCCGCCAGGGGCCGTCGGGTCTACTAGGGGTTACAGGGTTCATCCACAACTTTTGGTTATCAGCAGGCATGTCTCTGCATTCCCACAGCGGACACGGGGACAGTGATTTGGCCTTTACGCCACGCACCCTCCACCCGCCACCCCTTTCACGATGCATCCGGTCCCGCAGGAGGGAACTAATAAGCCACATTCTGGTCGGGCTTCCAGAGCACTAGGCCCACCAAGTTGTTTCGTTCAACGTTTCTTTCTACCCTCATGTTTACTGGTCGCTGTTGAAATTCTGAGTGAAGTTCGTGTCTTATACCAAGGCCAGTGGGTCCTATTACCTGGAGTAGACCTACAGCGTCGTGCGTGTCACCCAGGAGAGGCCGGCGCAGGGGCGGCGACATACAGCAAGCTCATTCCTGTCGCCTGTGGCCCCCACACTTGCATCTGAGAGCTTTTCCATAGCTGACTCCTGGCTTCTGTCTATTACATAATAAGTGACATGGCACTTGCTCTTCCACTCGATGTTTTTCTACGTTTTCTTAGTTTTTTAGTGAGTTGTGTCGGAGGTAAGGTCGGTAAAGTGGTCTGTTATTTTGGAATTTTGTGCTGGAGACTACTAGTTCTGAGATAGTCTCCAGCACAATAGAAAGTAACAATAAAATCTGGAATATATATATTAAAAAAAAAATAGACATCCCTTTTAACCACGGAGTAGCCTTACATGACCTGGATTCCACGGAGAAGCCAGGAAACACTTGGGAACCACACATTTATTTTCATAAAAGTGGAAATCTACTACTCTGCAATTTTATAATGTGAAGATAAAACTAATCACCTAATAAGTCAGGTAGACCTAAAGAAAATTTCAGGGCAAAGGAAATAAAGCTTGTAATGCATTTTAGAGAAACCCAGAAGAACAGAAATGCTTCCTAAGACAACCATGTAGGCCGAGAGCAGAAAAAGGAGAGCGAGACAGAGATGGTAAACACGATTACACTAAAAGTCATCCAGTGGCCAAGGTCGTGTTGTTCAAAATAAGGAGAATTTTCTTAGGAATTATTCAAAGATAAATAAGTAAGAAAAGAAAAAGAATTTCTGTCCCCACAGTAAAAGAAACCCTGATCCTATTGGCTTCATAATACAAAGGCATACTCAGAAAAAAATAAGGTGTGATGAAAAGTACAGTTGCTTTGGGGTAGAAATTAAAGATTAGGGATCCCTGAGTGGCTCAGCGGGTTTAGCACCTGCCTTTGGCCCAGGGCGTGACCCTGGAGACCCGGGATCGAGTCCCGCGTCGGGCTCCCTGCATGGAGCCTGCTTCTCCCTCCGCCTGTGTCTCTGCCTCTCTTGCTCTCTCTCTGTCTCTCGTGAATAAATAAATAAAATCTTAAAAAAAAAAAAGAAATTAAAAATTAGTGGAAGAAAGGATCGCTGGATTTGTTTCTTCTTAATATCCACATTTGACTCAATGTTGACTGATGGCTCCCACAATCCATTTAGACTTGTTCCAGTGGGAAGTGTCAGAAAGTGCAAATATTCCCAGTCTTCCGAGCACAAGGCCTCCGACCACACAGGCGCCCAGAGTGCAGGCGGGCGCCCACGTCGCGCTTCGCTGCTGTCTTGACTGCGCACCTCCATCCCTTCGAGTAGAAAAAAGTTCAGGCCTGGTTTCTCTCTGTGTTTTAGTTGTCAGGTGTCAGCCCCCTTGTTCCCTGCCACCTGCTCCCGTAGAAGGCACGAGCACGCCCCACCTTCTACAGAGAAGGAAAGGGAGACTCGGAGCAGTGGTTCCGGGTGGGATCCTCCGGACGCAGCCCCCCCACCCGGGGCCCAGCCGGGTCCATTTGTATCTGATAACCTCCAAGCCAATCTAGAAGTTACCGGGCCTGTAATGCGATCAGTGATTGGAACATGATGACATTCTCCCTTCCTTCCCTAATATTTTTTTCTTTTCTTTCTTTCTTTCTTTCCTTTTTTTTTTTTTTTCAGAAACGATTTTGTTCCATAGAGTTTAGGGAGTTACAGGTATAGGGGCCCAGGGCAGGCCGCCTCGAGACGGGCTCCTTTGGCATGACAATTATTTTTTTAGTCAAAAACCAATCAAAACCCAGCAGCTTCAGGAAAAGCTTTCTACCAGAAGACCTGCTCCAGGGAGCGAGTCACTACCATCGAGGCCACACGGGCCCATGAGCGGGGGTCACTGCTGTCGATGGCCATACTGGCCAGTGACCCGGGGTCACTGCCATTGAGGCCACCCTGGCCCGTGGCCCAGGGTCACACATGTCTGTGTACGGCCCCTGTACTGTGCCTACGGAGTAAACCTGGTTTTCCCCTGCTCAGTGTCCCTTGTTAGTTAGACCCTAGTCCAGCTAGAAGGACCTTCAAGGGGACAGTAAGTTCTTGCTCCCTGACACCAGAACAGCAGGTGTTTATGTATTTACTTATTTTAAAGATGTTATTTATGCATTTGAGAGAGAGAGAGCGCACACACGAGCGAGAACTGGAGCAAGCGGGGGGGGGGGGGGGTGCGGGCAGAGGGTGAGGGAGACGCGGGCTCCCCACTGAGCAGGGTGCCCTCCCCGGGGCTCCACCCGGGACCCCGGGATGGTGACCTGAGCCGAGGGCAGACTCTTAGCTGACGGAGCCCCCCAGGTGCCCCAGGAAAGCAGTTTTTAGAAAACAAGCCTTTCATTATAGACGAGTGGGAATCAGGCTGAGTTCACAGCGCAGCGCACGCGTGTTTTACCAGCGACTTGACCTTGTTTTGGGCAACTGACCTGCCGGCGCTCAGCATCAGTGGGCGTCCTTGCCAGTAAAACGGGGATAAGGAGAGCGCGTGCTCCGGGAGGCTTCAGGGGGCCTAGACGCAGGGGCAGGGGGTGCCCAGCCACCGCGAGCTGTGCCTCTGGCTTCTCAGCACCACCGTCACGCGGCTCCCAGCTCTCTCCCCAGTTGCACAGACAGTGTTTTGAATTTTGGAGTCACGGCAAATAAAAACTGCGGGTTCAAGTCGTGTTGCAGTTGAGACTTAGAACCCTGCTGTCATTAACCCACAGACTGGTTATTCTGGTTGCTGGCAGGAGGGGAAGAGGGGATCCCCTTAGCTTAGCCCCAAGCTGCTTCCACCAACTGGCGTGGGCGAGTTCTTGGTCGTCGTTGCTGTTTTACTTGCTTATCGCAGGGAGGATCCGCTGGCCCGTCGGGGCAGCTAACACACAGGTAACAGGGGATTTTGAAACCTTAAGGCAAGATTACAAGTTCGACCGTCACCAGGCAGCGGCGACGGTGACTGTAATGTGATGGGAAGGTTGGAAGTTGTTCTTGTCTTAAAAGAGCCAAGAAAGGAAGTTCCCTGTTAAAAATTTTCCACGTCGGGGGTTCACCGCATGGAAGATGTAAAAAATACTTAGTGCCGGGTATCCTTTCTTGGCTTTGGTTCTTAACAATCAAAAACCCCGGGGCGCTTGGGGGGCTCAGTGGGTTAAGCATCTGCCTTGGGCTCAGGTCAGGATCCCGGGTCCTGGGGTCCATGGCCCTGCGTGGGGCTCCCTGCCCGGGGTGGGGAGGGGTGAGGGGAGCCTGCTTCTCCCTCTGCTGCTCCCCCTGCTTGTGCTCATGCTCTGTCTCTCTGTCGAATAAATAAGTAAAATCTTTCTAAAATAAAATCAAACAGACCTTGCAAAAGGCAGGAGAACCGAAAACCTACAAGGGCGATTCCGTCGGGCAATCAGCGTGGCCGCCTCTGGTTTTTGACTGCCTGGCACCCACCGGGCCTTCTTTCCCTTTTCTTTTGTTTTTGTTGGTTTGTTGGTTTGCGTTTGAGCCACTTTGTCCCTTGCTTGCTTGCTACTGATGCCCTGAACAGAAGGAGTCCCGTCTGACACCGCAAGGAAGCAAACACTTAAGGAAAATAGGGATCTTCTCTTCGTATTTTTAGTTTGACCAGTTGTACGTGATGGCATATTTGCATGTCTGATATTCTCTTATCTGGGTTCTCCAGAGAAACAGGACCAGTGAGGTGCGTGTGTGCGTGTGTGTGCACGTGCGTGTGCCTGTATTGCCGGACTGGAACCACGGGGAAGGCCCGCGTTGCTGCTCACGTCTGCAGGCCATCTGCTAAGGAATTCATTCTTTCTGGGGAAGGTGGGCCCTGCTGTGTGCAGGCCTGGCGCCCGGAGGATGGGCGCCTGCTAGTTGACCTCCCTGAGATCCCCTCGCAGACACTTGGGGAACAGGGCGACCAAGGCTGTGGGCGGCGGGTCCCAGTCCGAGGAGCCCGGGCGGCCCCCCACAGGCACCTGAGCCGGGCGCTGGCCTGGGCCTCTGCGGCCTCCAGGTAGAGGAAGTGTCCCGCGGCTGCTGGGCAGGTGCCACCACGACCTCACCTCTAGGAGGAGGGGCTCGCACTAGGGGGCCCGCCTTTGGGCCGGTGGGGCTGGGCATCAAGCCCCTGCCGGCCCAGGGCCCCCGCTCCACTCCCGGAGGAGTGGGGACCGGAGGAAGGCGTTGGGCCGGGGGGCCGGGGGCGGGAGCTCTGACACATGTCTTCCCCACTCAGGCCTTGGAGGTGTGACCGCGGGGACAGGTGCCCCTGGGAGCCTCCGCGTGGGAACCACCAGGCCAGGCTCCTCGGGAGCTGGGGGGCGCTGGCCGGTGCGGGCAGTGGGTGACCCTGCAGGCAGGGGTCCCTGAGCGGGTCCTGGGGGTCCAGGGACACGTCGGGGGGAAGAGATGTTCAAGGTGAACCTTGAAAGCAGAGCAGATATTAGCCAGATGAACAGGTTTGGAAGAACATTCCACAGCTCCGGTTGTGGATCAAAACTAGGGATTTAGTTAAGGTAAAACATCTCTAAGGAGACGCCCGGGAAAACATCTCTAAGGAGACGCCCGGGGGCTCCACGGGGGAGTGTCTGCCTTGGGCCCAGGCCATGACCCTGGGGTCCCGGGATCGAGTTCCACCCTGGTCCCCCCGTGGGGAGCCTGCTTCTCCCTCTGCCTGGGTCTCTGCCTCTGCCTGGGTCTCTCAGGAATAAATCAAATCTTTTTAAAAACCGCATCTCTAACATCCCTTCTGTGTTAGTTTTCCATCGCTACCATCACAAACTACCACCCAATCGGCCGCTTGAACGATACCAATTTGTCTCACCCCCTAGTTAGGAACTGGAGACGTGGACCAGGCCTCAGTGCTCTAAGATCCAGGTGCTGCCGGCCAGGCTGTGGTCGGCTCTGGAGGCTCCAGGGGGCCACTCGCTTCTTTGTCCCTGGGGGACCCAGAGCCTACTGCCTGTCACCTGCTGGCTGTCACCTGCGGCTGCTCAGCCTCCGCGTCCCCTAGCTCGCGGTCCCCTTCCCACCTCTTTGGAGCCCACAACATTGGGTTGAAGGCTTCTCTTGCTGTGGACCCCAACTACTCTTCCCATCTCATCTCTGCGACCCTCTTGGGAAGAAGTTCCCGCTCGGGGAACCCGGGGGCACAGAGCACCGGGCATGTGTGTGTGTGGGGGGCAGGGGGCGTGGGCCCTGTGGCCTGGCTCCAGGCTCCCGGCTCCCAGATCCTGACTCCTGGCTCTTGGCTCCCGGCTCCTGGATCCCGGCTCCGGGCTCCCACCTTCCGGCTCTTGGATCCCAGCTCTCGGCTCCTGGCTCCCGGCTCCCTGCTCCTGGCTCCGAGCTCCTGGATCCTGGCTCATGGCTCACGGCTCCTGGATCACGGCTCCAGGCTCCCGGGTCCCGGCTCACAACTCATGGCTCCCGGCTCCTGGATCCCGGCTCCCAGCCCTTGGCTCCCGGCTCCCGACTCCCGGCTCCCGTCTCCTGGCCCTTGGCTTCCCACTCCTGGCTTCCGGTTCCTGGATCAGGCTCCCGGCTCCCAGCTCCTGGATCCCGGCTGCTGGCCCCTGGATCCTGGCTCCTGGATCCCAGCTCCCGGGTCCTGGCCCTCGGCTCCCAGCTCCTGGCTCCCGACTTCCGGCTCCTGGCCCTCTGCTCCCGGCTCCTGTATCCTCGATTGTGGCTCCCGTCTCCTGTCTCCCGGCTCCTGGCTCCTGCCTCCCATCTCCTGTCTCCCGGCTCCTGTATCCTCGATTGTGGCTCCCGTCTCCTGTCTCCCGGCTCCCAGCTCCTTGATTCTGGCTCCTGGCCCTCGGCTCCCGGCTCCCGGCTCCTGGATCCCAGCTCCCAGCTCCCGGCTCCTGGATCCCGGCTCTGGGCTCCCGGCTCCCTGCTCCCGGCTCCCTGCTCCCGGGTCCTGGCCCGCAGCTGCAGACACAGTCGTGCGTCCCTCACCGAGGCCGGGGTGACCTACATCACTGCCTCCTTCCCGCCCCAGGTCCCGCGCAGGGTGGACCTGGCCCTGCGCTCGGCTCCGCTCCGGGGCCCCTGGGCGCTCCCCAGGCCTCCGCTGCCCGTGACCCGCTCTGTACTGAGCGGAATCCAACCGTGTGGCCCAGGGAGCCGTGCGGTAGAGACCAACACCTCCCTCTGGGTGAGGAAGGGCCCGTCGCGCCGCAGGCTGCATCCTTCCCCGACGCCCGAGGCCCGATTTCGGAAACCCCAGCAAGAGGCAGGTGCATGTGGGGGGGAGGCCGCCCGGCCCGGTGGCCTCTACTGGGCGCCTCAGCCTCCCGGGCAAGACGTACCCTCGGGAGTCGAGAAGGGAAAACTGGGCCAAGCCCAGCTTTCGTACAATTGCCACAAAATACAAAGACTCCGCCTTGGAAGACTCGCCTCTTAACCCGACGGACGAGCCGGGCTGGCGACACTGCGAGGGGTACGACAGCAGCCCATCGCCCGCCCGCCCGGGAACACGCGGCCTCCTGATGTTCAGGTACAGGACAGGGTTACACGGACGGCCTCCGAGGCCCCGGGCCCGAACCCGAATCCTGATGCTGCTTCTCCTGGGGCTCTCGGCAGACGGCTTATCTCCTCCGGGTCTCCCGGTCATCGGGAAGCGCAGCGGCTGGAGGATCCGCAGAGCCCAGCAGCGCACAGGAGGGGGGTCTGCAGGGACACCAAGGGCACCCCGGGGCGCTGCGGAGCTTGGGGGCCCTGGGCCCGGGTCGGGGCTCATCTCCTGCGTCCACGTGGACCCCCACGGGGCCCGGACCCCACTACCTGTCCTGAATCTCCACGCGGCCTGCGTGGCGGGGCTGTTGGCGGATCCCCTCTCCCCCTCGGGGCGCACCTGCAGGAGAGAAGTCTTCACCCCCTCTCCGCCCGCATCCGTCATGACCAAATTCGCCTACACTTTGGCTTTGCTCTGACCGTAGACACCCCAAAATCCCACTGTCGTCTCGCCTGTCACTGTCTTAAAAGTTGCCGGAAATGCTGATACTGTGTTCTCGTGGTTCTTTGTTTCCAAAAAGACTGACCATATCAGTGATCCTTGGTGAACCTTCGGGAACATCCGGGCTGGTGCCAGAGTTTTACTAATAGTGTCAGAGGCAGCCCACGGGGGTCGAGGCCAGTCCTTACCCGCAGGGCCGGAGTCACCGCACAGCCCCCCGCTGATGCGATACAGTTCATTTCCCTGAGGTTCTCTTTTTCTTTTTTTCTCCCTTTTTTCTTTTCCCTTCTCTTAACCATTCTCTCAGCTGATTGTAGGGGATAATATCTGATATATATAAGGGGAAGAACAGCAACCCATAAAACTACAGCGTGTGCAAAGTCTACTAGATTGATGCACAAGGGACAATTGCCGCAGACGGTCATCCTCTCTGTATGAATCCTCTCAAAGTAAAAATACTTGCAAAAAAATATTGCAAAAGATATGAATGTCACATTCTCTTTTTTTTCCCCCTTAATTCTTGCTTCTGTTTCCTCAAACCCAAGGTCCATCCATACTGTCGACACCTTGTTCTATTTTCCATCCAGCATTAGTCCCACTTTCCCTGAACGGCTCTCAGGGCCCCGCTAGCTCAGGCCTGTTACCATGGCAGCGGCAGGACTCGAAATGAGAGAGGAACGGCGCAGGGCCCTTGAGACCAGGGCCTCCAGCTGGCACAGCATCCAGGGCGAGCACGGATCCCGGGGCTGGAGGGGAAGCCTTGGCCTGTTGATGGGGAGAGCGGGGGTCACACTGCAGGGGGAGGGATCATGAGCACGTCTTTCTCATGGAGAAAGGCCTAAAGCTAAGTTCCCAAAGGGAGACTAAGGCATAGCATATACATAGTTTAAATCCTATTCATTAAAAAGATATCTTCAAATTTCAATCTGAAATTTCCTATTTCACTAGCATCGGAAATCATGCTAGTGCCCGTCTTCCTTCACACACTCGTCAGTGGAGAAAAACGGCCGTGTAGACAGAGGACGGCTAAGGGTGCATCCTCTATGAGCTGATGCACAGCCGCTCCCTGCGACACAAGGAGCTATGACTTAGATACCGAAGCTAACAAGACTGTTTATAACTTCGACATCTCTACCTTCAAGCGATGCTCTGGTTATTTTCAGATTGAACTCCCAGCTCTCGGTCTTTACCTGTTTTTATCCTGGGAGACCTTTTCCGATAGATCTCAGAGTTTTTGTTGCTGCTGTGACCCCCCGGCCCTGCCCCATTTCCACCTCCTTCGACAGTTTCTTGCCTGGCGGTTCCCAACCCAGTGTCTCCTGAGGTCTAGAGAAATGCAGGTTGCCAACTTCTCTGTCTGATGAACTCGGATCTGTTCAGCAACAGCTTCTGAAATGTCATGATGATTAATTCTGAGAACAGAGTCACAGGAAAAAGAACCCCGGGGGAGTGGGTGAATTCTGTGTGAAGTGCGGTCGGCCAAACAAAAGGGATTCGCAAAACATGAAGTGGCCATTTGATGAGCGAGCGGGTTCTGGCATCTACGATGACTTTGATTGACTGTTTTTGTTGTGAAGAGGAGCTTCCGGCCCCGCAGAGCACGATTTCTCTCTTGCTGATCTGACTCTTGGAACAGAGAGCATCGGGTGTTTATGACACGGGAGTCTGCTCCCGGTGCAAGGAAAGTCACATCGGGCTTTAATAATATTTCCTTTTGCTGCAGCATCAAAGCTGATGAGGAAGAAAATCTGAGATGCTTTATTGGGAAGGCAAGTGGTTACTGCAGCTGACCAGGGAAGAGGTACACGAAGGACAGAGATAAATGCTTTTAAGCCATTAAAAAAATTACATTTTATGTGCCTCCTTTATCCTGAAAGAAGTTCCTTAAACATTTCTTAAAAATACAGAAGGAGAGACGCCTGGGGGGCTCCGTAGTGGAGCGTGTGCCTTGGGCCCAGAGCGTGACCCCGGGGTCCCAGGATCGAGTCCCGCCTCGGGCTCCCTGCAGGGAGCCTGCTTCCCCCTCTGCCTGGGTCGCTGCCTCTCTCTGTGGGTCTCATAATAAATAAATAAAATATTTTTTTAAAAAAAGATACAGAAGGAAAAAGGAAAAGCCCACCTAACCTGTCTTGTATATTTCTGTCATCAAGATCATACTTATTTCTTCTGAACAAGCTTTATAAATTTGTCTTCCTTTGTTTTTACATCCCAGAGTCTATTTGGAGTGAATGGTTGTGAGACACCAAAAGACCATTTCTTTGGGCAGAGGGGTTGATTCAAAAAGGGTTTTAAATTTATTGTTTTATTTTATTTATTTTTAAAGAAATATTTCATTTATTTAATCATAAGAGACACACACACAGAGAGAGAGGCAGAGACACAGGCAGAGGGAGAAGCAGGCTCCCTGCGGGGACCTGATGCGAGACTCGATCTCAGGACCTCGGGGTCATGCTCTGAGCCCAAGGAGATGCTCAACCACTGAGCCACCCAGGTATCCCATTAAATTTATATTTTTAAAATATTGCCTTAAAATTAAACAGACATATACACAAGACTGAATGTTTAAAATACGCTATATTTTTGTGACTATATATCTGTATATAGATGGTAACCTTGTGTTTTTTCATTTCTTTATTTTTTATTACACTGAGAGCCTGAGAATTGGAATCTCTCTCTCTCTTTTTTTAAGTAAACTCTATCCCCAACATGGGACTTGAACTCATGACCCTGATATCAAGAGTTTTTTTGCCGTCCTGACTGAGCCAGGAAGGTGCCTCAAAATTGGAATATTTCCTGACCTGTGAGAAGCACTGCTTTTCTTTGAATCTGAATTTCTGGTCCTTCTTTTTATTACAGTCTGGTTCAAAATCTAATCTGTCCTTTAGAAGCCAGTTCCAATCATACCCCCATGAAGCTACCTCTGGTCTTTTTAGCTGGAAATAATTTTTCTCCTCTGTGATCCCATATTTCTGATATACATATCTCCTATTTTTATACTAGGCTTCATGTGAACAAGGGCTTCATCTTAGTCTTCTATTATGTACTTAGAAAATTTTTAAAAATTGTCTTTGAATAGAGGTCAGTGATTGATTTATTCATGGAAGTCATCTTTTATTATATTTTATTCTTCTATCTCCCTGTCCCTCTCCCTCTTCTCTCACTTTCTTTTCTCTGTCTCATGGCTACTTGGAACTAAAATTAGGGCAAAATGCTTTACATGCTCTGAAGCCAGCATCTCTGAGCTCAGAGTTGTTTTCTGAGTCGAACACGGGATTTGTTAAGAGCAAATCGCTCTTTGCAAAACTGGATTAGATACCCTATCTCTTTTCAAAGACTCCCATTACTCTACCCTCTCCAGTATCAGTCTAATTTAGTGTGAAAGCTTAAGAGGCCTCTGCTTAACCAGAAAATCATTCTTCCGGACATACTCTGGGCTACTTGAAATGTGGTTAGTGACATCCTTGGTTCAGTGGCTAGAAACCATTCCCTGGAGCTCTCAAAGGTCATTAAGCAGATGTTCAATTACACTGCAGATTATATTTGGCAATATCGCTACCAGATGGCTTCACTCTGGTATATATTGATCCTGAGCTGGGTTTCTCAGGATAGTGATTTTAGCACAGAAGCCAGCTCTTTGTTGTATAGGTGACATTTCCCCTCAGGCTCTTCAAAGACCAAGAAGGTGACCTTGTGTGTTGGGTGAATGTTTTATCTATAGAAGGGATAGCAATTTCCCTTTGGACAAGTAAATCAATTTGCCCTGAGGAACCCTGGGGAAGCTCAGAAATTGGAATATCAGATAACTCCTAATGTAGGCCTAAGTCGTATTAAAGGGACCCCAAGATAGGGGATTATTTACGAGTCTATTAAAGAAGCTCCTAGATTGACCTTGCCTTCTCCCCCATACTGGCTAACCAGGGCACTAACCCTCTTTATTCCTACAGGAGACTAAATATTTAGTCTTTAGAGAAAGTGAAATCAAGGTATTTGCAAAAATAAGCTGTGGGCTGCATTTAGCTCTAGGGCCATAGTTGGCTGACCCTGATAGTTGAGGAGCACTAGACGTCGAAACAAATCAACAGAAAAAAGGAAATCATTGGAGGAAGCAGAGATGATGCAGAGAACAGAAGAAAACATCAAAGGACCTAAAGTCCTTATCCTTAGAGAGGTAATAAGAGCATGACATCCGTTAGTCAAGAAGAGGATGTCAGAAAAAGTGCAATCAGAATATAGAAGAATTCCAAGAAATTAAAACTAAGGCAGCTGAATAAAAACAAATTCAAAAGAAAAGTCAGTAAAGTTCAGAGAATCCCTAGGAAAGTGAGAAGACAAAGAGGTTATAGGAGGGAAAAGATAGGAAAATAAAGATGGCCTTATTTCCGAGGGTTCCCCATCCACTCACATAAGTCCCAGAAGGAGAGAATAAACAGAAATGAAGAATTTTTCAACTAGTTCTTATACTGGAAAATTTCCTGGAATTGAAACATGTGTGACTCCAGATTGGAAAAGTCACTAAATGTCCAGCACAAGAAATACTTGTGAAGAGTATTAACTTTTCTTTTCTTTTCTTTTCTTTTCTTTTCTTTTCTTTTCTTTTCTTTTCTTTTCTTTTCTTTTCATAAGAAAAGAAATAAACTTTTCTCTCGGCTAATCATCATGGCATTTCAATAGCAGAAGAGAAAATGCTTCCAATGCAATACTTTGATCAAAAATTAGAATTAATTAAAACAATCTATTGGGGAAAGGTTCCTGCATAGTTGATCCCTCGTTTCAAATCAGTTCCGCTGAAAAGAAATGGTGGCAGAGATTTAGCAAGGATTCCTAGAATCTTGACGTAAAGGTGCATTGGATAATGAAGAATAAAACACGAAATCCTGGGAAAATCAACTCACAATGGTTAAGAGCCTCTACACGCTTTTCCTATCTTTTAGCGAGTCGTACTAAGATGATCAAAATCTCAGTGTAAAGGGTTGCATGTCAGTGCTCTTTGGGGTCCTAAAATCCTTGCATGTTTTACCGTGTGTGCTTTAAAAATATCTCCTGTTGGGGGAACGTCTGCTGCCTTTGAGGAAGATGCCGTGGATTCTATTTTGTTTCGCAGACGTGCCCGTTGCTTGAGGAATCCAGTGGTTCGGTGAACAAGGTACACTGAGGGCCTACGTAGGGTCGGGCACGTCAGCCCTGGGCTCATCCCCTGGTCTACTCTGGCCCGTAGGCTCTGGGACTGACGGGCGCCTCCGAGAGGGGCCCTGCGGTGTGGCCTCCCTTCAGGGCGCCGGGGATGGGGCCGTCCTGCCATGTCAGGCTCCTGGATCGCTGGGAGCCCCAGCCCCCCTGGGGGTGAGGTGCCGTCCAGGCCCCCCCAGGCTGGCCAGGCCGAGGGAAGGCCGCCCTGCGAGCTGGAGAGGGAGTCTGGGACACCGAGGCCTTGAAACCCTCGTGGAGGCCCCGAAACCCTCTGGAGGCCCCCAAGCCCTCTGGAGGCCCCCAAGCCCTCTGGAGGCCCCGAAGCCCTGTGGAGGCCCCAAAACCCTCTGGAGGCCCCCAAGCCCTCTGGAGGCCCTGCAGCCCTGTGGAGGCCCCGAAGCCCTTGTGGAGGCCCCAAAGCCCTCGTGGAGGCCTTGAAGTCCTCGTGGAGGCCCTGAAGCCCTCGTGGAGGCCCCGAAGCCCTCCTGGAGGCCCCGAAGCCCTCGTGGAGGCTCTGAAGCCCTCATGGAGGCTCCAAAGCCCTCCCGGAGGCCCCAAAGCCCTCGTGGAGGCCCTGGAGCCCTCCTGGAGGCCCTGAAACGCTTGTGGAGGCCCTGAAGGGCGTTGGAAGCACCCCCATGAAAGGGCCCCAGCTCAGGAGGCCTGAGCTGACTCGCTGGGGCTAAGGCAATCCCTCGGCCACCTTCCCGGCCGGCCTGGGCCGTGCTGGGCCTGGGTCCCCTCCCAGGACCCCCAGGTCCACCAAGCGCTAAGGGTGTTGTATGGGCACACGGCTGTGGCCTCCCATGGCTCTGCTCGGAAGTAGGGCATATTAAAAGGAAGTAGTGCTTTCTAGAAAGGTGGCATAGGTCCTCCCCTGAGGCCATGGGGAGCTGATCGAGCTCAGCAAGGGGCGGCTGGAATGGTGTCCCACGCAGTGGCCGCCCTACACCTGGGGAGGTTTCTGAAAACAAAAAGCTCATGAGGTACACACACTAAACCAGTTGTGCAGTTTGGGGTCGAGACGCCAAAAACCTACCTTTTCCCTTTGTTGGGAGCTAAAAGGTTAGGAGGTTCTTGGGGGGAAATATATAGAACTCCAAACTTGGAATATTTGTGGTCTGAAAGAGATGAGGGAAAGTCCTGGCCTTTCCTGGGGTGCGTGCACTGCCGCATCTGGGCTTCCAGGCCCGAGGAACTGGTGACTTATGTCTTTGTCCCCTCTGGGCAGCGATTCAGTTTGGGTTCCAGGTACCAGGCTGCCCGTCTCCCTTCCCCAACGGCTCAAGAGCATTATGCTCTCTCTCCTCGCTGCTTGCTTTTTGCAATTTGTTGGCTGACCTTGACCTAGAAGACCTGTCCGTCAGTGGTTTCAGCTGGTCTTAGACATGCCGTCCCTGCCTCTGTAATGACATTGTTCACTTTTCGGATGCAAGGAACCAGCCTTATGATCGTGATTTTTAAAATTTCTATTACTGGGGATCCCTGGGTGGCTCAGTGGTTTGGCGCCTGCCTTTGGCCCAGGGCACGATCCTGGAGTCCCGGGATCGAGTCCCACGTCGGGCTCCCGGCATGGAGCCTGCTTCTCCCTCTGCCTGTGTCTCTGCCTCTCTCTCTATGTCTATCATAAATAAATAAAAATAAAATAAAATAAAATAAAATAAAATAATAAAATTTCTATTACTCTCCGTGCAGCTGGCACATGGCAGGCACTCAGCAGGCAGGGAGTTCCCATGCAGCTTACACCCACAGTAAAACACTTCATTTTTTAAAATTTATTTATTTTTTTCTAAAACACTTTTGAGAGTCAAAATGGTTGCTATTGGCTCTCAGGCTGAGACAACAGCTGCAAATTGCCACATAAGGTCAGTTTGTCACATAGATTTGTGAAACAGAGTTAATTTCTCCAGTGACCTCTTACCCATCATCCGTAACCTTTATACCTTTCTTATGTCAGGAACCTTTCTACCCGGCCTGGAACAGTTCCTCTCCTTTTATTTATTTTTAAATTTTTTAGTTTTTTAAAAGATTTATTTATTTATTTATTTATTTATTTATTTATTTATTTATTTATGATAGACATAGAGAGAGAGAGAGGCAGAGACCCAGGAGTAGGGAGAAGCAGGCTCCACGCAGGGAGCCCGACGTGGGACTCGATCCCGGAATTCCAGGATCGCACCCTGGGCCAAAGGCAGGCCCTAAACCGCTGAGCCACCCAGGGATCCCCTCCTCTCCTTTTAATGCCTTCTTAACTAAGATTGTGCTTCCCAAGAGCACGTTGGATGTTGCATGACTGGCTCCCTTTCTCTGAGCCATTGCATTCTGCCTCCAGTTGGTCAAACCAAACAATCTGGCGGCATTTCTGACCAAAGTCTTGGAGACAGGCTCCCCAGGAAGTCATTCTCTCCAAGATACTTCAAATTCTACCCTGGTTCCTGGATACTGGGTATTAAACCATCAATGTCTGTGTTCAACGGATTTGTGATTTGCGATGGGAAAAAACAGTTTCTGTTTATGGGGCCTGGTTATATTTGAGGCACCTTACAGTTTGTCTCTTACTATCCCCAAGTGGCGTACTCTTCCCAAGCTTGTCTTGTGAAATAGGAGATCTTTCTGTGTATTATTGATTATCAGAACACCTTTCTTTGATCACGTACATTCGAGAAATGCGACGTTAAAGCTGTTCCTTTCGTGCAGCAGCTCTCCAGCACAGCGAGCTAGGGTGCTTTATCAATTTCCAAGAGAGGTCTAGATAGAGTCAGCAGTTTTTGACCCAAGAAACTTCTACTGCAACGTCTCCCTTGACCCTCCCACCCCCAAAGCAGGGAGCATCAGCTATGTCCGATTTTTCAAAGACAACTGTTTGGAAGGATCTACATTGGCATTAGCTCTTTACCTTTCAAGATCGAGGCAGGCTTCGTTGCAGTTCTTCAGGGCACACTTCACCCCGACCTGCGCTATAGTCAGGACTCTCGCAGAACTTTGGTATCTCTACCTGGGGACTTTGTGAAGATAAGGAATAAATAAATACACAGGACTAAACACACAGATCTTGAAAGAAGAAATGTTTACCTCATATCCTTACATGTAACGGACTTTAAAGGATTCTTAGTTGGCTCAGAAATAATCCTCAGCTCCCTTTGCTAAGACTCCAGTGACATCCATTATCTGTCGGAGTAGAGAAACAGTCTCCATTCTGGTCCTATCTGCAGTCTGTTGAGTGCGTCCCAAATGGGTCCTGTCCCACGTAATATGACCTGTCAGCTTCTGCCTTTAGGGCTCTTATACGAGGCCGGACTTTGATTCCGCACTTATCTGAAGTGCAGTCTTTGAGGATCAAGCCCTTATTAACAGTCTTTTGCAGAAGGATATGCTTTCTCCTAATATGCTCGGCAAACCACTGGCTGCCTTTTTATTTGCATTTAGATATAAAAATGACTTCTTGATGTTACAGGTCTCTGTTTCACATGCTGTGCTTGCGGGTTCGGGGTTATTTTAGATTTGCTTTGGCAAATTCTGCTTGGACTCTGAGTCAAAAATAGGCCCCTCCTGTCCCTATACAAAATCACGGATGTCGTAAGATTAAAAAATTCCTCGCTGGCAGTAGTTCCTTAGCACTCCTTAAATCTCTCCAGTCTCTAGATTAATTCAACAAATCTGTAATGAAATCCTCAGATGTGCTGTGCTTGTGCTAGGCACAGCAGAAACAGAGATAAAAAAAGATATTTTGGGTGCAATATCATGTAGCTATGGGTAGGTATGGTCTCTGTTTTTCAGATAGGGTTGCTAGGTCATGTAAGAAAAAAAAAGAAAGACACACTTGGTGAGAATTTATAGACCAGACGGGAAGAGATATGATGTAGAAACTTCAATCTTGACAATTTATATCATCATTTAAATTTTATATTAGGTGGGCTCTCTTATGTTCATACGATACATTAATAGTAAATAATAAGAAAAGGGACGTGTGTGCCTGGCATTTATTCCTACTGAACATAAATTTGATGTACTCACGAGCAGGCCGGACAGGTCGCGTAGGCCAAAGGGTATGTGCTTCTTAATTGTGAGAGACACTGCCCGTTGTCATCCATAGACGTTGTGCCCTAATTTGCTCTCTCCCCCAACAAGGAACAAAAGTGCCTCTTTCTCCAACACTTACCAACACATATGGAGTTATCAGATTTAAAAATGTTTCCTAATCTGATGCATTAAAAGATGGTACTGCATCATAATTTTAGTTTGTATTTAGTGAGCATCTTCTCCTATTTTTAAGACTCATTTGTGTTTCCTTTTCTATTAACTCTCTGTCTTTCCCACTTTCCTTCTGGATGAGCTAATCCTTGGCAAATATTTTAATTGCAACTAATGGCATCGTTGTTATTCTATATTCAGAGCCAATATTAATAATAAATATAGATTTATAGAGCCTGGTGCTTTTTAAGAGCAAAGTGCCAAAGAGTGAATTTTACCATATAGATGATTTACATTTTTACTACAAATTTTAAGCCCAGGTCAAATGGATGTATTATACTTCACCAGTATTTCTTTTTTGTGTTATGAAGTGAAAGAAAATTATTCACTATTGTATCTATTGCCAGATATTTTTAATGGAGTCTATAAACATTTTAGGATTTTACTCATCATCATGTTCTAATCAAAGATAAAATAGATAAAATAATTTTGCTTTTTCTTCCTTCTTTTCATACTTTGCAACCGACAGACTATTTTTTTTCCCGTGGCTCTGAATGAAGAGTCAGCCAAAAGGCAATGAAAACCTGAAATTAAGAACAGCATAGAGTACTAAGGTCCACTCAGAATTCTAGTGACATTTATGATAGGAAGTCTTTTCTAAACATTTATCAAAAACCAAAAGTATTCCATGAAACAGGCTTCACCACAAATATTCTTCAACAACTTGCAGAAATTGAGACGAGTTTACTTGCTGAGAGTCAATCTACATGACCGTCGGCCCGCGAGGTTTCTCTAGAGGACCTGGTTTCCCCGTCTTCTCTCATTCACCAATTGCCAACAATTGTCGTGCTGTTATCTGCTTACTCTCTAGCTGGGGCGGGCAGCATCCAGAACTCAAGGACACAAATATAATTAATATTTGGTCCTCATCCCTAAAGACATATATTGTTTTCATAGATCTATGGAGGTATCATTGAACTTCTTGTTTTCCTTTGAGAGAGAAAGGAAAGTGCCCACGAGTGGTGGGGCAAGGGGCAGAGAGAGAGAGAGAGTCCCAAGCAGACTTGGGCTGAGCATAGAGCCCAACGTGGGGCTCGATGTCATGATCATGCGATGGTGACCTGGGCCAAAATCAAGATTTGGAAGCTTAACCTACGGAGCTATCCAGGTGCCCCATGGAGGTATAACTCAACCTAAAACAAACCACGTGTATCTAAAATGTACAATCTGAAGTCTTGACACCCAAGAAACCATTGTTGCAATCAGGATAAGGAATATATCCATCACTCCCCCAAATTTCCTTGTTTCTTTGCAACCCCTCCCCTTTCTCTTTCTCTTTCCCCTTTCCTCAGACAACTCTAGGTCTGTTTTCCTTCACTGTAGTTTACATTGTATTTAAAAAAAATTTTTTTTAAGTATTTTATTTATTTATCCATGAGAGACACACAGAAAGAGCAGTGACACAGGCAGAGGGAGAAGCAGGCTCCCTGCGGGGAGCCCGATGTGGGATTAGATCCCGGGACCCCGGGTCATGCCCTGAGCCAAAGGCAGATACTCAACCCCTGAGCCCCCCAGGTGTCCCATATTTTTAAAACTTTTGTATAAACGCACATATTGTATGTATTCTTTTTGTTTGGCCTCCCTTTCTTGGCATAACTACTTTGAGATTTACTCATGTTTCTGTGTGTATACTTTTTATTGCTAAGAAGTATTCAACTGTAAAGCTAAATCCTAATTTATTTATCTGATTATTTGTTGATGGATGTTTGGGCTGATTTCAGTATGGGGCTATTATAAATAAAGCTGTTATGACTGTTTGCATACAAGTCTTTATATAAACAGATGCTTTCATTTTTCTTAGGTAAATGCCTAGGTGTGGAATGGCTGGGTCATATGGTAAGTATATATTACATTTTAAAATTTATTTTAAAATTATTACATTTATTACTTTTTAAAAAACTGCCAAACTGATGTCCAAAGCCATTCCACTATTATACTTTCCTACCACCAGTGTATGAGATTTCCACTTACTCTGTATCTTTTGTAACATGTGGCATGATCAGTCTTTTTAATTTTAGGTAAGCTACCAGGTATGTAGAAGTGCCTTATTATGGTATTAATTTCCTTTCTTTTTTTTTTTTCCTTTCTTATTATTAATAATGATGAGCATCTTTTCAGGTCTTCTTTGGTGAAGTATTGGTTCAAATCTTTTGTCTCTTTTTTATTGAGTTGTGTTTTCTTATTATTGCATTTTGAGAGTTTCTTACAAAGTCTAGATGTAAGTCCATTATAAGATAGGTAATTTGAAAATATTTTTCCCACTTTGTGGCTTACCTTTCCAATTTGCTATTGAGATAATTTTAGTTCTAGTGAGAAAGGGCATTTACTCCGTGGTGGGTTAGCTCAGAGAAATGATTACTGCACTGAAAATTGAGGGATGGGTTGGAAATCCCCTGGTTAAAAAATATATGTGTGTGTGTCTGTAGGGGTGTGTGTGTAGAATAAAGTAAGATGTCATGAAAATCTCGATATGAATTTGTTTATCAGATTATTTTACTCCAGGATGGGAAATAATCTTAAAAAAAAAAAACATCAAAATTTGAAGCACTCTAGGAAAGAAAGGCTACTTACTGAAAGGTAGACATGCTGTGTGGGAAGAGTGTAAATAGAGGCCGGGGGTTGACAGAAATCTCACGTACTTGATGTTGATGCTTTGCACCCTCTCTATTCTATTTTTCTTTTGTCTCAGCCTGGCAGGTGCCAAGTCATCAACTGTCAGCTGTAGATTAAGTATCCAGATAAGACAAAAACTTGATAATTTCATCTTGGAATGAAAGTTAAGGATATTTGTCTTCTTAAAATGGTAGATCAGGTGATTTGCCTCCTAGTACTTGAAGCTATTGACTGTTAGTCTGGGAGGAGGGATACCAACAGGATTCCCTAGGGGCTTCTGACTCCATTGCCCAAAGTTCACTGACAACCAAACAAGTAGACCAATACTACCTCCAGGTCAGAGTAAACCAAACTGAGCTTCTGAGCCAAGGATAAGAAGGAGAATGTAATTTCTATCCCAGTAAATTGAATTAGCTAGACCCATCCACCAGCTACTCTGCTAGATTTGAGTGACGGATCCAGTTACGCCGAAGGAAGAAGCATGGATTCTGATTGTTGAGTTGCCATTTGCCTTAAGATCACTACACCCAGAAATGCCCTCTGCCTTTGAGTCTAGCAATCAAGGGCATTGATCATATTGGTGGATCTTACATTAAAATCAAGTTCCCGGCAGGTCACTGAT
Source organism: Canis lupus dingo (assembly GCF_003254725.2). Lineage (NCBI taxonomy): Eukaryota > Metazoa > Chordata > Mammalia > Carnivora > Canidae > Canis > Canis lupus. Next base: position 75,098,517 of record NC_064248.1, on the reverse strand, counting down.
TATTAGTTAGGCATTTAAGACAATAAATAATACATACGTTTTCTGAGAGGAATACATCCTGGTTTGAACACAAATGATGGACACTAGTATAAATATTTGGTTTATTTGAAAAGTTTGTGAAAGCAGGTGATCATTAAAAAATATTAATATGATAAACAATTTACAAATGCAAATTTAACTTATCAATCTTTTGTGTAGGGCCAAGGCCTTCTCTGTATTAAGTTATTCATTCATTCCTTTATTCAATAAACATTTATTAAACTCTTACTAGGTACTATTGCAGGTGCTAGAGATAAAGCAATAAGTAAAACTAACATCTCTGTCCTTATTACTTACTTAGGAGTGGAGTCAGGGTATGTGGGTGCCATGGGAATGCCCCACAGACTTCCTATGACAGGAAGCATAACCGAGCCCCAGCTTCTTATGTCCTCCCTCCCTTCCTTCTTTTTTTCCTCACATACTTATATGATCCCTTTTGTGACTAGGCTTTCTGGGAGTTGAGGTTACTGTGATTAAAACAAGGTACAATTATTGCTTTAAAAGAATGCCAACATTCAGGAACACGGACAAGGAAATGGATAATTATGATGCATACTATTTAGATCCATATGAAAAATATGAATGATGAATTATAAAGCTCTCAAGAGGAAGTAATTAACTGTATTTGGGAGAATTAAGGAAATTTTGATAGAAAAGGTAGTATTGGACTGAGTTTTGAAAAGTTGCAGAATTCATTGGGAAAAAAGGAGACATTGAGTATTGCCTCCTCAAAACGAGCTTTCTTGAAAGTGCAGTAGTTCAACAGCCAGTGATTGGGCACGTCCATGTGCCCGGTGCTGCGTGCAGTGGAGACTTAGAAAACAAACCATGATTAAATGAAGCAATTGTTTTTAATGTCTTTATGATAGTACCAATATGGTCATGTGTTTTTAAATGAGTCTTTATCTCTAAGAGACCAATACTAAAATTTTTACAGATGCAATTATATGATATCTGGATTTTCTTCAAAATGATATCTTGGGGAGAGCAAGGGACAAGGTATACAGAGCCAGATCAGCCATAAATTGATAATTGGTGAAGCTGGATGATGAGTGTCAGAAGTTCACGAGACTATTTTTCACAATAAACTGTTAGGAATGAAACAATAATATTTGATTCCTGACTTTGAAAAGCTCACAGTCTATCCGGAAGAGAGATCTAAACAGGTAGTTTTAACACACTATGGGGAGAAACACTTAACCAGGTGGAAAGGATGCATAATGTTACAGAATGAAGTAAGAGTTACTTATAAATAAAAGTGAACTCTAGCTGGTTCAAAAGTGCAGAGAGTTCACTGGTAATTCACTTCAATGAGTAAATAAATCTCCATTCAGCTCCCTTGCCTTTAGAGACTGGGGAGGAGGAGAGAAAAGTTAGATTCAGACAAAATGATCTTTTGCCATTTACATTGATATGGATGGAACTAGAGGGCATTATGCTAATTGAAATAAGTCAGTCAGAGAAAGACAATTATCACATGATCTCACTCATATGTGGAATTTAAGAAACAAAACAGAGGATCATAGGGGAAGGGACGGAAAAATAAAACAAGATGAAATCAGAGAGGGAGACAAACCATAAGAAACTCTTAATCATAGGAAATAAACTGAGGGTTGCTGGAGGTGGGTGGTGGTGGTGGGGGGACGGGGTAACTGGGTGATGGCATTAAGCATGTCATTGATGAGCACTGGGTGTTCTGATGGTTTCCCTCAAAGGTGGTGGGGTAATATTGAACCGTCTATGTGTGTCACTGCTGCATAACCTCATCTATGTCCCTAGGCCTTCACGGAAGGCTACCAGACAAATGACCCGTGTGTTTTTCATTTTCCTGTTTTTCTTTTTGCAGAAAACAAGGACATGAACCTAAGTTTCACCTGTTGGAACAACACATCTTGAGAGGCGATAATGAAGGATCCTGGGATAGACGCATTAGTGACAGGAGAGGGTTAACCATAGAAATCACAGAAATCCTGGGAGAAAGGATCTAGGATTGGACTGGAGGCCGGATATGCTGACATGTGGGGTTAAATTAGAATTGGCTGTGTCAATTCTAATGATGAGGCTGATGTATTTAAGTCACTAATGTTTTGTTGGAAATAGTTTGTCAGAGGCTTCCTTCTGTCAAGCAAGGAGGGAGGGTCCTGGGCAGCATGAATGCCCCGGATGCTCATGAGGAAGAGGAGCTATAGGAAGGGGCATGGGTATTCCCGAGAAAGGGATAGAAAAATGCTTGAAGAAGAGTGGGGAAAGGGAGACTTTCTTTCAAATGTGGTGCTCCCAGGGTCCTTGGGTCTTTGGCCCCTTCCTGCCTTTCTTTCCTTCTTTCTTTCTTTCTTTCTTTCTTTCTTTCTTTCTTTCTTTCTTTCTTTCTTTCTTTCTTTCTTTCTTTCTTTCTTTCTTTCTTTCTTTCTCTTTCTTTCTTTCTTTCTTTCTTTCTTTCTTTCTTTCTTTCTTTCTTTCTTTCTTCTATTCATGAGAGACGCAGAGAGAGAGGCAGACACACAGGCAGAGGGAGAAGCAGGATCCCTGCAGGGAGCCCGATGCAGGACTCGATCCCAGGACCCCGGGACCATGCCCTGGGCCACAGGCAGATAGTTGCTCAACTGCTGAACCATCCAGGCGTCCCCTCTTTGTTTCATACTAGAAAGAGATAGACGACTGAGGGCCTTGCAATGATCTCTGGAGAAAATTGCAGTTATCGTCTAGTAAGATATTGACTTCAGTGCTTGTTTGCTTTAAAATGTGCTTTAAGTAAGATAAAATCAATGCAGAATTTCTTCAGAAATTTTGATCCTCATCCAACTACTTTAATGATTTAAATTGTGTAATTTAGCTTTGTGCAATTGTTTGGACTGGCTCCTAAGCTAAAGTTGCGGTGGTCAATAAAATTTTTTAATTCATTCATTTGGCAATCTTGTCATTAAAAAAAATAACTTTACAGCCAAAAAAAAAAAAAAAAAGGCAGCCCAAACAGTTGGAATAAAATTAATAGATGAAAGTAAATAAGTCTCAGGAATTGAGTCAAATGAAAACTCAGGTTCTGTCCAAGTAATTTTTCTATGCTCTGATGTGCCCCACAGCCACTACTTAACCCCCATTATATCTGGGCACTAAATCCTGCTGCTCTGCAAGGAAGATGGAGAGTACGGATTCTGGAAGGATTAGTGCACATGTTCTCAAACCCATGTGAAGTATCAGCTGAGAGTGTTAATTTAGTCTATACTAAAATAGACTGCCCTGCAGTTCCTGACTACTAAGCTTCAAATAGGATGTTCTTTTGAAGAGAGTCAAGATATTTTTGTTTCGAATATAGACCAAGGATTAGAGCCTGCTCTCACCCTCTGACACTTATTATTCTGAACGGTAGCACTCAGGAAGAAAGTCACATCTAGCAGAGGCCAGATGAGGACTTGCCGGGTTCTGAACCATATTCGTAGCACACTTTTAAACATAGGAATGTTTTAGACACACTTGATGTAATTAAATTGCATTTAATTCACCTTTATTGGGCTATGCATTTTCATGTCTTTCAATATTATGTTGTTTGAACAGAACTGGTTGCCCCAAGGACCTTCACACTGTGGCCCCTGGCCTATCAACTACTGAAAACATGGTTATGGTTATGTTTTTATTGTTTTTAAGTTTTTATTTATTTATTCATGAGACACAGAGAAAGAGAGAGACACAGAGAGAGGCAGAGACAGAGGCAGAGGGAGAAGCAGGCTCCCTGCAGGGAGCCCGGTGGGGGACTCGATCCTGGGACTCCAGATCACGCTCTGGGCCGAAGGCAGGTGCTCAACCATTGAGCCACCCAGGCATCCCTATGGTTATGTTTTTAAAAATGAGTGTCTTAGGTATTCATACTAACCTTTTTAATGGGTAAAATTATATGATACTTGGGATTTTACCAGAACCTGGCCATGATCAGCTGTTTATGTCTTATCTGTGACTATTTTTGTGCTGTAATGGGAGGGTTGTGGCAGATTCTAAATGGCCTGTCCTGGCAAAGCCTAAAATATTCAGTATGTCACTCCTCACAGAAAAGGTATGCCAACATGTGGGTCTTGGTCTTGACTGGATTTGCCTCTGTGATTTTTTTAAAAAAGTTTCTCATGTGTTCCAGAAAATGTGAGATCTTACTTTGGTGCCATCTTAATACTACATTACCATGCTAGCTTTTACTCACAGCAATTTGTATATGACAATGTACTGCTTTATCACACTCATTTAACTCAATGATCTGTCCAACAGAGACCATCATAGTAGAATGTATCTTCAGGTAAGGTATAAAATATTTAGGCAATAATAAAAATAAGGTAGATAGCTATGAAGATTTCATGAAATGCAAGTGTGTGATAACTGCTAATTACTTGGCTAGACTTTGTGTTACATACATTTTGGTACGGAAGGTATCACGGTAGAGGCTTGTTTGCTTGTGTCCTACCTGTTATTTGCTGTCCTTTCATCTAGTAGTAATTTCCTGGTTTCCTTTGGGAAACATTTTTGTAAATGCATATTTGTGGACACAGAGTGGTCAGATTTTTACACATTTTGAAGATAGAACCAGGAAGATGTGTTGGTTTGTATGGAAAGGAGAGGAATTAAGAAAGACTCTGAAGCTTTTGGTCCGATCAGCTGGAAAAAGCATCTACCACTATTTAGCATGATACATATTACCTTGTGCTTTACCACTAGTGGCTTGAGATCAACGGTTTTCTCTTTATTCCTAGAAACCAGAAGAATACCTGGTGTGTCATATACTTTCAATAATTAGTTGTTGAATGAATATAAATGTGTAAGTATTTCTGTGGCATAGATTTCACAGAGGTGAAGTTATATGGAGTCAAAGAGAATGTACACATTTAATTTTGATATATTTGAAACTAATCCCTAGAATGGATTTGCCACGTGCGTTCCACTAACTATATGAGAATGCCAAGGGTTCGAATGAATGGGCAGTTTGGTAGGCACAATAATGCCACTCCCTGCACCACATACACCTGAAAGATGTTCATCGATTGCACCATACACACTATAAAGATGGTCATGTCCTAACGCCCAGAACTTGTTACTAGGTTACCTTCCGTGGCCAAAAGGACTTGGATGTTGTGATTAAGGGTAAAGACCTTGGGCTGGGAAGAGGCTATGGTCAGAGTGATGTGAGAACAGAAAATAGAAGTATGGCCAAAGAGAGACGATATTGCCTGCTTTGAAGATAGAGGAATTTGCCTACTCCAGTCAAGCAGGAGTAATGGGGAGGGGCGAAGAGGGGGGGGGGCAGGGGAGGTGAAGAGGCAAACCAACTGAGTAGCAATATTGAAGGTTGCCATTCAAGTTGGTGGAAACACACGGAGGAACAGTTTTTAAGTACTGGTAGGCCTAACATTTAATTTTAGATCATTTGTGTTACGTTGATATAAACCTTATGCATTTCCCTGAATCTTCAGTAACGTCTGCTATTGATGAAATGCCTTTTAAGAAATCAAAGAAAAATGGCTGACCACCACGCTTGAGTAAGTGTAGAACTGGACAAAAGGAAGGACTGCATGAGTTGCTATTGAGATTCTCCTCATGTCAGGAATCGGAGAGTGAAGTGAGACGCACAAGAGTGAGTCTTCAAAAGCATAGATATGCTGGGAAAGATGTGGCATGAGGGAAAGGTTGAAGTGTCACTAATTTTAAAATTGGAATCAGGGACATGAGGGAGAGAGAATATAAAACATCTTAGTAAGGTGAATTCGTTCCTCTATTGATTGACTCTGTGACCTGGGAAATATTAAAGCATCAAAATCCAGATATCTAGGAAAAGAAGGATCTTTGGAGAGGGTGGGCAGTGTGAGAAATTGTAGACACAAGGTAAGGACCATAGAGAAACTTCACTCCTCTCATAGGTAGGAGAGGACGCCATGAGCCATTGATCATCCCTTATACCAGACTGCAGTATGTCCAAGGGCCCAGCTGTGTCTTCTCCAGAAAACTTGCCATTTCTGCTTAGAAAATTATTTGTTTTTTAATGCTTATTTGCTTTAAAACAAAATGAAATCAATATGAAACATCTTCCAGGACTTTGATTCTCAATGAGCTACTTTTATGGTGCAGGTTTTTAGCTCTGTGCACCTGAGTTCAAGCTAATTCTTGGGCCTAAACTATGGAAGTCAAATAAAATTATCTGGAAATTCTGAGCACATTGCCTGAACAATCTTGCCAATAAGGAATAAGGTTCGCTGGCAATCAGGTAAGAGTCTAACCATTATCAATAGGTTACAAGTAATTAACATGGCGTTTTGGCTAAGGAGTAGCAGAAGGATTTAGCTTCTCTCCAAATAATTTTCATTTCACTCACTATACAATCCCCTGATATCCTGGTATTAAATCCTGGAACCCTAAAGTTAAGGTCAAGCCTACAGATCTATCCAGTGCACATACACGTTGCATAAGGAAGCTGGCACCTAAAAACATTAATTAAATTGGCTGAAATACTCAAATATGATCCCCAGAGGTTATTGACTATATAGCTCCCTGTAGTCCAGTCTTTGGGGCTTAATCAGCACATCCTGGTTTGAATGTAGACCACAGACTGGAGTCTGCTCCTGCTTCATGATACTTGTTGGCCTAGCCTAAGAGCCCCTGGGAGTATGACCTATTAACGGAGCCCTTTAGGGAAGTGGGTTAAGTATCTTTAGTCCACAGAATATTTTTGAATGCCACAATATTTGTTGCATACTTTATGGTATTAATTTGCCTTCAAATGCAAATCATCTTTCTTCTCTTTGATTTTCTCCAATCCTGCATTGTTATTTGGTTAGAATGCTTATTTCCCTTATCTGGTTCATTTATTTAATCAAGGGGCAAAGAATTTTATGTTTTAATAAATAGCTAATTATATTTTGGTCTCAGCCTGAAGTTAAGTGATGAGATTTTTGCTCTTTTGTAAGTTAGATATTGCCTTCCAGTTTTCATGGCTTACTTAGCTCGAAGTTTGGCAACGATATATATATATATAGATCTCCCCAGTTGTAGTGAAAGGTAGGTTTATATATTGATCAAAGTGTGATACACCGAAAGGGTCACTGCTACTTTGGTGTATATGGCACACTTAGAAATACGTTCTTCATTTAGCAGATACTTCTTGCCCAATTACACGGGTTCTGGGCACTTGGAAAGATAGTAAAATGAAGTTTCTCTTCCTCAAGGGCTTTCGCCAAAAAAGAAAAGAAAGTCAACAAATGACTATTCTATAAAGGATAGTGACTGAGTCAGAAGAATTCATAGGAGAGCAAGTTCACTCTTGGCTGAGGGCAGGGAGGTGGCCAGGTCGATGCCAGAGTTGGTGAGCACGAGCTGCTCCCCACTTACTCCACTGGCCTGATGCTCTAAGGCAGGGCACACCTTACACAGCTGCTCCCCGCAGTCTTGACTTGAGGTGATTACATATGCCTTTATGTAAAGAGCAGTTCTGAGCTGATGGAAAGGACTGTACAAGTTTTGGAAGTGAAAGAAAGGCTTGAAAATGTAGTTTAAGGCCAACTGGAGAGGGCCGTGAACCTTAGGCAAAGAAGTATTATCTTAAACTTTTTAAAATTACCAATATCTCTCTATCTCTCCATCTCTCTCTCTCTCTCTCTCTCTCTCTCTCTCTCTCTCATCTATCTGTAATCTATATTACAAAAACTTAAGCAAAACTGAAACATTGCCTGTCCCTTCCATCTTCCGAATCTCATGGCCCTACACCCTTTTTCAGAGCTAATCATGCGATTCCGTTCGGACACACACCCACACACACATCCCTGCAGAGTATATACCTATACATGCGTGTGCGTACAGTCGTGATTCTGTAATTTAAAAAATCAACAATTTATCTTTGCTACATTTCTAGGTCATTATATCCATATCAATTTCATTTTTTTTCTGTTAAAATTTACGTAAGCAACACACAAATACGTTCTTTGTAAGATTTGTAGAATAATAAACACACGAGTGAACTAGTAATGTCCCTCTTACCTACTCATCTTCTCACTGCTGCCAATGTCCTGTCAGTGTCCCAACTGCTGGCTGTGTCTTGGTGTGTATCTTTCCAGAGCCTTTTAAATTAACATACAAAACAGGGGCACCCGGGTGGTATCGGACTCTTGGTTTCTGCTCAGGTCATGATCTTTTTTATTTTATTTTATTTTATTTTATTTATTCATGAGAGACACACAGAGAGAGAGGGGCAGAGACACAGGCAGAGCGAGAAGCAGGATCCCTGCGGGGAGCCCGACATGGGACTCGATCCCAGGATCACGACCTGAGCCACCCAGGTGCCCTGCTCGGGTCATGGTCTAATGGATCTTGAGGTCAAGCCTTTCAGCAGGCTCGGTGCTCAGAGGGGAGTCTGTTTGAGATTCTCTCCCTCTGTCCCTCCCTCCCTCTCCTCCTCAAATAAACTTTAAAATATTAACATACAGAACAAGTACAGTTGACTCTCAAACAATGTGGGGGTTAGATGCACTGACCCCCAACAACCTAAAATCTAAGTACAACTTTGACTTCAAAAACTTCACTACAACAGCCTACTGTTGACCAGAAGACTGATAACAGTTGGTTAACTCATATTTTGTAGGTTATTTGTATCACACACTGTATTTTTACAATAAGGCTCAAGAGAAAATGTTAGTAAGTATTCTTGGCGCTCTGGAGGCAGTCATGAGGCAGTAGTCTGCTGTCTTCCTGGTGTTGGCCTCACTGAAATCAATTCTTTTTTTTCTCTCCCAAAAAAAAAAAAAAAAAAAAAAAAAAGCTCATTTTCTTAAAGCATTACCTGTTATTGTCAATCTGTAATAAATTTGCCAGTCAGATAGGCAAAAACAATATTTCATTTTTGTTTTTGATTTGCTTTTCTCTGTTGATGAGATTGAACATCTTTTTAAAAATTTTAATGGAATATCACAGTTTTGTATGTGTGAATTGCCTGAAATTTCTTTCTCTGTACAATATACATCTATTTATACACATTTCTTTTAAAGATTTTATTTATTTATCCATTGGAGACACACACACAGAGAGGCAGAGTCACAGGCAGAGGGAGAAGCAGGTTCCCTACAGGGAGCCCGATGTGGGACTCGATCCCAGGACCCCGGGGTCACACCCTGAGCTCAGGGCAGATGCTCAACTGCTGAGCCCCCCAGGTGTCCCAATACATACACATTTTTTTTTTTAATGAGAGTATTTGATTTTCTTATTAAAAAATGCCTTGCTTGATCTGGTTATTGGTGTTTATTATATATCTTACAAATATTTCTCTCTGTCTCTTGTGTTTTAATTTAGTTGGTGGTGTCTCCTGTCATGTAAGTTTTTATTTTTATTGGGACAAATCAGTCTATTTTTTTCTTAATGTTTTCTGGGATTGTAAGACCTTTCTACTTCAATATTTGGAAAAAAAATCCCTTTATAGATATTTAGGTGTTTTAAATAATTTTTTAAAAAGATTTTTAAGTTTCTTTGAGAGAGAGCTTGCATACATGAGGTGGGGAGGGACAGAGGGAGAAAGAGAGTCCCAAGCAGACTCCACGCTGGGCATGGAGCCCCATGTGGGGCTCAATCCCATGATCCTGAGATCACAACCAGAGCAGAAGCCAAGAGTCAGTCAACCAACTGTGCCACCCACGTGTCGTTAGGGGTTTTTATAATTTTCAGTACATTTATATCTTTAATGTGTTTAGCATATGTCATGAGGTAGGGCTAATACTCTATTTTTTACCGAACATTGATTTTTCCAGACTTTCTCTCAAACTTCACATTTTCCAATTATACTAACACCTTTTATTGAATAGACCATCTTCTCTCTACTAATATGAAATGCTACCTATATTACAGGCTAAGTTTCCATCTCTAGGTCTGCAGATCCTTTCTTGAGCTCTATTTTCTACTGTTTATCTTTGTACATACACAACATCCTGCAATTATTATGACTATTAAATTACCATTCCAAGTTCTTCATTTTTGTTCTTCTTTTGAAGAATTTATGGACTCATATCTTCAGAGGTAGAAGAATCTAGTGGCTAAAAGCAGAGACTCTGGGTCAGATCTGCTGTGATCAGAGGTAATGCTTTACCTCTTGCTCATTTGGTGGTATTGGACAAATCATTTGGCTCCTTTATGATTTTTAAAAGAATTTATTTGAGAGAAAGAGAAAAGGAGAGAGAGCATGAATGAGGACGGAGCTGGGGAGGGTGGAGAGAGAGAGAGAAAAATCCCAAAGCCTACTGCCTGCCAAGCATGGAGCCTGTTGGGGGACTTGATCCCACGACCCTGAGATCATGACCTGAGCCAAAACCAAGAGTCAGATGCTTAACTGACTGAGCCACCCAGGTGCCCCGTAGCTTCTTTAATCTCAATTTCCTCATTTGTAATGATGATAATATTGTTACAATGAGGATTATAAGATAATTTGTGACACTGCATGGAAAATATTAAGTGATCAGAAATTTTAGCCATTGTTTTTATTATCATGCTTTTTCTTTACCATATCAATTTAAGAACAAGCTTATCAATTTTTCTAAAAAATCTTCCTGTGATTTTTGATTGTAATTGCTTTGACTTTGACAATTATAATGGGAGAATTGCATCTTTGTAACATTATCTTCTCCTATCTGGAACTTTTATATTTTTCCATTTATTAAATTTTCAATGATATCTTTTAGAAGATTTTATAATTTGATATATATTTATACATATTTTTGTTATATTTTTCCTACACATTTTATGGGTTTTGTTGTAATTGTGAACAGGATCCTTCTACATATTCTAGTTAGGAACTTAATATTGTATATTATGCAATGTTTCCTATATGCAAATTTTAATGAAGTCTGTATTGTTCACCAATGCCTTGTAAAATAGATTGTTTTTGTTTTTGTTTTTGTTTTTGTTTTTGTTTTAATGAGGAGGTCAATGAAATGCTTCATTCTACTTTCAGGTCAGAATGAAGTGAATTCAGAAATGGTCCATGAAAAGGCAGCAACATTTGTATAACACATGGGGGAAAAATTTCCCACTTTCTTAAAAATTAATGAAATCCAGAGCAAATGTTAACAACTAAATATAAAAATTTAAATCTCCATTGATATATTATTTTAATTATTTTTTAACCTTGCATTTTTTTTTAATCTTGCATTTTGAAATAACTATAGACTCATGGAAAGTTACCACAAAATAGTACAGACTCTCGCACATGTCCCCTTCGCCCAGCTGCCCGCGGTGGTTTCATTTCATATTGTTATAGTACAATTGGTACCTTACTGTTAACTAGTCTATTAAATGCTAACTAAGCTATTAAAATTACTGTTAACTAGACTATCAAAATTAACTGAACTATTAACCAGACTATTAACTCGTCTGGTTAAATAAACCAGACTTAATTTACCCATCACCAGTTTTAACCTGCATTCATTTGTGGGTGTAGCTCTGTGCAGTTTAATCCCAGGTATAGGTTCATGTAGCCGTCACCAGAGTTAAGATGAGAACTATTAAAAAAAAAAAAAAAAAGATGAGAACTATTCCAACTATTCCATAGAAGAATTTCATCACGCTACTTCTTGGTATTTGCTGCCCCCATTCATACCTCTGCCCTTTGGAAACTATTAATCAGTTCTCTCTTGCTATAGTTCTGACATTCTGAGAATATATTAGGAATGGAATCATACAATATATACAACTTTTTGAAGTCAGCTTTTTTTTTTTTTTTTTTTTCCCAGCCAGTATAATGTCCTGGGAGACCTTTTAGGTTGTCATGGGTATCTATATATAGTCCCTTCTTTTCTATTGATAAATAACATTCCATTCTACGGATGCACCAAAGTTTATTCAACAGTTTGCCCATTGAAGAACGTTTGGGTTCTTTAGTACTTTGCTGTTACAAATAAAACTGTTATGAACATTCATGGGTCATTTTTCATGTGAACGTAAATTTTCATTTCTAACCTTATGTTTAAGCTCTAAAGTAGTAAAATTTATTTCTCTTCAAAATTAATACTTAAACTATTACTCATTTCTGACACCAAATATGTGTGTGTTTCCCCCCTTATATCAACCTATTCTCTGACTCTCTGGACACCAGTTGGGTGCCCAACAATTCAGTTCTGACACCGTCTACCTGGAATCAGTTTCAGATCCCACGAATTGAGGTTCCACAAGACTGTCCCCAATTTAGATGCCATTCACAAATCCCAGGCTACCTGTACTTTTGAGTAACTAGCTGTAGATCGTAGGTTTCCATAACCCCCTCCTCAGATGTGATAATTTGCTAGGATGTGTCAAAGAACTCAGGAAGACACTTTATTTACTATTACCAGTGCATTCCCAAAGCACGCAACACAGGAACAGTCAAATGGAAAAGATACACCGGGCAGGGTGTGGAGAGGGTGGTTGGGTGCCCTCTCTGGACATACCACTCTCCCGGCACCTCCGTGTGTTCACCACCCTGGGAGCTCTCTGAACCCCATTGTTTAGGGACTTTATGGTCATTTCATTCCATAGGCATGGCCTATTAAGGTTTCTTGTGACATTTCTATTTTCTTAAAGTCCATCAGTAGCACATTGAAATAGTACTTGTGGGAAGCCTTCTACAAAGGGAAAATTGTTCTTTTAAAATTGTTTTTTGGGTGCTTGTGCAAAACTGGACCATGTGAAAATGAAGGGAGTCATTGACTTACTTCATCTGCAGAGCGTTGCACTTTCTTTCTTTTTTTTTTTTAATTTTTTTATTTATTTATGATAGTCACACACAGAGAGAGAGAGAGAGGCAGAGACATAGGCAGAGGGAGAAGCAGGCTCCATGCACCGGGAGCCTGACGTGGGATTCGATCCCAGGTCTCCAGGATCGCGCCCTGGGCCAAAGGCAGGCGCCAAACCGCTGCGCCACCCAGGGATCCCCGCGTTGCACTTTCTTATGGTGGAGAAGAGGTACCATTAGGTGATACTGAGGAGGGAAATGGCTCAAGCCCCACAGAGGCACGGCCCTACTCTGAATCTAATCTTCCGGCGGACGACAGTAGGAATAGCTGAGCCATTTCTGCTCATTGCAAGAAGTCAAATAAACTCAATAGTAAACTAATTTTTCCACTCTGAGTAGTGGATGTGACTCTAGGGCAAGGCTCAAGGCCTTTTGGAGACTCTGCGAGCCCGGTTTCAGGAACGCACACCAGGTAGCACCTGTTTGGAATAGGAATCCAGGCCTGCAGATCCCTCCCTGGCAAAACTCTGGCTCTTTGTGACTTTGGTGGCTGGGCTATGCCTACCTTTTCTTGGGTACATTAGTTCTATTTCTTTATCCAATTAAGCTGTCTTCTTCTTCTTCTTTTTCTTTTTTACTGTTCTTCAAAAAGAAAAGTTGTCAAGGAGTCCTTTTGCTTGCAAGCGTCTATGAATCCACCTCTTGATGCACAATTACTCCTTAGAAATTTATTCCAAGATGATACATTTGGGTGGTTGTTAGGATTACCTTCTCTGGCTCGGGCAGCAGCCCCGTGGGCTCCTTATCCCATCATCGACCCTTTAGGGGACACGGAAGCTCACGGAATGCCTTGCCCGAGCCTCAGAGTCACCCAGGGCTTCCGTGCCCCCACCTCCCCCATGACTCCGCAAACGGAAAGAACCAGCTTCCCCGGGCCTCGGGCTCCAGGTGCGCACCCCGGGGGAGAGCACCCAGCCATCCTTCCCCTCCGAACAGCAAACTGGGACGAAATCACATTTCAGTCCGCCCGTGTGAGGCCCTTGGCAAAGGCGGGACTGAAACCAAGTAAGTTTGGTTTCCTCAGTTCTACTCGTTGCAGGTTCACGCAAGCTGTGGAGAGGACCTGGAGGACGAGAGTTTCATGAAAACAGCAGCATAGCCCTGGTCACTCACAGTCCTCATTCTCTGCTCCTAGACTGGGCCTCCTGCTGGGCCACCCGCTGGACCACCTGCTGGGCCTCCTGCTGGGCCACCTGCTGAGCCACCCACTGGACTGCCTGCTGGGCCACCCGCTGGACCACCCGCTGGGCCTCCTCCTGGACCACCTGCTGGACCACCCGCTGGGCTACCTGCTGGACCACCCACTGGGCCACCTGCTGGGCCACCCTCTCAGCCTCCTGCTGGACCACCCACGGGGCCACCTGCTGGACTGCCTCCTGGGCCTCCTGCTGGGCCACCTGCTGGACGAGGCCAGGGAGCCGGGCCCGGGCCAACCACGGGGCCTCTCTGGGTCACTTTCACACGGTTTTGCTCCTGGCCAAGCAAGAAGGCTGGTCTGTGGCTCTTCCTTCATCATCTCCTGTGACAGGCGCGGCGTTCTTCAGCTGGCAGGACACAGAGGGAGTCGTTAATACTATTCGCTCTTCTACTTCGTCACCTGGCTAATTTTTTTCACAGTTCCTCCTCGGAGATGGTAAAGAATCATTCATCGTAAAATTCCTCTTTTCTCCTAAAACCAGACTTTACCCCTCTGTTTAGAATGTCTGTATACATCTCCTTAAAAATACACGCCCCCCCCAGTCCCACCAAGAGAGCCAGCTGGAGTTCAAAGGAAGCATTTACATTTTACCTTCGTGAAGCCGCCAGCGGGTGATGATTCGGATGCCAGTGCCTCTAACTTGTGTTCCTGACCTTTCAGTGTGGAAGGCCTGTGGCACCTGTATGACTGTTTTGAACTGCTTCCTGTCATGGAAAATACATGCTATTTGGTGAGATAAACTAGCAAAATAAGGTGAGAGTTTTAAGGAAAAACTCCCGGTGACCAAACTCACATATTTTAAGACTCTATGACATTTCGAAGGACGGGAAGTAACCGAACAACGTGTTGCTCCTGCAGGACACCCGCCTGTTTCTGGCCGTCTCTACCACTCCAGCAATCTTGGCTCTTCTTTCCCAGCCCCACCCTATATGAAATGGTGCTACTTTGCGATATACTTCAAGAGTTAGCCGGATTGTTGACGTCTAAGGAAAAAAAATAAACAAAAAAAGAATGAACATTAAGGATTCTCATCAAATAATTAAGGACTATTCTGCTTTTCAAATGAAAATTTAACTAGACACTCCACGGGGCTCTAGGGCAACGTGCACCACAGAAACGATTATGACACAGCCTCCCTCGTTAAGGGGGTATAACTCACAAAAAGACAGTTTTAAGACTGTGGTAAGTGTCATGTGAGTCATATGCAGGGCACCGACGAGGGGCCCCTAGTTCAGCTTAGAAAACAGTGATATTTTGGTAAAGATTTGTCAGAGATGGTCAAGCGGGAGCAGATTCTTAAAGGATGAGTAGCATTTAGATACACAGGAAAATTTGGAAGGAAAATCTTTAGGAAATCCTCCCAACTAAGAAAAAACATCCCCGATGATCAACGAGATACTGATTTGCATTATCACTGAAGCTTGTTAGAAGGAAATTCCTATAAAAGCCGAAGGACCATTGTTACCATTCTGTGGAGGGAACTTGTGTTTATTTGCAGGAACCGTCTTTTTGCTTTTGAACTTCACCTGGTTGGACCCTATTGCAAGGGAGAAAATATCCCCAGAGCGACAAGCTTGCAAACATTCTACATTTTGGATTAAGGCAGCTGATTGGTACTTTGTCGAAGCTGGGATTTCAGATTCAGATTTCCTTCTGGGCAAGGCAAAAACACACACAGCTTGTGACAGAGGGATCAACAATTAGGGGACGTTATTTGACTCTGCTAACGCAGCAGAACTAATTCAATGAGTCACCGAAGACTAAATGAGTCACTAAAACGCAACAATTTTCTCAGGAGATCTTGAAGAGCCGCCACAACAGGCCCAAGGACCTCCAGGAAAGATTTCCCCGGAAGCAAAGGAGAAAATAGTGATTATAAGCAGAGCAGAAAGTGCCACCTAATGGTTTTTGGTGGAAATACATGAAATGTACTTTCTAAAAGTGAAGAGCTGAATTTATTGTTATTATTATTATTATTATTATTATTAAACAGCTGGAATTATTTTTGTTGTTTCCTGACACACATTTTTGAGTTGCCAAAAAAATCAAATAGTACATAGGATGCAGGTGTTTGTAATTTTAAATTACTCTATTTTTGTTGCAGGTGGCAAGGACAGGGACCTACTCACCTACTGCAGGTGATCACGGTTCATGGAAAGGATAGTGTCTCAGAAAGTTGGTTCAGGAAACTGAATCATTGGCTCAAACAGACAGATATCTTAGAGAATTGGAACGGTGGCTCTTTGTTCAAAAATGACAGCCCTTCTGGAAGAGCCAAGCCTCGCTTTGTCCGCCTTGCCATCCTATCAGAGGCAGGGCTCATTGTGTCCCACTCCCAACCCCCCAGCAGAGCACCGGCAGCTGGATATTTATCCTGTGGGCAAAAGACCCAAGATTTCGTCCCTGAAGGAGTTAGCAGCCCCATAGGAAAGATGTCCCTGCACGAATGCTCGGTTCCCCCCAGGTGACCCAGAAGCAATGGCAGCCAGCCTTGGCCCTCAGACTTCTGTGTGCATTAGGATCACTCGGAGGGATTATTAAAACACAGATGTTTGAACCCAAATTCAGAGTTTCTGACGACTGGATTAAGCCAGAGAATTTGCCTTTTAACAAGTTTCCGGGTAAAGCTAAGGACCATATTTTGAGACCCACTCGTGCGGATAGTAGCCTCCATCAGTTTTTCAGCCTTTCTCTGAAATACGAATAGGCAAAAGAGGATCGCTGTATATTTGGGAGAGGAACTTGAACAATGAAAGAAAAATACAGAAATCTGGTAGGAAACAGAAGAGAATTAAAAAGAGGGTTGTGTGTGTGTGTGTGTGTTTCTGTTTTAGAGATTTTATCTATTTATCCATTGGAGACACAGAGAGAGAAGCAGAGACACAGGCAGAGGGAGAAGCAGGCTCCATGCAGGGAGCCCCACGTGGGACTCGATCCTGGGACCCCGGGGTGACGCCCTGAGCCAAAGGCTGATGCTCAACCCCTGAGCCACCCGGGCGCCCCACATCTCTCCAAGAGAATCTCTAGAAAAAAGAGTTTTCATAGAGGATATGCTCTATTGAACCTTACAAAAGGGAAGGATTATTATAAAAAGTAAATTTTACGAAGAAAAGGAAACCAACTGAGAAATTCCAGGAGGTTCGTGCAGGAAGGGAAATATAATCACTGTAAAGTTCTTGGCTTCACAAAGTCCTAAAGTATAAACAGAGCTTAGCAATTTTAACCAACACTTTACATAACTGTGTTGGGAGAAAAATGGAGACTAGAGAAAGGGAGAACAGATTTACATGCGCATACGTTAGGGGGGGGGCATGAATACGGTTTGGAATAGCTCAATGACAAGTAGCGGCCTAAAATATTATTCTGAGGTCTGACATGACTGCAACATAGGACTGAATGGACTTCGGAAGTGTTGGCCCTGGGGGCGCCGGGCGGCTCAGCAAGCGGAGCCTGCAACCCTTAATGTCAGGGCTGTGAGTTCAAGCCCCACGTTGGGTGTGGAGCCCACTTAATATAAGAAAAAATTAAGGAAAAAAAGGAAGTGTTTTCGTTTAGAAAGTAAAATGGATACGTGGGGAGGGGTAACAGAAAATAATTGCTTTTCTTTGTGAGTGTTTGGATCTTAACTTGGTTTTTGAACTCTATTCATGTGTTACTTTGATAAAAATAAGAAATATTTTGGAAAATAAAAAGCCACGGTAGGCAGAATGGATGACTTTAAGCGTTTTTGGGATGGGAGAACCTGTGTGGGTTCGTCTCTTTGTTAACTGAAGGCGGGGGGTTCTAGTGTGAGGGAACACCCAGCATTTATAAGGTTAGTGTCATGGCCTTGCCCCCAATCAGACTGGATCCAGAGAAGCAAGCTGGGAAGGGAACCCCCGAGCCAGGGGCTCTCGTCCCACGTGGGCGCCCAAGTGTGGCATCTGACACCGGCCATGGCCTGGGGACGTGGTGCCTGACTCTGCCCTCCACGGACACTCGCTGTGGGTGTGTCCTTGTGTAGGAGACGGTCACCATGTCAGGGTCCCTCAGGCAGGCGAGGGGGATGGGGGGACAGAGCACAGGGGCCTGCTTGTGGCTTAGGCTTCGCAGGTCTTCTGAGTCTGTCCACGTTCACTGGGACCCCGGGTGGCCCAGCCCGGGAGCAGCTGCCTTGGGCCCAGGCCGTGACCCCCGGGGGCCCGGGATTGAGCCCCATGTCGGGAGTCTGCTCCTCCCTCGGCCTGTGTCTCTGCCTCTCTCTCTCTCTCTCTGGGTCTCTCATGAATAAATAAATAAAATCTTTGAAAAGAACCCAACAGGACAGAAGTCCACTGCCACTCTGGGGGGCCGTGGGTCAGCCACAGCCACCCTGTGGGCCCAGCCGTACAGCCTGAGCGCCAGGACTGGTGTCCAGAAGGCCCAGCTCATCCTCGGGCCCAATCCTCCCGGAAGGCTCAGTGCCAAGTTGGCAGCAGGAAAGTTTTCGAGTCATCTGGCCGAGCTTGTTCGTCCCTGTAGAGTTGCTCTTTGAAAAACAACCGGCGGCCGGTGCTCCGACCCCTGCAAGTGTGAGGACCCCTGTTCCTCCCTTGCCTGGGCATCACTGAATTAGGCACCTTCGCTTTTGGAGAATTCCTCCTTTATGATTCCTTCTTTATTCTCCCTGTTTCATCCACATAATATGCTTCTGTTACCGCAAATATCGATTCCCGGACACACAGATGCAGAAGGTAAGTGAACCCAGGGCACCTGTTCTTCAGTCCATGCCCAGGGCACAGCGTCCCACTCGGGCTGCGCGTGTGACACCCGGCCCGGCGGCCTGGTCTACCGCCTGGCTCCACCACCTGCCGGCGAAGCTCCGTCCTTATCTGGGCCTCAGTTTCCTTATGTGTAAGTGAGGAAAATAAGAATATTTACCTTAAATATTTGGTGTGAGGACTACACGTGTAAAGAGACACAGAGCACTCCATCAGGGTTAGCCACTATTCACGTAAGTTTACAAAGAATACAAAATACTATGTACTTTATTTTATTTTATTTTATTTTATTTTTTAATACTATGTATTTTAAGAATCCTTCAATCTAGTCATGGAGCATTTCAGAGGAAGAAGCTGCAAGGACAGTTTGTGTATGTGATGCCGTTGCTGCAAACAGCGGGATTTCATTTTCTGAGAATCCTGAAATATGTAGTAAAACACTTTGTAAGGCACTTTTAAGGCTTTTCACATCTGGGTAATATCTTTTTATTATAAATGTCGAGCCAGTTATAAAATACTCGGTAAAATGCATTTTCTGGCACCCAAGCCGATCTCTGTTTTTCCTCTGCTTCCTAAGACTTAGTGGGTTGAGAGTTTTGATTTCATTTTTTAGTCAATTCATTTAAATGATGACTTGATGCTGCTTCCCTGCATTTCACTGGTTGTTTGAACTGACTTCTTTTTTTTTTTTTTTTTTTTTTTGGTCTGTTTGCTGTCAGCTGCCCTGTGTTTGAAATCTGACCTGGGCATGGCACTGTTTTACGGGGCCTGGCTCTCACTGACCCTTGCGTGTGCTTGGGGCCAGGCTGCAGAGACCCTGGCGTAGGCGGGATGAGGGCCCTTGGGTGCCAGGGCCCCTGGTACCTCCACACGAGGCACCTTCAGTGCGGGAGCCCGGAGCCCGGTGGAGGCCCAGTGGAAGGGCGAAGGGCTCGGACGTTGCAGGGACTAGAGCTCGCCAAGTCTCGGTTTTCCCTTTTGCAAAAAAAGAATAATAACAGGACCCAAGTCATGGGCTGCATTAGGGTAGCGTCGTGCAAGCTTGGCTGCTTACAAGAGTCACTCTCTAAAAGACGGATACCTGCTCGCGCCCCCTGACCTCTGATTCAGAGGCGACCACAGGGGACCCGGGCCTCTTTATTTTTAATGTTACTGTAGCTGGTTTTTATAATTGAGCTTTTGGAAGCCCTGTCCTAAGGCAGTGGTTCTCCCAGTGACTTCTCGGACTCTCCTCTAAATCAACTAAATCAGAAACGCTGACTTTTTTAATCAGAAAGGAAAACAAAACCCTCCAGGTGGTTGTCGATACCCACGGAAGTTTGAGAACCGCTGGTGTATCTTAAATGCGATGATTTAAGTTTGGTTTACATTGGATAAGCTTAATGAGCTTAATGAGCTCCTGTCCAAATTAAGTCTAATGATTATTAATAACACCGAGGAGGATCGGGTCAGCTCATAGCCTCTCCAACAATGAGTGAACTGATATTCTAGTTTCCAGGCGTTTCTGCAATTTTTGTCAGCATTATTTTCCATGCAAACCTGGAAAAACTGGCTACAGTTGCCTTGCAGCTTAAGTTCCAGGTTTTGATAAGAGAATTCCTTGGAGACAGGCTGGCTGCCGAGAACATAGGCGGACTTAGGGATTCTCTGTCCCTAAGCTGAACACGTATTTACCGGGCGCTGACCCATGTATGAAAACATTTGAGATCATGCTTGTCCCAAGGTGGTGAGGCCGGAAGCTTTCATGTGATAGTTGACCGTAAGCAACGTATTTTTCTCATTTCTCTTACCCCATGATGTACTCAAGTAATCATGAAATTCTATCGATTGACCCTCTTTGCATTTTCCTTCCGCTTCCTTCCGCCTGTGCGTCACTTTCCAACATTGGACCTTTTACTCTCAGCCTCTTTGGGCCTCTCGTCCTTCAGGTTTTTCCTTCCTTTCATAACTGGCTTGATGTTTACAATAAAAAGATATTATCCAGATGTCTTCACACGGCACTCAGACCGATTTTCCTAAAAGGCAAATTTTATCATCGTGTCACTTCCCTTTTTAAAACCCTCAGGGGCTTCTCATTGCGACAAAGTATAAACTTGGTTACTTCTCCTTGAGGGTCTGGACAGTCTCAATTGCTCTGGCCTGTCGGGCTTGTGGGCCCATGAGATGGGCCTTCCTCAAGGTCATGTTGCTGAGGTCACAGCGAGGAAGGGCTATGACAAAGGCTGTTTAGAAGCCAAAGGAAACCTGAGTAGGCATTGCTGGCACATATGCTCTGATCTTAGGTGGTCAGTATAGTTTTAGCATAGTCCTTACCTGTGATTGGGAGGTGGAAGCAGGAAGCAGGAAAGATAGTCTCCTCCCTTTTGGGGGAGATGATTGTAGGCAGGAGATAGCGAGAGATACAAACTCAGGACAGTGGGTTCAGGGAAAGATGTGAGGCTCTGGACACCTGGGTTTATAGGCAAGGAAATTCGAACTGGAAAAAAGAAAATCAGCTTAGTGGACAAGCAAGTTGGGTGGAGCTCATTCATTTGCATGAAGTCTAGGGCTCAGAATTATTCCAGAACACACAGGCTGTTGGACCACAGTATTTCTCCTACTTTGGTCAGGATTAGGACACCAGACCCTTTAGGATCAAGATTTCCCGAGAGGTTATGAGACACCTGGGGGGTGACTTATAAGACAGGACGGACAATACGTCTTACAAAAATGGGCAGATTGCTTAGACTACCCTGTGGAGGTGACGGCTTCCTCGAGAAAGCTGGACAGGAACGTAGAAGTCTCGAAAAATGGGTGGGGCTTTAACAATATCATGTAACATAACATAAAATAATATATACTACAGCGAAAACATATTAAATGGTCATTGTGTGCAAGGCCCTGCTGAGGCCCGCTCTTTCGTCATCTTCACGATGGCACCTACGTCACTGGTGAGGAAACCGAGAACCAAACATGTCAAGTGACTTGTTAAAGATGGTGATTCTGCTCAGTGGAGAGCACGGATTCACACCGACGTTAGGGAGCTACCGTTGCAAGCTTTGGCTGACGTGGAAGCTGCTCTTTTTTGTGAGTCAGACACAATCCCACTGGTGGAGAAGAGAATGAAGGGGACACACACAGCCAGGGTCCACCCTCTTCCTCTTGACGTGGGAGGGCGGAGTGCATGCTGGGGGCTGAGCAGCCTGGGGGGACCCCCCTCTGCCCCCCACCCCGGAATTGCTGGGGGGAGTCCGGGTAGTTAATAAGGCTATTGACTCGCTGGGGAGCAGCACCCAGCAAGTGGCTTTCTTGCGTTATTTGCAGACCAGGAAGGAAGGAAAATCTGTCACCCTAAATTAAATACCATTTTCTTCTTTCAGACTTTAACTGCTTTTCTGCCACCACTGTTAGTATGACTAACCCACGCATTATGAGATCGTTAATCTGATTAGAATCCTCAGTATATCACGGACGTTAATCACAGGAACCATTCTAGTTTGGGGAACAGTGAGGGCTTACTTCTAACTCAAGCACAGCCGTTTCTTTGCTTTCCAAAATCTAGCAATCTTTTTGGTACTCTATGATTTTATTAGGTGCTTAAAAATCACATTCACCTGGATGGTAAAAACGGGCACGTTCTAGACTGTTTAAGCAAAATCTGAAAATAGAGGTGAGTATTGAAAAGTTCATTGTAGGTTGATTTTTCTCTTCTTGTTCTCACATCTTCCCCTTCTGGGAAGATCATGCTGGGAAAGATTTTTAACAGTTGCAATTAGATACTTGGAAATACAGAACCTCTCTGGATGCATTAACTAAAGTTCTTAGAGGCTCAGCATTTTTGCTAAGACAACCCATAATTTTTGTGCTCCCAGGGGTTTGATACATAAAAGTAAGTTTTCACTGCAGCTCATTTTCCACAAGAAGGATTCTGGTACGTGGTCCGTGCTAAAAATAAAATTTAAGATCATTCAAAATGCTGAGAATCATAGAGCAATGGAGGCTTACTGATTTAGGAAGAGATTTATGATTTTCTTGATCAATTAATCTTTCTGCAAAATGGAAATAAGGTCATAAAATATTTCTGGCAAAATTCAGCGCACGATCATTGGAAAAATTCAGAGTAAGCAGAAAACAAAAACAAAAACTACAAAAACACCAATGAAAAAATAATCCAGTTATAGATGCCACCACTGGGGAGATTTGGGTGCACGTGTGGACTGTTACGGCCATTTCGCCCTTTGCCTCTCCCCTTTCTGTTGCCTGGAATACAGGCCTGAGGTCATAAGGTACAGCGGGCACATCTGGCTATGTCTTGAGGGGCTAAGGGTGAAAGCAAAAGCCAGCAGAATAACGATGGGGGAGTGGAAAGAGAAACAACCTGGCTCTTGGTGACATTGTTAAGCCATTGTCATTCCCGAAATGCCCGTCCCCAGAGTGCTTGTCGACCCACCATGTAACACCTCCCCCCACCCACACTTTATTTAAGCAACTGTTAGTTTGAATTTCTGCTACTTGCCGGGTATGTAACGATACATGATAACACATCCCATGGTAATCGTTTTACAAAAGATTAGCTGTTTCCAAGCAACTTATTGACTGTCCATATTTCCCCTCCTCTAATTTTATTTATTTAATTAATTATTATTATTTTAAACATCTTAAAATTATTTTATTTACTTGAGAGAGAGAGAGAGAGAGAGCAGGAGGAGGGGCAGAGAGAGAAGCAGACTCCCCACTGGACAGGGAACTTGACACAAGGCTCCATCCCAGGACCCTGGGATCATGACCTGGGCCCAAAGGCAGACGCCTAACTGACTGACCACCCGGGCACCCC
The DNA here is from genome assembly GCF_003254725.2 of Canis lupus dingo. Lineage (NCBI taxonomy): Eukaryota > Metazoa > Chordata > Mammalia > Carnivora > Canidae > Canis > Canis lupus. The sequence continues at coordinate 75,074,959 of NC_064248.1, read as the reverse complement.
TTCCCATCCCCAATTTTAAAGACATTTTGATTATGTTCCAATTCCTCCATGCACAGATACCTCTTCCAGACACATTCTTTTCTCTCCACCTATGGGTTTGGCCCTATGACACTACCTTGCTGACAGTGATGCTTCTTCCCTCTTCCCCCTCCTACTCTTTGTTTTGGTATTTTCTTGGAATTTTATTTGTTTTATTGCCAAATTACTGATTTTATTTTATGCAGCCTTCTGAGTGTTATGACTGTGCAGTTTGTTTTATAGCCACAATTACTACAGTTGTTTGCTTTTTTTTTTTTTCATTCTATGTTAGATATTTCCCACTTGTCCTTCCCTAAGACTTGCCTATTTATGTGTTTTTTTTTGGATAATATTTTTTGGGAAAAGATTGGCAGCATGATTTCTTAAAAGTAGTTTTATTTTGTTTGTTTTTTTAAGGAAGGGTATATGGGTAATATTAGACCCCAAATTGATCTGGATTCATTTTCTTGTGCTTTGGGTTGTGCCTGACTTCTAAGGTGCTGCTCTTAGCACACATTCTCCCATTTACTCCATTCCCATGAGAAGGACTCAGCAGCTCTACCTATTTTACTCTAAAATTCAGCACTTAATTTTCATTTCTAAAATGGCCTATTCTCCCAGGAACTGATATTTAAAAACCTGGGTTTCTTATTTTCCTTTCCCCCATTCAACCCTTTGGAAGCCTCAAAATGTATCACCATAATTTTTCTCATAGACAAATTTTCACTTCTTTTTCCACTGTCATTGAGGCCCAATCTCTCATTTTATTAGTCTTCTCCAACAGAGAAGTTTCTTAAGGTGCACATCTTGATTCTATTGGATTGACACCACACTGTTGGATTAATTTTCCCAAGAAGAGTTATGCCCCCCAAACTTTGTGCTAGGTATCTGCCTCCTGCCTCTCCACATCCATTCCCTTCTCTGTCCTGCTGGATGCCCTGGGAGGAAGACCTATTTGGACCACATCAATGGGCTTCCTTGCCTCTGGCTTGCATTTGGATTTAGCTAGTAGGGGGCACTTGCAGCAGCCTGGAGGGAAGGAAGTTAGGCTCTCTCCTTGCTCACTCAGGTTGCCTGCCCACCTCCACGGAAGGCCTTGCTTCATGTCAGGAGGCATTTTCTTACAGCTTCTCTCTTCAGGTTCCAGTAACATTTCCTTCCACTTGGCCTTTTGGGACCAGTGGTGCTGACTCTGCTGCTGTGGCAGGATGTTATTCCTACCCCTTGTCGCCCCTTACTCAGCCCACACCCTTTGTAAATATTCTCTTCACCCCACTCCGCTCATTGATACCATTGGAATGTGCTGTCTGCTTCAGATCCTGACTGATACAAACCTTAAGCCTTTACCTACTACAATAAGCGTGGACCCCCCAGCCCCAAGCTGAACATCAACTTTCAGGCTACTCTTGTGCTTTATTTCTACATTGACCATTTGTTCCAGTAAAAGTGGGTTAGTCATAGCTCCTTGAAGAAACCCAAAAAGTACACTGTGTTGTCTTTGCTTGGGATATCCTATTTCTCTAATGTCATATGGCAAAGGCTTGTTACCTCTTTTCATTATTTGTTTCAAATGCTACCTTTTCCATGACACCTTTGCTGAGCTCTCTGGTTAACCCTTGTATATTCCCTTATCTTCTGACTCTTGTGTTTTCTGTTGTCTTATAACTATTACCGTACTTGTCTGTCCTACTTTGTAAGCATGCACGGGGGAAGGGGCAGAGGGAGAAGGAGAGAGAGTCTTAAGTGGAATGCACACTGAGCGTGGAGCCCGACTCGGGGTCGATCCCATGACCCTGAGATTACGATCTGAGCTGAAACGAAGAGCTGGATGCTCAATCAACTGCACCACCCAGGAGCCCCTTTTCCCTCATTTATTAAAAAAAAAAAATATTGAATAATCTACTTTGTGTCAGGCATTTTCCTAAGCACTACAATATGCTCTATTGATGTTCAATAACATGGTATTAGTAATTTAAAACATTAATAGAATACTAGAACAGATTAGAATCTATGATCAGTTACTCAAATGGCAATGCTATAATTAGAAAAGGTTTTCTGGTGATTTTTCATAAAAACCTGACTTAATTCCAACAGCTACCAGGAAGTTGACAAAAATATAATAATTTTCTTACTATATATAGTGTGACACAATTGCAGCGTAGCTGAAGATTTTCCAATGTTCCCAGAAATATATGACAATTTATAAGAGGACTATCTAGATTTAGTTTTGTTTTTGAGAATTAGCAGAGACAGAGGAGACAGCTGCTAGATAAAAAATGCCACAGGGAATATACATGATGGCATTCTAATTTATTATCATTCTTACATTATAAATTGTGGATTCTTTTGTTTATATGCCTGATAAACAAAAACTGATTCTTGGGAGATTGAGGATCTTTTCCAGTGGATAAGAGGAAGAAAATGATAAATTGAGACTCTGTCTTTAGAGAATTTCTATTCTGTTATGCCATTCTCCAAAAATATTTCTTTTTTGGTGTTTTCATTAGTGATGCTGCTTTTTTTTTTTTTAAAGCAAACTGGTATTGTGCTCTTAAAGAAAGAAAAGGGTAGACCAAACAATTGTTGCAAGATAAGTGTCTTTATTTGGTCACAAAATTTCAAAATTATGAAATGCATATTAATTGAATGTATATAAAAAGTTTAATTATATTTTTCAGGTTCTTATGTCCAGGAGCTTTAATGACAAATGTGGGGAATACAGATGACTAGAATAATACAGAAATTCAAGAGAAGCATGCATGTGCCATTCGTTGCTTACTCTCACTCATTTTGAATGTGCAACCTTCGTCTGAGCTCTCGGGTCCTACGTTGCTGTTTCAGGCTTGATCCCGAGTCCTCTTGCATGCTGGACATTAATTTCAGTGCCACCTTTTAAGTAACTGATATAAAAATTAATGACCCACTTTAGGGAACGTTCATTTTATGATCTGTGACTAATTATCTCTAATTTCATGTTAGTTCTTTTTTTTTTCTGATTAACCAAAATAGAAATAACAAAAAAAATTATTTTTAAGATTTTATTTATTTATTCATGAGAGACACACAGAGAGAGGCAGAGACACAGGCAGAAGGAGAAGCAGGCCCCATGTAGGGAGCCTGACATGGGACTCGATCCCAAGACCCCAGGAGTCACGCCCTGGGCCGAAGGTGGCGCTAAACCCCTGGGCCACCTGGGCTGCCCGAAATAACAAAAATTGAAGGGGATACAAAGCAGTTAATATTCCCTAAGATTCTTAATGTTTCCATCAGGACTCTGCAAATTTGGAAGACAACACACATTGCTGTGCCTTTGAAGAAAACTAGATCCCGAACATGAGGTTGCATATTCCACTCCTGAAACCCAAACCAAACAACAATAAAACAGAAAACCAACTGGAGAAGCTGCTTTAAACATTTTTCCTTTGAAAATAATGATATAAGTTTAATATTTGCTTTCTTTTATTCCTTTTATCTCCTAGTAGGATGTTGCTGAGATGTCTGTGTTGCTGTGATTCACTCGATTCTCTGGGAATGAGGTAAATGGTTGACTCGGGTGCACAAAGAAACAGTTGACACTAGCTTCAAACATTGGATGCCACAAACATTTGGCCCCAAACCTTGCAACTTCCTTTTCCTTGTAGTTAAGGAAAGGTACCAATGTCTTTCTGCTTTTGCTGGAATCCTTTCATCAAAGTTCCTCTGTGTTTGTGTTCTAAGTTTTGTGTTTGCTTAACTTGAGAAATCATTCCAAAGCAAAGTTTAATATATGGTTTTTTAAAAAGATTTTACTTATTTATTTCAGATAGAGAGACCATGGGTGGGAGAGGTGGGGCCAGAGGGAGAAGCGGACTCCCCAGTGAGCAGAGAGTCCCACGTGGGGCTGGATCCCAGGACCCTGGGATCATGATGTGAGCCGAAGGCAGATGCTTAACCAACTAAGCCACCCAGTTTCCCCTAATATATGATTTTTTGATAAATAAAACAAAGCGGTTGTTTTGTTACTTCTTCAAAAAATTTGACAATCTGATTTCTCTCATTGTTTGAATATCAAATTCCTATTATGAGATGTGACTTACTCATAGAAGAAGAGAGAGCTTTCATGTTTATTATAGAGTGATAATTTTCTTCTTTAGGAAATGGTAATTGTTTAAATGTTTGTAAACTCATTTTTAATTTTTAGTTTTTTAAAAGATTTTATTTATTTATTCATGAGAGACACACATTGAGAGGCAGAGACACAGGCAGAGGGAGAAGCAGGCTCCATGCAGGAAGCCCGATGTGGGACTTGATCCCAGGACCCTGGGGGTCATGGCCTGAGCCAAAGGCCGATGCTCAACCACTGAGCCACCCAGGTGCCCCTTAAACTTATTTTTTTAAAGTTTTTATTTTAATTCCAGGTAGCTAACATACAGTGTAATATTAGTTTCAGGTGTGCATTATGGCAATTCAACACTTCCATACAACACCGGGTGCCCATCACAAGTGTGCTCCTTAATCCCCATCACTCATGTAACCTATCCCCCCACCCTAGGATATGGTAAGTGAAAGGTAATTTTTTTTTCCTTTTGAACTTTTCTTTTTTTTACTTTAGAAAAGAAAGTGTCTACATTGAATTTATGATCTAGCTCTTTGCATAGAGCATTGAAATGCTGTTTTATATTAAGAATCTAAAGTTGTTAGTATCCAATTAAAGTTATTTGATTTCTTGGGGGTACTTGCAAGTCAAATATCTTATTACCACTGTTGGTAGTGGGAAGGTTCTGGAAGCCTACCCACAACATGGTATAATTTGACAATGAACACAAATACCAGGCGAGGAAATTGACTAGATTGGCAGAGAGGACAAAAAACAAAACAAAACAAAACCACAATAGTTTTTGGCCTTTGTACAAGAATTATGTCTTTAATATAACTAACACTGGACCCCATCACTGACTGAAGTCCAATAGTTTTCCCACAAGGGTGTTACTATCAGATTTCTGTCCTTAAATCATACTTTATGTCATGGATTTCCTACTTCCTCGTATCTCGTCCCTCCTAAAGCCGGTTACCTTGTTAGATGTGTTTAAACTCTTATGGAAGATGAAATAATGAGCCCTGATACTGGAACCTCTATTTCTTCTAAAGAAAAAGACAGAATGAATTTAATTGCAAGAGCAAAATGTTGCCTTTACTACTCCCTAGAGGACTCAGATTAAAAAGGAAAGTTCTTACAAATTCCAATTCATTTAAACTGCCTCATAGATTTGTCTCAGTGGTTTGTTTTAATGTCCTACAAAAATGTTGAGAAACCAAAATAAAATAAAGTTACCGAGAGAAGGAGAAGAGGAGGATTTCTAGGGCCTCTCTAAGGAGCAATGGAGAAATATTTAACTGCTGAATCAATTTTAAAGCATTTTGAAATCTTCATAATAGCTTGATGATAAGTGTTGAATCACTCACAGTGACTTCCATTTGCAGTAAATCTTATGAGATAAAGTGAGAAGATTATAAATGCATTTTAAAGCCTGTGACGGAGGATAGAATAGTGCCCACTTAGTGATACACAAGGTGCAAAAGCCAACCTGAGAAAATATTGTGCATTCAGTTAAAATACTAATTTTGTTCCAGGCAGTGGGATATGTGCTTCAGGGGACACAAGCTAATGATGTTTTTCTTGTCCTCAAAGACCTCACAGTCGAGTGGCCATAATGGAAGTGGGGCCTGAAGGGGGCAGAGCGGGGAGTGAACAGTCATCTGTTTGTCAAGAGACAAGGTAAGGTAAGCGCTCAACGATTAAAATCAACCCTGTAGGCGATGAGCAGTGTTCATCACTTGTTTTCCTCCTTCTTTGATGTGAGCTGGGTGCTTACTGCACGTGCTGTCAGATGGAGGGGGTGTTACACCGAAAGGTTCTAGTGGAGAAGAAAAAAACCAAACCTCCTGGTCATGGAGCATGAGGAGGCACAGACGATGTACTGTAGGGGCAAGGGGCACACGTGCGTGAGGGGAAGGATTAGGCAGGACAGGGAATGAGCCTGGAATTCTTGACAGGTGGCGTCAGAACATGGGCTTCCTTGTGGACAGACGGACAGCCTGGACCACAGATCCTGTGGCAGAGTGATATGGTCAGCGTGACCCCGTATGCCCCTCTCGCCCACACCCACTGCTTTCTATGCCATGGTCCTTCCCTTGGTGTTCCTAGGCCCGGGGCCTTCGAGAATTCCTTTGCCCCAGAGTATAGAACACAGGTTAGACGCCAACACATTTATATCATTATCGTGGCTTTTAAGTGAGAAAGCACCTCTCATGGGTCTAAATTATGATTTGGGAGACTACTGAGCCGGATCAACGTGGCAAGGAGAGGTTTAAAATCTCCCCCTGGCACAAGGGCAGCGTGAGCACAGCCGCTGGGCTGCCTGTCACAGGAGGCCTGGGGCCTAAACGCCCGGATCCTGACAGCGGACGACATTCCTTCAGATTTCTGAGAAGCTGCTGAACCTGCAAGACAATAAAGAAAACCTAACGTGTGCAGTAACGCAGAGTCTTCCAGGTTTGGTATGTTTTCCAGAACCACTTGACACAGTCTCTTGCATTCCTTCCAGCGGGCCTTTCCCTCAGCAGTGAGAAGACCCCGAGCGCTGCAACACCTTCCCGCGAAATGTGCTCGTCTGGAAACTGATATCCACGAAGAGTTTCTACCTGGAAACAAAGTACGCAGCCTAAACCCAACCTGTGCTTGGCAAGGGAAACCACGCCCCGTGGTTGTGCCGACCGTCCAGGAGCAGAGGCCGAAAGGCCCAGCGAATGAACCGGCCCGGGTCTCGCTGTGGCCGGAGTGTGTGAGTCCTCTCAACTTTTACATGTTAAAATCTTGACCCCTAAATTGCTGGTATTGGGGGCTGGAGCCTTTGATCAGATCACGATGGGAATCATCAAGGCAGATTCACGCTCTTATTAAAGAAACTCCAGAGGGCTTGCTCGCTCATTCACCCCGGGGGACATAGTGAGCCATCGGCCTCTGCGATCCCGAAGAGGGCTCCCACCAGAATCCAAGTGTGTTGGCTCCCGGATCTTGCACTTTGAAGCTTCTAGAACTGTAGGAAATAAATATTTGTTGTATATAATCCGCCTAATCTATGGTATTTTGTGATAGCAACCCAAACAGACTAATCCTAAAAAAAATAAAAAAAATGAGCTCGACCAGAAGAAAAGGCAGCCACAGTAGGAAACCTAGATCCCAACTGAGTTTCAAAGTTCCGGTTTTCCTGCTCTAGAGATACTCTCCAATCTCTAGATAGGTAAGTGAATTAGTACAGAAATACGAGGAATCAAGGTTGAACAAGCCTGCAGGATATTACATTTCCTGTTGAACTAAATGACGACTTTACCGATCAAGTTCTCACAAAACCTTACAAATAAAAATCAGACTCAGATAAGGCAGAAATGTTTGCTTTGAAGGCAAAAATTAGAAATTTTGCTTGTTATTCCGATGTTACCAGAAATAAGAACAGGGGCACCTGGATGGCTCAGCAGGTTAAGTGTTGGATTCTTGGTTTTGGCTCAGGTCATGGTCTCATGGGTTAGGGGCTCCAGCCCCGTGTAGAGCTCTGCACTCAGTGGGGAGTCTGCGGGGGATGCTCCCTCTCCGTCTGCCCCAACCCCACTCGTGCACTCTCACGCTCTCTCTCTTAAATAAATAAATAAATAAATAAATAAATAAATAAATAAATCTTAAACAAACAAACACAACAAAATAAGAATAAAGTTGGTGCAGCACACTTCCCCAGCATCTTGCTGGTCTTCCCAAGCCCTGAGCCGAAGGAGGACCCAACAGAAGGCATGTTGAGGTTGGGCCGGGTGGGGGAGCAGGGTGTGGCGATGGGGAGACGGTCCTGTTGGAAAGGTCACCAAAGGGCAGCCCGGGTGGCCCAGCGGTTTAGAGCCACCTTTGGCCCGGGGCACTATCCTGGAAACCCGGGATCCAGTCCCACGTCGGGCTCCCCACATGGAGCCTGCTTCTCCCTCTGCCTGTGTCTCTGCCTCTCTCTCTCTCTCTGTGTGTGTGTATCTCATGAATAAATAAATAAAATCTTAAAAAAAAAAAAAAAGAATGGTCACCAGACAAATAGGGAAGATAACATGGTGGTGCAGTTCACAGGCTCTTAGGATCTTCCGTTACACACCAGCAGAAGAATTTATTCCTCATTTCTTTAGAAACATTTCACGTTTTGTTTCCAGCAACTAAAATCTGCTTCCTGTTAAAACAGTTTCAAATGTAATATTTACACTATCTCAGGAAAGCCAAATTGAGCAAATTCATGTTTTCCTTACATTTTTACATTGCACACTTCTATTTTTTCAGAGAATGGGGTGGGTGGGGGGAAGTGGGCACAGGGGCTTTTCTGTGCTGCTTCGAGAGGTCACATATGTATTTAAATCTTGTTCGTAGGTACTTTCACTTGGGCTATTGCTTATCTCCAAGGTTTCTGAAGCTGTTACTTGTGACCAAAGTTCCAGGAACTTAGTCCAAAAGGAAATGATATCCATTCATCACTGTGAGGGGCCTGTGCTGAAAATCTGCATCTTCTCGTCAATAGCTGTTGAAGGAGAAGAATTGCTTTCATAAGCTACAGACTGGATTTTGCAGTTGCAAATTAAGTGGGCTCCAACCAGAAGAGATAGGGTTTATTAGTTTTTTGATTTCTCTGACTGTTGAGAAGCTTCGAGTAGGAAGCATAAATTTCCAACTTTGTACCATTAATTTCCATTCTTATTTTATCAGGAACACTTGCATTTCTCAACTGCCCTGTTTTATTTTGTTTTCCATGCTCTGGATCTGGTCCAGCCTGTTTCTTGCTGCTGAGCAGGACGTCGACATCCCTGCTGCAGGTGGAGGCTGTAGGTGGAGGCCGCAGGTGGAGGCCGCAGGTGGAGGCTGGGCGCCTGCAGGGCCCCAAGGCCCTCACCAGCAGACAGGCAGCTCAGCTTTCTCTTGGTTATACACGTTTGGACAAAATGCAGCATTTTGAGTGTGCACGGAATATTTAGACTATTTTAGTAAAGTCGTAACACATAAATCCGGCACCAGCAAACAAAAATAAAGTCAAGCAAAACAGGAAGGAGGAACCTTCCGTGGGCCCGAACTGGGAGAAGAGTGGAGGAGGTAAGGCTGGCGCTGGCCGGCAAAGGGCGAGGAGAGCCTGCAAGGGCTCAGTGAGGGGAGAGGGCGGCCCCCCGGGAAGTAGGAGCACCTGTTTCCTCATTTCCCATCTGAAACCGCACGGGAAGGCCACCTCGCTGTGTCATGGGGTCCCCGTGCCTCTGTGGCAGGAGGGCCCCAAAGTACAGTGAGAGGTCAGAAGGTTCCATGGAAGTCGGTGGCGCTGGGCTGGGGTGAGGTGCTGGTTTCCCCCATATCCTTAAGGAGACACAGCTGTTGAGAGAAAATGGTGGGGGGGGGGGGGGAGAGAGAGCCTGAAGCTTGGAAGACCTGAGAAAGTTTTCTATTCCTGATGAGGGACACCCCAGAGGAAAGAGGCGTGGACCCTCAGACCAAGGACCAGGTGGGAACCTGGCTGCCCCGAGGAATGCCAAGGTGGGTGGAGGACACAGAGCCTTGCGGGCGGGTGGAATCTCACTAGATGGCAGCAGAGCGTAGGCCCCAGAGACTAGGGGGACAAGGCTTCCTCCCACCTCCCACCTCCCACTCCTCCTCCACCTCCTCCTCCTCCTCCTCCTTCTCCCCCTCCTCCCTCCTCCTCCTCCTTCTTCTTCTTCTTCTTCTTCTTCTTCTTCTTCTTCTTCTTCTTCTTCTTCTTCTTCTTCTTCTTCTTCTTCTTTCTTCTTCTTCTTCTTCTTCTTCTTCTTCTTCTCCTTCTTCTCCTTCTTCTTCCCTCTTTTATTGGAAAACAGACCCAGGGCAAATCACAGGCAAAAATATAGAACACTTCATGAATTTGCAATGTCGTTCTTCTGCAGGAGCCATGCTAATCTTCTCTGTATGGTTCCAATTTTGGTATATGTGTTACCAAAGAGCGCAATCCCCCTCCCCGCAACTCCACCTCCTGGCTTCTTTGGATGACCCTTCTTTGGGAACTTATATGCCATTTCTTTGAGAGAAGCAGAAAATGAGAAGTTCTAAATTGGCTGAGTTTAACCTGAATTTACTCTTTGAGTAGTAAAATTTTGTTTTCTCCTTTCAAATACAACGTGCGGCACTACCAGCCCCCAGGGTACTGAAAGGCCTAATCTCATAATAAAGTCCTTCTTCTGTATCACTTAGGCCAGTTCTTTTTCTCTGATTGAACCTACTGTAGAAGTTGATATTGACATGGTTCCAGAAGAACATAACCTTAAGGATTGGTATCCTGAACTGGCTCTGGATTTTCTGGAATTGGTTCTTGGATGTGATTAAAGGCAGCAATGACCTTGTTTCCATTGGTAAAAAGTGCACTTGTTTTTCACGGCATGCAGTGGCAAAACAGTTACTTAAATTGGTATCAGTAGACACTTATAATCTAATCCCCGTGTAAGGCAAAGGTTCCTTTCAGGACAGTCCATTCTAGAGTTTCAGGTCCTGACCCAGACTTTGGGTGGTTGACTTAAAACTCTGAGTTTATAATTTTCTTTCCTCTAGTTCTCCAGGTCACTTAGAAGCAACCAAATCACTATTATACTCCTTATATTAGGATGAGGAACCACTCTGGCTCATCCAGGACTGAGGGGAGTCCTAGAATGCCAAACCAAGAAAGTTCCACGCAAACCGGGAAGGGTGTTCTATGCCCGCCTTTACTCGATGGCTGAAGCTAGTGCCTGCAAGGACTTGGGAGATGCAGGAATGACGATGTCTACAGCTCCAATTCAGCTCACCTTTTGGGTCTGTTTAGAAGACAGGCAGATCTTAGAGAATGAAAGTGGGTTACTGTCAGCCTAATCTGGTGGCGGTTCTAGTAGCTGCTTTTCTAGATGAGATTTTGTTGCTGGAGAAAATCAACACACCTTCTGGCACTTGGTGATTATTGACCTATTGAATGTTTTTTTCCTCTATATTAATTAATGACATTGTTAACAAAAAAACAATTTGCTTTGACTCAGTCCCTTCATTAACCTACCTCAACTGCCTATATCAGCTCGTTAGCATTTTACCATTTTAGGGTATGTTAGTCAGGGTTCTTCACAGAAACAGAACCAATAGTGTACATATATAACACAGGAAGAGATTTCTTCTCAGGAATGAGCTCACATGATTATGGAGGCTGACAAGTCCCAAGATCTGCCACCTACCAGCTGGAGACCCAGGAGAACTGGTGTTATAATTCCAGTCTGGATCTGAAGACCTGAGAACCAGGGGAGCCCATGGTGCAAATTCCTTTCCAAGTTAGAAGGAGACTGATAGCTCAGCTCAGCAGGCAGGAAACAAGGAAATACATTTCTTTTTCCTTTGCTTTTTTATTCTATTTTGTTCTTTTTGAAACCTGTCAATGGATCAGATGAAGCCCACACATATTGGGGAAAGCAATCTGGGTCCACCGATTCAAATGCTAACCTATCCAGAATCACCCTGACAGACATACCCTCCAAATAAGGTTGATCTGGGCATTCCTTGGTTCAGTCAAGTTGACATATAAATTTAACCATCACACAGGGATTAGCAAATTATTTCTCCCAAGGGCCAGATAGTAAATATTTGGGCTTTGTGGGTCACATAGAGTCTGTCTTCCTCTTCCTTTTTCTATTCAACTATTTAAAAATGTGAAAACCACTGTTTGTTCCTAGACTGCACAAGAACAGATTTGGCCCATAGATCATAGTTTGTCAACCCTTCTAACCCATAAATAAGTGACCTAGTTAATATAACCACCAATTTCCAGGTAATCGAAATCCCAGAAAGGTTTAATAACTTGCTTAAGATCACACAGAGAATAAATTTATTACTTAGGATCTTAAAAAGTTCTTATACAATTCAAAAGTTTCCTTTTTTAAAAGGATTTTATTTATTTATTTATTTATTTATTTATTTATTTATTTTAGAGAGAGAGAGTGTGTGTGCAAGAGAGAGCTTGTGTGTGTGAGAGAGGGGAGGTGCAGAGGGAGAGTGAGGGAGAGAAGCACACTCCATACACGTGGAGCCCGACATGGGGCTCGATCATGACCTGAGCTGAAGCCAAGAGGCAGATGCTTAACTGATTGAGCCACTCAGGTGTCCCAAGATTCAAAGACTTTTAATCTTTTCATTGCACTGATTCCTTCTCAGATTTGATATTTTATGCTGTTCTATTATCACCAATGAGGAGTGTTCCTAAGTAATAATATAACTCGTTGACAAATTTCTTTTAGAAAGCCTATCTTACCATTGGTTCCACTAACATAGAAATCAATGAATTTGACCAACATTTTTCATTTTTATGCTAACTAATTTAGCAAATATTTACTGATGATTTGTCATGTGGAAGCATTCTGTTAGGATCTGGAGATGTATTGATGAAGATTCTTGCCCCGCCCTGTTTTTTTTTTTTTTTTCCCAGAAATTCTTCCATTGATCAAATTCTTACTGGGTTCTTTTGAGATCTTTTTTAACTAGGCCTTGACTTTTTTCCTTTTTTTTCTGTGTTGATCTCTGCATTGCCCAGTGTTACAAGAACACTGATGTATCAGTTTAACCAGAATCCCCCATTCCTGATATCCTGATGGGGTCCCATATCCTCCATCATCCCTCAGGTCATGTCTGAGCACTGTGATCTACACTCAGCAAGCATCCTGTTAGGTCAGTTTAGCCAGAATAGCCCTTATCCTTGCTATTTCCCTTTTACTGACTCCCTTCCATCCCGCACCCCACTCCTTTGCTATAAATTCCCATTTTCCTCGTATTGAGAGTTGAGTCCAATCACATTCCCTCAGTTCAAAACTCCATTGCTGTGGCTTCTAGCACCATCATGGTAGTTCTGTTGAGTACATTCTACCTTTCTGTTCTTTAACAAGTATCATGGATACATTTTGGTTTAAAAATGTCTGGGTATGAGACAAACTCTCTGTTCTTATAGAGATTACTATCCAGCAAACAGACTTAAAACAAACAGTTGAACAACAAAAGGAATGGCAGTCGTGATACGGCTCCAAAGGAGTCAGGTACCGCACCCCTGACTAAGTGTTGACCTATAGGATAGAAGTAATTTACTAGTAAGTCTACAGCAACCTGAAGATAGAATTTAACAAAAATTGCAACTAAATAAGAAAATACAAGGTAAATAATCTAGGCAAGAAGTGAGTACAAGCAAGAAAATTCAAGCATATCTCAGAAGATCAGGATAGTGATGAGGAGGAAAAAAGTACATAAAAGCTGGAGGCAAACAAGACGACAAAGACTAAGATTCCCTAACAAAGGTCTGAGGTGGGTTTAACTTCCTTAAAAATAGAGTTTTAAAGGTAGCTGTTGCATTCCTTCTTGGGAGGTTGAGGGGAGAAAAGCCTGTGTAACACCTTCACCTTCTGTCTCTAGGAGTATTTGTCAGAAGTGTGGATCATGGACTTCCTGCCTCAGAACCATCTGGAGTGCTTGAGAGAAATGCATTCTACTGGGTCCTATCAGACTCTCTGGAAGAAGGCTTTGGAACTGGTGTGTTTAACAAGCTCTGCGCTTTGGTAAATTCTCACACCGAATTAGAAAACCACTGAACTAAAGGTTCAACTATCACATTACAATTACCCTTTCCAACATTACCATTTATTATGGGAGGTATGACTCTTTAATTACAACAGCTGAGACCTTCTGGACAGAATAGGTGGTAGTAAGATAATCTTCCACAAATCACACGGCCACGCTCTTTCTCCCTTAACCAAGCTCCCGTTGTAATATTTAAAAATTGGTGGATTTTGAGGTGATGGGTTGAGCCTGGGGATGTAAACTGTCACTTATGTTTCTTTAAATGAAAAATTAATGGATCTTTCATGAAATTGGAAAGAACAAAAGAGTTACTTGCGACTTTTATTTTACTGTGTAAGAGTTTTTTGGAATGCTAAAGTTATATTGATGATGAGCGTGGGATAATAAAGTCCTAGAAAGGTAGACAATAAAGGGGTAAAGATGGTTTTGGCTCTCACTATTTAAAAACAAAAATAATTTTAATTATACATACTTTTAATTCATCTCTTTATTGAATTAAGTTCACTGGCATAAATTAAAGCATACATGTTTGTTCTCAAGATTTTTATATTTCCTGGGTTCTTTTATGCTTGGGAATATTTGTTGTTTTATCGATGTGGAAAACATATTGGGATATAATGTTCATAATGTTTGTAGGGGACACTTTCTCTGGGAAAGCAAAAAAAGCTTTTTAACATGTTTTCTATGTATATTTGGGTAGAGAAGTTAGGGAGAAATAATTGATTAATAATAGCTTACATCCAGAGAGCCTGGGTGGCTCAGTCGGTTAAGCATACAATTCTTGGATTTGGCTCAGGTCATGATCTCAGGGTTGGGAGACTGAGCCCTGCATCAGGCTCCATACTGGATGTGGAATCTGCTTAAGTTTCTCTCTCTCTCTCTCTCTGTCCCTCCCTTCCTATTTCTCTCTAAAAACAATAATAATAGGGGGCACCTGAGTGGCACAGTGGTTGAGCGTCTGCCTTCGGCCCAGGGCATGACCCCGAGTCCTGGGATTAAGGTCTGCATTGGGCTCCCTGCAGGGAGCCTGCTTCTTCTTCTGCCTGTGTCTCTGCCTCACTCTGTGTCTCTCATGAATAAATAAATAAAATCTTAAAAAAAAAATAGATCTCATCCATTCTCTATTATGTTAAAATTTTAATTTATTATTATTATTTTTAAAATTTTACTTATTTATTTATTTTTGAGGAAGCTCTATGCCCTATGTTGGGCTTGGACTCACTATCCTGGGATCAAGAGCATCATGCTCTACTGACTGAGCCAGCAAGGCACTCTTATAATTAAAATTTTTAAATTTAACTTCATAAAATTTTATTTATTTTATTTATTTTATTTTTTGTTTAATTTTTTTAATAAAATTTTAAAGGAAAATGGATGAAACTGATGGAATTGCTAAATTTAAGTGAATGTTTATTCATGAAGATATATTACTTTGTAAAGAATCCTTCAAAAGTTAATAATAAAAGGTTTTGAAAAACCAAGGCTTTGGAGCCATTTGTTCCATGAGTTTTTTTAATGTTATCTATTATTTTGCTATTATTTAAATGAGAATATATGTATTTTTCAATTTACTCTCATCCCTTCCTCTGTCTTGCTGATTTTCTAGGTAAGTTGTCATTTTCATGTTTTCAGGCTTTCTTAGTGCTGTTTGGGGACCACAAGTCTTGTTCTTGGCTGTTTCACCACAACTTCCCTATTTCAGGAGACCTTTATTTTGATTCATCTCTTGGCTGGTTGGATTTTGTCCAAAAAGGGCATGTAGATATTGTGTCCCTGAGATATCTATATCTAATTTATGTATTTATATAGGTGTAGATATAAACTATATAATACATAAAATAAGGAATTGGCTCACATGATTATGGAAGCTGAGAAGGCCCAAGATCTGCAGTTGGTAAGCTGAAGACCCAAGAGAGCTGGTGGCGTAGTTCCAGTTTGACTCCAAAGGCCTGAGAACCGAAAGAGCCACTGACATAATTTTCGGTCTAAGTCTGAAAGTCTGAGGAAAATCAATTGGTGCAAGTTCTAGCCCAAGGGCAGGAGGAAGCTGATGTCCTAGCTCAACAGTTAGGCAGGCAAAGTTCCCTCTTCCTCAGTCTTTTTGTTCTATTCAAGTCTTCAGCTGATTTGGAGAAGGTCCATCCATATTAGGGAGAACAATTTGCTTACCGGGTTTTCTGATTCGAATGTTAATCTCATCCGGAAACACCCTCACAGACAAATCCTAGAATAAGATTTGACCAATATCTGGATAACCCCTGGCCTAGTTAATTTGATACGTAAAATTAACCATTAAATGTGTTTTCTCCTCTGGGTAAGTAAAGTATTCCTTTGTCCCTGAAATTCAGTAACTTAATTAGGTTGTATTAATTATTCTGTGTCCATTTTCACTTAGACAATTTCATCAAATAGTCCCCAGAAGCCATTGTGACTTATCCCATCCCAACCCTGTGACAGTCATCAGAAAGAAAAAATATATAGGAAACTCTCTTGTCAACAAAAAGGACATATTAATATTTGTAGAAATTAGACGCAAAATGTGTGCTTCCATAATCCTATAATTTATTTAATAAACAGTGTCTGTTATGCATTTGTTAGACTCTTTTATAAAAAGATTTATTTATTTATTTAAGTAATCTCTACACTCAACATGGAGCTTGAAGTCACGAACCCAAGACCAAGAGTTGCATGATCTACCAACTGAGCCCAGTCAGGTGCCCCTGCTAGATTCTTTTCTAGGTGAATTTGGCAGGTAAAGCCTCCAAAATCAGAGAGGGAGACAAACTATAAGAGACTCTTAATCATAGGAAACAAACTGAGGGTCCCTGGAGGTGAGGGGGTGGGGGGATGGGGTAACAGGTGATGGGCGTTAAGGAGGGCATGTGATGTGATGACCACTGGGTGTTATATAAGACTGATGAATCATTGACCTCTATCTCTGAAATCAATAATACATTATATGTTAATCGAATTTAAATGAAATTTTAAAAAATTTTAAAAAGGAAAAAAAGTCTCTGCCCTCAATTTGCATCTCAATTTATTGCATGATCCATAGTTAATTGCTCACATTTTCCATACCATGGCTATAAGGTATGTTTAGTGCTCACCCGTGTTATTCACGGGTGCCATTATCCTTCCATATACTGAAGAAATGTCCTTGTTATGTCCCACCCTCTAATCAGAGTCAGACATCCTTGCCACTGCCACAGGCATGTGACATGGCTTCTTCCTTGATCTTATGGACCGGTTGGATTTTGATGCGGAAATTAGAGAAGAGGAAGGAGTGGCTTAAAACAACAATCGTTCAAATGTTTCCATAATTCTGTCAAGAGTTTTGGCCAAGGCACAATAGGCATGATTGGTTTCAGCTCCACAAAGTCTGGGCCCCTGCTGGGATGCCTGGAATGGCAGGGGTGGGGGCTGGAATATGGAGGACAGCTTCTTCACTCACAGCTCTGGCACTTGAGGCTTCTTCAAGTGCATGTCCTGCTCGGGGCCATTCCATGGGGCCTCACCCTTAGTTGCTTAACCCTCTTGCATGCCAGCGTAAGGGCCAATGAGCATGAAGCAGAAGCTGTCTGAAGGCCTACGTGAGGAGGCGCTAGGTCATCGCTTGCTCTATGTTCTATAGGTCAAAAGAGTTTTCCTTTGAATGCATTTAATTTGAAAATGCAATTTAAAAAAATCATAAGGCCATGTGTTGATTTTTCTCCCCCATTTCTCCTCAGTTTTAGGCAATCAATAGAAGAGTAACATTATAGTAGGTTTACAGAAAACTTTTGCTCATTTTCCCCTGCTGATGTTAGATTAGAAAATATTCATAGTTTGGAAATTGTTGTGGATGTAAGTGTAGGTTTTTCCTGAAACCAAAAAGTCGTCTAAAAAAAATCATTGTGAAAGGTGCTATAAAAAGAGTATGATATGGTGGTTAAGAGAGCAATTTTTGGAACTTGGCTGCCAATTTCAAATCCAGCTTCACCTTGTATTGGCCGCATGATGTGGAACATGTTACGTGGCCTGTCTGTGCTCAGGTTCCTCCAATGTAAGATGGAGATGTTCACAGCTCCTCCCCTACGCAGTTATCGTGAAGGTTATAGGAACTCATCCACATAAAGCCCTTACAATAGCTAGCCTATACTAAATGCTCATCAACTTTAGCTGTTACTGTTATTAGATAAAGTTATCAATTCAGTAGAATGTGGCAAAGGAGAAAAAGTGAAAACAAAAAAGAAAATAGTAAAGCTATGACCAGTGTGATAGTACATATGAAGATTTGATAAGATTTCTCCCTATTGATAGGGGGGAACTGAGTGGAGAAAAATTAGAGAGGAAGACAAACCAAGAGAGACTCCAAATTCTGGGAAACAAACAAGAGGCTGCAGAAGGGGAGGCGGGCAGGGGATTGGGGTAACTGGGTGACGGACCCTAAGGAGGGCATTTGATGAGATGAGCACTGGGTGTTATACTATATGTTGGCAAGTTGAATTTAAATTAAAAAAAAATAAAACATGTATATTGATCAATTTTCACTAATAAAAGACATAATTAAATTGGATAAACGTCACAAAATCTAGCTATATGATGTATCCAAGAGTCAAATCTGAAATTAAACCACACGGAAAGATATAAAAATAAAAGAGTGATTAAAATACATATCAGGAAAACTATAATCAAAAGAAAGGTGGCAAAACAAAATAGTATAAAATAGACCAAGGCAAAAAGCATTAACAGAGATAAAGATTATTGCATAATAAAAAAAGAAGAATTTAGTAAGAAGATAGGGAAATTACAAATGCCTGTGTACACAATGCTGTTTCAAAATGTATAACTGATAAAATTATAAAGTGAATTTGACCAATTCACAAATACACTGGGAGATTTTTTAATAGGCCTTTGTCAAGAATTG
Source organism: Canis lupus dingo (assembly GCF_003254725.2). NCBI lineage: Eukaryota > Metazoa > Chordata > Mammalia > Carnivora > Canidae > Canis > Canis lupus. The sequence continues at coordinate 75,056,393 of NC_064248.1, read as the reverse complement.
ATAGAGCAAGTAGATAAAAAATGTAATGGCTTTGAATAAAATTAATAGCTTGATATCTGCACTCCAAAATAGAAAATGCACATTCTTTTTAATGATAAATGAAACAATAATAAGGATTGGGCGGGTAGTAGTTCTCAAAAGAAATTCCAGTAAAGATTGGGGCGTGTCCTCTGAACACAGTACCTTGAATCAGAAGCCAAGAATTAAAAAATTATTTAGAAAAACGACATAGCTTTATCAATTAAAAAAGTAATACTAATAGATAAAGAGGGAATCAAAATGAAAATTACAATGTACTTAAAATTGAATGACAATGAAGGTTTTTGCTTTTCCAAGTTGCTAAGAAAAGTACGTACAAGTTCATTTATAGCTCAATTTGAAAATAACTCAAATTATTTAAGCAAGGGCTGGAAAAACTAAAGAGAATTGACGAACGGAAATAAATATAAGAGAAATGAATGAAGTGAGAAACAAACGGAGGATCAAGAAAAGCAGCAGCTGGTTCTTCATTAAGATTTAGGCCCTAGTTGGGTCTCTGTGTGATGCTCTCTCAGAGACCAGGAAGGACCAGATGCGCATTCGAAGAGGAGAATTTTAGGATTTTTCCAGAAACTTTTGATCTCGGTTGTCATGTTATTTAATCACACGTATGTCTTCCATGCCTTACTTTCTCTTGTTAGTTTACATTCTAAGAAAAAAGAAAATATTTTCCCCTTTGGAACTCACATGGTTTAGGAAGTAATTACATTTTCTAAAGCATTTTCTCAAGTATGCTCGTCCTACTACAAATGCAAAGCAAAACATTTAAGACAAAATTAAATATAAATGTAAATATATGTATTTTAAAAAAACGATTTTTAAGATTTTATTTATTTGAGAGAGAGAGTGAGAGAGAGCGAGAGAGCAGGAGCAGGGTGAGGGGCAGAGGGGGAAGCAGGCTCCCCCCTGAGCAAGGAGCCCAACTTGGGACCCCGGGATCCTGACCCGAGCTGAAGGCCGGCGCTCAACCGACTGAGCCACCCCAGAGCCCCAGAAAATACACACATTTAAGGCAAAAATAGTTACACACTGCTCACAGAGAAGTGGAGTAGGGAGCTTATATGGCAAAGACCAAGTTCCTGCCTAGTGTGAGTTGAAGCACACGTGGGGTGTTTCAGACACACATACGAGAATCGGTGGAATGGACTTGAGTCCAAAAAATGTTTTTCCTAAAATTTCAAGATTCAGATTGTGTTTAGTCATACCTAAATATTTTTTACACCCCCAGAACTATGCCACCTGTTTTACTATCAGGAAGGTTCCTAATGGGAGCTGTCCGGGTTATAGACTGATTGCATCTATTTGATATGCCAGCAAATTCTGCGGAAGAAATTGTGTTTTATTGAATTGCTTACATTTATGTAACTGGAATTGCTGTTTCCTCCTCGATGAAACCTTAATTCTCTTGTTCAAATGACTCAAAATAGGTTGTCGCTGAATGCCGTAACAGATAACCAAGTGAATTTTGCAGTCATGGGAAAATCCTGGTGCTCTTATTTAACACAATCATTTTGAACTTTCAACCGGATGGGCTCACTATTTTCTCTCTTCAGCAGGCATCATAGTTCAGGAAAAGTTAGTATTAGTTTAGAATTAGAATGTTTTATTTTTTTTTTCTCGACTCAAAACTTGTGCTCTACCTCTTTTATTAGAGTTGGCTCTGATTTTTATAGATTTCCAATTTCATGACTTCATTACCTTGTGGTTTTATTCTCAGGAACAAGCCGTGTACACTTTAGATTACATCAGTAGTACATTGGCTCTGCTGGTCATTGTCAAAAGGAAACGGAAAATATTAGTTTAGTTTGGTAGGTATTTGTGAAGCGCCTAATACATGCTTGTTGTTGAGAGGGGGGAGAAACCCTAGGAAGTGACTTTGCTTTTATCACTCAAAAGTGACCCGAGGAATCAGCTGTTAGATCAATGGTGCAGAATTTAAGCGCTGCTTTGGACATTTCAAGCTTTCTCTTGTCTACTGGGAGAAGTATCCACATAAAAAGATTAGGGTTTGGCTCACTCGCACAGGGGGCTGGGGGTCACCTTCCATACACGATGGAACATGACTGAACAACACAGAGCTGGCCCCTGCGTGCACAAGGCGGGGAAAAACCGAGCAAAGGTGTTGCAGGGAAGAGTCTTCTACGACAAGGCAATTTCTGAGATTTCAAAAAGAGAGGACTTCTCCTCTAGCCTCAAAAGAACCCCAAGGGGAGGCCTGTGACCGCAGGCGTGTTTTGTCTCGTGCGCATCACTCAGCGAGAGAAACACGACTGACGGATTGCCAGGCCGCAGCGGGCGTCCACGCACACTTGTCAAGTGGGGCCCTTCACAGTCATCGTATGTTTGAAAGAAAAGTGGCCTTGGTTTGCTAAGTCCATGTCAACTTGAGATTGTGGGTAAAGCACAGTAAAACTGCCACGGTTCTTTAGGGCACATTTTTTTCCTTTGTAAGTAAAAAAAAAAAAAAAAAAAAAAAAATGCTGGTATAACCAGGGAAAATGTCTATTAAATCAATCAATACCCTCCTGTAACTAAGTGCTGCAGAATGAGTAGGCTATATATGTATTTAGAATCTTCAAGGAAAAATAATTCAAACTGGTAAAATTGGTGTAACTTCCTTGCCTGTGATAGACTTCTTGAATATTATATATAAAAATATGACTAAAAAGGTATGCATACTCTTAGAGAGTCTTTCTATCTATCAGGTATTGCAGTTCTCATTCTGTGCTAGCGTATTTGCTAAACACATATAGTGCCTAAACAGGAATTTAAGCATTTCAGCAATCCTTCAGCTAGGGACTCTCGCTAGTGAGATTTTGTGGATAAGGAAACCGATGCTTTCAAAAATTTAAATTTAATTAATTAACATATAGCATATTATTGGTTTCAGAGGTAGAGGCCAGTGATCCATCAGTCCTCTGTAACACCCGGTGCTCGGGACATCATGTGACCTCCTTAGTGCCCGTCACCCAGTTACCCCGTCCCCTCACCCCCACCCATCCAGAGACCCTTAGTCTGTTTCCTATGATTAAGAGTCTCTTAGGGTTTGTCTCCCTGTCTGATTTCATTTTGTCTTATTTTCCCCTCCCTTCCCCTACGATCCTGTGTTTTGTTTCTTAAATTCCACATATGAGTGAGATCCTGAGATAATTGTCTTTCTCTGATCGACTTACTTCGCTTAGCTTGATACCCTCTAGTTCTGTCCACGTCATTGCAAGAGGCAAGATTTCGTTTTGTTGATGGCTGAGTGATATCCCGACGTATGCATAAATACCACGTCCTTATGCATCACCATCTGTCAGTGGACATCTGGGCTCTCTCCATAGTGTGGCTCTTGTGGACGCTGCTGCTCTGACCACTGGGGTGCAGGCGCCCCTTCAGATCATTACCTTGGTATCTGTGGGGTAAATACCCAGTAGTGCAGTTGCTGGGTCGTGAAGAAAGTTGATACTTGAAAAACTAAGATAACTCACTACATTTTGTAGAACTATGAAATGCGAAGTCCTAGCTTTTAAAACAGATCTGCCTAATTTTTTTTTAACCATCCTGCTATACTGTTTAAGTTTTTATTTATCCAACTCGTAGTTCTCTTTTCCTTCTCCCACACATTTTTGCGGCTATGTCATACACAGATTTGCAGACTTCTGTAGATCAAAATTTAAGACTTAGTACTTTGTCTGCAAAACATTATTGAACCTCATTAACATTTATTGGTGTCGACCACTTCAGCCAGCCCTGTTTTTTATCAAAGTGCTCTGATTACTACTATTACTTGAAAAGTGATCAAAATCAGTCTGAAGTGTATACAAAGAGTCCTTGCAAAATTTAATTAAAGCGTTGATCACACCTTTATGACATCAGGACCTATCATGTGTGATTTCTGCCTTTCTTCTCCTCCAAATCTGGTCTACCAGTTTCATTTTCTCCCTGCCTCGTGTCCGAACAGCTAATGCTCTTGTACTGCTTTCCGTATATATGGCATTTTGGAAATTTTCTGAGGTTTTTCCCTAGTGCAGAAGTATCCAACTAATGGTCCATAATTACAATCTGACTTACAGAACTGGTATGCCTACTTTGTACATTGTTTTAATGTTTTTTTTTTTTTTTTTTTTCCGAACCTACAGTTAAGGGTCAGGAACTCTGATATAAAACATCCAGTTCCTAAACATAATCTGGCAACACTGAATATGAACTTCTGTGTGATGTTAAGTGCTTAGCTCTTGGCACTAGGGCCCCCTTTACATAGGGTGGGTTCTCTCCTATTGGCTGGACACAAGCACTCACAACTGGCTTTCCAAATCCAGGCCAAATGCCAGTTGCCATCTATCATCGTGCTTGCACTGTTATTTTTCTCACAGTACAGAACTATTTCTCTGTCCTATGTCTTGAAAGTGGAAAAATGAAAAATAGACCTAATAGTCAATGTACTTCAAAAAAAAAATGGAAGAAAGCATATTTTTCTCTAGATGTGAAGAATATTAAGCCATTTTTAACATGTAATCAAAATATATGTCTTATGCCAATATTTGTCACTAATTTGTATTACCACTCTGGTGACAGAGTTCATGACTTTGGTTTAGAATAGTCAGAGACATTGAAGAATTACCAAAAACAAACAAGGACTGGAGTTACTCAAACTCTCTTTGGTTCAGTCTAATTCCTTTAGGGTCACCCACATTTCTTTGAAGTTTTTCACATAAAAGTCATGAACTTAACTGAATCACTGAGCAAATTCATTTTTGAAAAATTACATGTAAAAGTAGGCCCTCCCATCATTACTTTATTTTCAAAAAGTTTGTATATTTTTTCTGTCAAATTTAATAAAATAAATTTTACCTGTATTATATAGTATTCAGTTATAAATCAGTTACCTGATCAAGACCCTTCTTCCTTTCTCCTTTACTAACAGAAGCTATAGTTTTTTTTTGTGTGTGTGTTTTTTTTAAGATTTTTATTTATTTATTTGAGAGAGAGCACCAGAAAGTTGAAGAGCAGAAGGGAGAAGCAGACTTTCCACATGGCTGGATCCCAGGGCTGGATCCTGGGACTCTGGATCATGACCTGAGTGGAAGGCTGATGTTAACAGACTGAGCCACCCAGGCTCCTCAGGAGCTGTACTCTTTTGAAGCTTCAATGAAACTGAAAAATACTCATCTTCAAGATTTCTTTGCAGCTTGGAGTAGCTATATAATCCAGGCAATGAGATATATATGGAATTCAACTGGATAAGGCTTCTGAGAAAATCTTTTTTTGGTTAATATTAGCGCAGCCTTGGGACGCCTGGATGGCTCAGTGGTTTGGCGCCTGCTTTCGGCCTAGGGTGTGATCCTGGAGACCCAGGAGCGAGTCCCATGTCGGGCTCCCTGCATGGAGCCTGCTTCCCTCTCTCTGCCTCTCTCTCTGTATCTCTCATAAATAAATAAAGTCTTAAACAAATATATTAGCACAGCCTCAGTTGGTACAGTGCCTTTTTTGGTATTTCACCCTAAATTTCCTTCTCCTTCCTGCCTAAAATACACATGCAGTTCCTGAAGATGGAGCAGCCTTTGTGATGATAAGGGCAAAAGCCAAATGTTCAAGTTGAGTGGAAAAAAGTTAGATAGAACTTGAATTTTTTATGGAGTTATCATGGCAGACTTGGACTATCTAGTTTCTTATTTCTAGTTATTGAGAAAAATATTCTTCTATTTGGTTAAGCTTCCAAAATAGGCTTTTGATGTTTGCAGTCACATGCAACTTATAAGTAATACAACATGTAAAATCTGGAAGCAGGCTGCTATAAATAACAGATGGTAAAATACAGTGGGAATGGAATTTTTGGGGAAAAAGTCCTAAAAGTGACAACATAAGTCTAGATCTGACTTATCTGCAAACTAGTGTGGCAAATTCATCCGTGTTGGCCTGGGAGTATTTCAGTCCATATCCTAGGAACCCTCTTAGTCCCAGGCAAGCCAGATGATTGGCTACCTTACTGGAAGCAAGGGGAGAAGGAAGTACATTTTTTAAAAATATTTTTTTAAAAATTGGAGTTCAATTTGCCAACATATAGCATAACACCCAGTGCTCATCCCATCAAGTGCATCCCTCAGTGCCCGTCACCCAGTCGCCCCCACCCCACGCCCACCTCCCCTTCCACCACCCCTTGTTCGTTTCCCAGAGTTAGGAGTCTCTCATGTTCTGTCTCCCTCTCTGATATTTCCCACTAATTTTTTCTCCTTTCCCCTTTATTCCCGTTCACTATTTTTTATATTCCCCAAATGAATGAGACCATATAATGTTTGAGAAGGAAGTACGTTTTTAGTTTTTAATTTTATTTTTAAAAAAGATTTATTTATTTATTTATTTTGATGGGGAGGAGTAGAGGGAGAGAATCTTTCATGACTCCCAGCTGAGCAAGGGGCCCGATGCAGGGCTTGATCCCAATAACCCATGGGATCATGATCTGAGCTGAAACCAAGAGTCAGATGCTTAACCATCTGAGTCCCCCAGTCGCCTCTGGAAGTACGTCTTTAATAGGGGAGACACTTTATCTCAGACTGCAATCTGTATTAACTGATAGGATAAAAATGCCAACCTCTCCTATGTCTGTCACCAAAGCCAATGCAAACATAATATGGAGGCCCCAGGTCTCTTCTAAGCTCAGGTCTCTCCTGAGATATCCTAAGAATCTGTCTGCACAAGATCTTCCACTATGATTGCTTTATAAAAAATAGAACAGGGGCAGCTGGGGGGCTCAGTCGGTGAAGCGTCTGCCTTTGGCTCAGGTCACTATCCTGAAGTCTCAGGATGGAGCCCTGCGTTGGGCTCTGCGCTCAGTGGGGAGCCTGCTTCTCCCTCTCCTTCTGTCCCTCCCCTCCACTCATGTTCTCTCTCATTCTCTATCACACACTCTCTCTTAAATAAATAAAATCTTAAAAAAAATTAATCAGAATCAATACTTATTTTTTGAGGGAATTCTATTGCCAAAGATACATAAACTTAACAAGCAACAGACTATGATTGCTCAACCTCTAAAGTCATCAATGGACCCTCCAAACATACATAAACTATGAGGGGGCTGTGAAAACCATGTAGCTCCAGGAAAGACATTCTCTATCATGTCTGCCTCACTTATAGACCTGGAGAGTGATAGATGAAGAGAATCATCCCCTGGGAAAAGAATTAAGATCTGTGGATGTCCATGGATACGGAGAAGATCTAGGGCTGTACTGTCTATGAAGTAACTAGTCATTAGCTACACTGAAATGTGTTATAAATGTAAAGTACACACCATGTTCCAAAGACTTAGTATGTAAAAAAGAATATAAAAATATCTAATTAATACTTTTTCATGATGATTATAAGTTGAAATAAGATTTTGGATACATTGGGTTAGATGAAACTAATTTTCCCTGAATTTTCTGAGTGATGTCAGAAAGATCGTGGAATAGGCAGTCCCAGACTATCTTTATGAGAAGTCCAGAATCTAATTAAGAAGTCGCAGCACCTCAGACAAACATAAAATGGAAAACAGCTGCACTGAAATGGGTAAGAAGAGTAATTTCATTTTATCTGTGTCAGCCCAACCCCCGCAAACTGGCACAGCTCAGGGCCAAGAGAGGTCAGCTCAGCCTGTGACTGCTACAGTTATGTATTGAGAGGGAGGAGAGTGGAGCATGCACCTGGTCTTCTTCTCTTTTACCGTAGGCCCCAAAGGGCCGGTTTCTGTCTTGCCTCTCACTGAGTGCTGAAAGAATTGGCATTCTTTGGATGCCTTGAATAGGTAGGAAAAAAGGAAAAGGAGAAGAAAGCTCCTCAAAGCCAGCATAGATCTGCAAGATTGGGAAGCGGCTCATAACTGAGACCTTTCCTCCAGCAGAGAGAGAGGGAAATAGAAAATGTCTTCAACATATCCAGTGCTTTAATGCACTCCCTGGAAGCCAGTTTCTGTTTATTGTTCTCAGTAAATGGCAAAGGAAACAGCCAAAGGAACCAGTCAGACACCAGAGGGAGTATGAGATTATGGGTTCCAGAAAACAGGAAAAAAGAAAAAAAAAAAAAAAAAAAAAGAAAAGAAAAGAAGAGAAAGAAGAAAGACTGAATGACTGAACACCTGGGGCACTTAGGTACAAAGGCCAGAAGCTAGCCAGGTTGATGAAGATCTTCCCCAGTCAGAGCAAGTCCATAAAGTCTGATAGAAGTGATGGTTTCTTCAAATGTGCAGACATCAACCTACAGCTGTTGGAACATGAAGAATGAGGAATATGTGACACATCCAAAGGAATAAAATAAATCTCTAGTAATTGATCCTAAAGAAGTAGAGATATATGAATTGCCTGATAAAGAATTCAAAACAGTCATCTTAAAGAAGCTGACTTAGTCCCTTTGGGCTGCTATAATAAAATACTACAGACTAGTAGCTTACAATGGAAATTTGTTTCTTACAGTTCTGGAGGCTAGAAGTCTAGGATCAAGGTGCCATCATGTTTGGGTGAAGGTTCTCTTCTTCACTGCAGACTTCTCATTGTATCTTCACAAGGGGAAGGAGCTAGGGAGCTCTGTGGGTCTCTTCTATAAGAATATTAATCCTGTTCATGAGAGCTACCCCCTTAAGACCTAGTCACTTCCCAAAGGCCCCATATACTAATAGTATCACTTTTGAAAGTTAGGATTTGGGGTGTGGATGGGGCACAGACACTCCTCAATCAAAGAACATAGAGTGGCTGATGGATTAAAAAAAAAAACAAGATCTAGTTATATGCTGTCTGTAAGAGAGTGACTTTAGTTTTAAGGGCACATATAGGCTAAAAGTGAAAAGTTGGAAAAGGATATTCGAAGCAAATGATAACCAAAAGAAAGCAGAAGTGGCTATACTTACATTAGACAAAATAGTCTTTAAGTCAAAAACTGTCACAAAAAGTATTATATAATGATATATAATGATATAATAATGATATAATAATGATAAAATATTCATCAGAAGAGATCACAATTATAAACATATTTGAACCCAACATCAGATCACCTAAATATGTAAAACAAACATTGGCCCATCTGAAGGGAGAAATGATAGCAATTCAGTAATAGTAGGAAACTTTGATATCCTACTTTCAATAGTGGGTAGAACATTGAAACAGAAAGTCAATAAAAGGACAGTGGACTTCCATAATATTATAGTCCAAATGAACCTAACAGACATTTACAAAACATCGCAACCAATAATAGAATAGATATTCTTTTTAAGCACACACAGAGTAGAGTTCAGAATAAATCACAAGTTAGGTCACAAAACAAATTTAAGAAGATTGAAATTATACCCTGTATCTTTTCTGACTACAATGGAATAAAACTAGAAATTGATAAAGAAGGAAAACTGGAAAATTCACACATATGTTGAGAATTAAACAACACACTCTTGACCATCCATTTGACCAAAGAAGAAATCAAAATGGAAAGTAGATATTACAAAATATCTCAAGATAAATGAAAATGAAAACTCAACATACCCAAACTTTTGGGATGTAGCAAAAACGACGCTATAAGGGACATTCATAGTGATAAATGCCTACATTAGTAAGAAGAAAAATTGCAAATAACAATATAACTTTATACCTCAAGAAACTAGTAGAAGAAGAACAGGTCCAGAGTTATCAGAAGGAAGAAAAATAATAAACATTAGAGTAGAAATATGTGAAATAGGGAATAGAAATGATAGAACAAAATTGATGAAACTGAAGAGCTGATTTTTGTAAAAGGTAAACAAAATCGACAAACCTTTACCTATACTGGTTAAGCAAAAGAGAGAGAAGACTCAAAGTCAGAAATGACAGAAGAGACATTACAATCGAAGTCACAGATTTTAAAAAGGATCATAGAGACAATTATGCACGATTATATACCAACAAATTGGATCACCTAGAAGAAATGAATAAATTTCCAGAAACATACGACCTATCAAGATTGAATGGTGAGAAGATAGAAAACCTGAGCAGACTAATAACAAATAAGAAGACTGACTCAAAAGCATTCTAAAAAGAAAACCCCAGAACCAGATGGCTTCACTGGTGAATTACACCAAACATTTAAAGAAATAACACAAATTATTCTTAAGCTCTTACAAAAAATTGAAGAAGAAAGTGCAGTTCCAAACTTGTTTTATGAGCCCAGCATTACCCTAATACCAAACCTAGATAAAGACACCACAAGAGAAGAAAACTCTAGGCCAATATCTTCAATGAAGATAGATGCGAAAATTCTCAACAAAACACTAGAAACCAAATTCAGTAGCACATTAAAATGATCGTACATAGGTGATCAAGTGTTATTTATCCCTGTGATGAAAGGATGGTTCAAAAGAGGAAAATAATTTCACACAATGTACTAAGAGAATAAAAGAAGTCTCATGGTCATCTCAATTGATGCAGAACAATCATTTGGCAAAACTCAACACCCTTTCATGATAAAAACTCTCCACTATCTGGTTATAGAAGGAATTTACCTCATTGCTGTAAAAGTCAAATGTAGAAAGCCCCCAGCCAGTATCATACTCAATAGTGAAGAACACAAAGCTTGTCCTCTAAAATCTGAAAGAAGACAAGAATGGCCTCTTTTCGCCAGTTCTAGTCAACATAGTACTGGAAGTCCTAACCAGAGCAATTAGGCAAGAAAAATATATAAAAGTCATCCATATCAAAAAGGAAAAAGTAAAATTTTCTTTGCTTGCAGATAACATGATCTTAAATATAGAAAACTCCAAAGACTACACAATAAAAGTTGTTAACAAACAAACTCAGTACGGTTGTAGGCTGCAAAATCAACATATAAAATGGTTCATCTCTATACATCAGCAATAAACTTCCAAAAAAGGAAATTAAGGAAATGATTCTTTACAATAACTTCAAAAAGAACAGAAGACTTAGAAATAAACTTGTACACTGAAAATCATTAAACTTTGCTGAGGGAAATTAAAGACACAAATAAATGAAAAGGCATCTTGTGGTCACAAATGGCAAGACAATATTGCTGAAATGTCCATACCACCCAAAGGGATCCACAGTCTCACTGTGATCCCTATCAAAATAGTGATGGCATTTTAAACAGAAATAGAAAAAGAAATCCTAAAATTCATATGGAATCACTACTGACCTCAAAGAGCCAAAGAAATCTTAAGAAGATCAAAGTTGGAAGTGTTACACTTCCTCATTTCACAATATATTTTTAAGCTGTAGTAACTAAAATAGTATGGTACTGGCATAAAGATAGACATTTAGATCCCTGGAAAATTTTAGAGAGCCCAGAAATAAATCTCTGCATAAACGGTCAGCCGATCTTTGACAAGGAAGTCAAGGATATGCAATAAAGGATAGTATCTTCAACAAATGGTGTTGTGAAAATCAGATAGTCACATGTAAAATAATGAAATTGGATTCTTACCTTACATAATACACAAAAGTCAACTCAGAATGAATTATAGATTTAAACATAAGACCAGAAACTATTAAGCTCTCAGAAAAATACATCTGGGGCAAGCTTCTGGACATCGTCTTGGCAAGGATTTCTTGGAGATGACATCAAAAACACAAGTAAGAAAAACAAAAATAGAGTGGAACCACACCAAACTACAATCCTTCAGCACAGCAAAAGAAGCAGTCAACAAAATGACAACGAGACCTATGGATTGGGAGAAACTGTTTGCAAACCATATATCTTATGATCAGGGGCTCATATCTAATATATACAAGGAACTCCTGCAACCCACAGAAACAAAACAAAATCCCACAAATAACTTGACTTTAAAATGGGCAAAAAGTATTGGGTAAACATTTTTCTAGAGAAGTTACACAAATGGCCAATGGGTGAGAAGATATCACTAATCAGCAGGGAAGTGCAAGATAAAACCACAATGAAATATCTCCTCACACCTGTTACAAGGGCTAATATATCAAAAAGAGATCAGTGTTAACAAGGATCTGCAGAAATTGGAACCCATGTACGCCGTTGGCAGGGATGCACACTTGCGCAGCCACCGTGGAAAGCTGTACGGAGGTTCCTCAAAACACTCAAACTAAAATTAATATATAATCCAGCAATCCATCTTCTGGGTGTTCAGAAGAACTGACCCACCTATACTGTCTGGGAGAAACTCACTTTAAATATTAAGTTAAATAATTAAAATAATATAATTATATAATAAAATTAAATAAAATTACTGAGTAATACAGTACAGGGATAAAAATCATATAATAATATAATTAAATATTATTTAAATAATAAATATTAATGATTATTAATTATAATATATAATTATTAATATAATTATATAATATTATTGATATTATATATACATAAAGTGGGGAGAGCAGAGATCAGCAGTGAGCCCGGATCTTGGATGGCTTCCTGAAGCGCTGCACCAGCCCTGGACTTGGAGGAAACTAATGTTCATAGATGATTCTCTTTAAGGAGATGCATGTATTTTACTTAATCCTCGTACCAGCATCTCAAAGATAAAGAAATGGACTCAGAATTTGAGTAGCTGGCGGAGGTCGCACAGCTGGTCTACAGGGAGGCCTCGGGATGAAGCCTGGTCTGTAGCAACCATCCTATCACCGGCATCGTCACTCCGTCACTGCGGGGTTAGCCTACGTGTTTGGTTCATTAACATGTTTGCACTGGAAGTGTTTTGCCAGGTCGAGGATAATTCGTTACATCATTTTCAGCGACCGTAAATACTTGCTCGTGTTTGTAATTTATAGTTTTAAAAAGTGGTGGAGAACAAATAAGCCCTTTGACCTGAACGCTGAAGTCAGAATAAGGTTCGTTGTATTGCTTTGACCTTCATGCATCGTTTTGTGTGTGTGAAGTTCTTTTTTTTCTCTCCCCACCCCCCCAGAAAAATAGATCTCTGGCTTCTTAAAAAACTTTTATTTCTTTGCTCTGTAAAACTGGTTACCAAGATATGATGCTAAGCACAAGAAATGTACAATTGGGAAAGAATTGGAGAGATTAGATTAGAAGGGAGGGATGTGCATTTACTCAAGGAGAAGCATATCTTGAAGGCTAATAAAGAAGAAAGATATTGCAGGCTAGATTTATGTACCGTTTGTCAGGGATGGATGAGTCCAAATGATTTTGCACTATCAAGATATCTTGTACACGTTTCTGGGAGGTATTAAACTCAGGATCCTGCTTGCTTGGTGCTTTTTTTTTTTTTTTTTTTTTTCCCAATCACCTTTGTCTTAAACTTTTAAAGTCAGGTCTGATTTGAGGGAAGTATCATCCATCTGTTTCTGGCTTATTTCCACTTTACTCATCGACTTACTATTTTATTTGCAACATAATTTCTGAAGTATAGAGCTTCAGGAGCAGCTAAATTCAATTTTTTTTTATCTCTCATAATGAAAAACATTAGAACTCAAGAGTCCAAAAGCCCTAAACACAAGGGTATAATTGGTATCTACAGGTATCCCTTCAAACTGGCCACTTGATATCAACTGGAGCCATTCAACTGGTAAATTCTTCTTTTTGGAAGATTGTAATACTTTCCCAGTAGAATCAAGGAATTTAATTTTTATTCAACTCTGGAATAATTTTTTAGAATTACTTCAATTATTGAGTACTGACAAGGGCTCTTTTGGGAATAAGAAAATTATGTTAGTCACATTCCGGACCCTCAAAGTAACATCAAGATCCATCGGATAGGTCAGACGTAAGTGGCAGATCGGAGGATGAAAAAGGTGTTACTGGCCTGGCAAGGAGAGCTGTAGACATTTTGGGGGTTTATCAGCGAGGAGACATCAGTTAGGGCCCCAGGAGATGTGTGTGTGTGTGTGTGTGTGTGATTTGGGTTAGGGCCTAAGAGATCATTAAAAGGTTTATATATGAATAAAAAGAAGGCCAAAGTTGCGGGGGGCGGGGGGCAACAGGTGTAGAGAGCATTTCGTAAACCGTTACAACATCAATATGATAGATATTGGGGAAAGAAGGTCATATACAAGGGAGGTTTGTGGAAGATTTGTGTTGGGGAAGTAAAATTTTATTCTCTCTCTATTTTTGTCTCTCAAATATAACCTTTACCTGGGGATTGGTGACTGCTTTATATCAAGTTCTCTTTTAAATCATATAACTTTTCTCTCCTGTTTTTATCACCTTCAGTTCCCTTGAGGACACAGCTAAATTTGTAACCTCTTCAGCATGTCTTGGTCTGGTAGAAACTTTAATTTAAAATAATTTAATCTTTTGTTTATCTAAATCAACGTTTACTATAAAAAACAAACACCCCTTCCTCCCCCCCAAATAATTTGAGCTTTGGAGTTGCTGCTTGATTGTTATAAAAACTGATTAACGTCTCTCTAGTAGGAGAAGCTCTACAGAAGACTGCAAGGTCATTTAGTTTTCCAGTTTCATTGAACATTTCTGTTGTCAAAATATATTTGGGGTAAAGATGGGCCCCTGAAGGGTACAATTCTGAAAGAATGCAGAGAGGTTCAGAAAATCCAGGATCTTAAAGCTCCCCAGGCTCTGGGAGGCTAATACAGTCCAGGGATGAATTTTACATGTGAAATCGACACTTTTGTGCATAAAGTTTCTTTTATCCACTTGTACAGAGGAAATGTGTGTGGCGTTGAAATTCCCAATTCCCTGTCCCCGCAAAGTAGTTGTAGTCAGAGGAGGGTAGAGTGGGGTGGGGAGTAGTTTCCATTATTTGTAGGACTGCCGGTTGTTTAGCAGGATGTAAAGTCTCTAAAATCCCCTCGCTGCAGAGGTAGTGGCAGGTGCACTGGGAATCTATCAATAACGAGAGCTGAAAAATTCAGGAGACTCTGGCAAGGAACATAAAAGAAGTTCCTTAGTTTTCCCTTTATTTATTTTTTCTAAATGATGAATCACAGTAAATGTATCCTTGAACTTGATTGTTTTAGGATCGCAGGCCTAGCAAGTGCAGAGTGCGGGCCGTGATGTACAAGAACAAATAAAAAAAGCACTCCTCATTTTTTTTAAAAAATATTTTTATTTTGAACCCCTGTCCCGTCTGCTGGTGAAGAAGAAATCTTCGTTTAATCGTTTGGGGGCACCGGCCGTCCTGCTCATCGTCCCTGTACTGTGTGTGGGTTCGGGAGGGCTTCAGGGGGTCAGAGAGGGTTTCCCCTCATCCTTGGTTCTTGGTGTCCACGCACAGGACACGAGCTGAGACGTGCGCTGCTTCTCTCCCTGTCAGTAACCAGTGCCCGTGCGTCCCTACTGTGTTCCCGGACACACGTGGGCCTGGGCCGCAGGGCCTTGGAGTCGCCCTGGGGGACAGAGAAACTGGAGCTCTGCTGCTGGCCCCGGTGGTGGGCGAAGGGCGGAGGGTCCAGCTGGACAGATCCCATAAGAACGTAAGTCTTGTCTGGTTCATGTGAAAACAGGACGCAGACCGCCTGTCCCCTCACACTTCAGGGTGTCTCTGCCTCCCCCACCCTCCCCGGCCTGAAGGCCTCGTTCGCAGGGGGCCAGCAGCAGGCAGCCTTCCTGCCCTCACTGCCTTCTCTTCTTGCTCCCCCTTCCCCACACCCCCACTGTCACAGGGAGGCTTAGGGCCCCGGGGTAGCTCAGCCGGTTCCACTTCCTCGTTCCAGCTCTGGCCATGACCTCAGGGTGACGAGGTCGAGCCCCAGGCCGGGGCACTGCGCCCAGTGTGGAGTCTGCTTGACATTCTCTCCCTCTCCCTCTGCCCTTCCCACTCATGCTCTCTCTCTCTCTCTCTTGAAAACAAATAAATCCTTAAAAACGAGGGGGTCTTTATGTAGTCTGGACTTTTCCTTTATTCTTTCTAAATTATCATTTAAAGCATACATTTAGTTTATTAAAAGAGTTTTTTTTTCCTGTTTTCATGTTGCTTACTTTTTTTTTCTATATGTTGGCAAATTGAACACCAATAAAAATAAATTTATTATTAAAAAATAAATAAAAGGTTTTAAAAAAATTAACATATTTTTATTGAAGTGCAATTAACATACGACGTTACATCGGTTTCAGGTGGACAATATGGTGATTTAACAATTCTAGCCGTTACTCAGGGCTCATCGAGTTAAGGGTACTTTGAATCCCCAAGCCACCACCTGTCTGGCAAACATTTGCATTTAAGAATCCGTTTTTTGTTTGTTTGCCTCTTTTTTTCCTTTGTTCATGTGTTCTGTTTCTTAAATTCCACATATGCATGGAAATCATGTAGTGCTTGTCTTTCTCTGACTGACCTACTGCACTTGGCATTACACCTTCTAGCTCCATCCATGATGCTATAAATGGCAAGATTTCATTGCGTTTTTATGGCTGAGTAATATTCCATTGTACACACATGCCACGTTATACATTTTATTTTTCACTTTTTTTTATTTCTTAAGATTTATTTATTTATTTTAGAGAGAGAGAGAGAGAGAGAGAAGAGAGCACAAGCAGAAGGGGCAGAGGGAGAGGGAGAGAGAATCCCAAGCAGACTCTGCGCTGAGTGCGCAGCTGGAGGCCGTGCTCCGTTTCACAATCCTGAGATCACGACCTGAGCTGAAACCCAGAGTCAGAGGTTTAACTGACTTTGCCGTCCAGGTGCCCCCAATTTTACATTTTTAAAAGCCCAGGTTTTGGGACCTCAGAAACTGAAACCCTTGAAAATTAAATGTTTCAGGTTTTAAAACTCAAAGGCCACAATCACAGGATAATAGAGTGACTATATCAAAACGTATCGGTTAACACTTGTGCTATTAGCAATATTTATGGAAATGTTTACTCTTGAGCGTCTTATTTTTAAGAATTGTGAGGACTCTGAGATTTTACCCTCCTTAAAATTAACAAGTTAGCCTGACACAGTCTCATGAGAGACGGTAGAAGACATAAGGCCCTGAGTCAAAGGCCGAGGTCAATTTATTACTCACAGAAATAGCAGTAGCCAGAGTATCCATCAACATTTTTGGGCCATTCCTGGAGCCCCAATTCCTGCAGGATACTGCCAAGAGGGACAGATGACCCTGGATCTGTAGCTCATTATTTTACGGGAGAGGAATCTTTAGCTTTGAGCATCTGAATGTTTCATAAAAGGCAGCACACACCTGTCCTTGCTTCAGAGAGGGGAGCTGTCTTTATCTTCCCAGACTGTATGCAAACTTGTCCTTTGCTCTGAACAGAGACACTGTCTGTGTGGCTGTTTGTTATGCAAACATCTTTGAAAATATGTAACAAAGAGCAATCTTAGAAGTGATGCCGGAGTGAACTTTAATTTACGTTTTTTAGAGTTTTATTCATTTAAGTAATCTCCCTACCCAGCGTGGGCTCCAATCACGACCCCAAGATCAAGAGTCACGTGCTCTTCTGACTGAGCCAGCCAGGTGTGTCCCAGGAGTGAACGTTAGACGATGAACCTTAAATGACTAATTCCGAATTAGTCAGGAGGGTGAAGGCAGGGAGATGATAGGTCTAGGCTGATGTGAACACCTTTCCCTTTTCTTTTCTTGTTTCAGTTCTTCCTTCCTCCTCTTCCTATCATGGGTCTCACCTTCCAGACTCTGCCTGCGGGAGTCGTGGCATCAAGGTCCTGAGTGCCCCCCCACCCCCCTGACCCGAGACACAGACCACTATCACTTTTGTTTCTTTTTTTTTTTTTTTTTCACTTTTGTTTCATTGCCCGAAGCAAGTAACATGGTCCCGGCTGCCTTTGAGGGGATAAGAAGCATAATTCAACCAAACACTCAGAAAGAGGAAAGCTAGATATCTGAGGAACAAAATAAATGACTTCGATGATGATTTATGTGCTTAAGGATTTCATAGTTTTGTATGGGAAGTAGGGCCCATTGAGATGTCTGCCATAGACTTGGTCACACATTCTACTAAGCTCCGTATCACGCTGTTGATCGAGGAGGCGGAATCTGTCATTGCTTCCTGTGGGTGGTCGGGTAAAACCGTGATGACAAGGTGACAGCTGAGCGTCGCCTTGAGGAATATAAAGGAGACTTCCAGGTGGAAACATTGCACGAGAGAGAGAGAGAGAGAGGGAGGGAAAGGTGTCCTGAGGAGGGAAGAGAAGATGTCATGAAAAATCATATTCGAGGCTCAGGAGCTTGGATACGCATAGTGTCTACGAGATAGAGCAGGTGTTGAGGCCCGAAGATGAATAAAAGAGACACGGTGCCTGCCCTGTATCTTGCTGAGCACAGATTTCAAAAGAGTGGGTAGAAATCAAATACGTATGTAGAGAATTCACAATTTAGTAATAGGTTGGAGGAGTGCTTTGGAAAGAAGCTCCGTATGGAAGGACCGAATTATGAGAACATGATCTAGGCCGTAAGGTCATGGAATAAAGGTGGTAAGGGGAGCATGCGGAGGGGCAGGGGTGCACCTGGGGACATGGTCCAGACACAACGAGCGTGCGCAGAAGTCCCAAGGTTGGGAGGAATGTGCCCACTGGTGGAGCTGAAGGACGTGGGTCTGGCGTTCAGAGTGGCACCAGATGAAACTGGAGAGCAGCTAAGGCGGGTCGTGAGGGCCTGTAGACACTGTTCAGTTCCGTTTTATCCTCAGGTCAGTGGGAAGCCAGCAGCCTGTTTTCTGTAAGAGAGCCACGGGCATTTTGCAGAGCTCTCTGTGTACAGGGCAAAGAAGGATCAGAGGCCGTGATACTGTGATTCACAGTAAGAAATATGTGCTTGGTAACTGTCCCATTTCCGGCACAGAGCCCCTGATACCTTTGGAATTTTCTTTTTTTTTTTTTATAATAAATTTATTTTTTATTGGTGTTCAATTTACCAACATACAGAATAACACCCAGTGCTCATTCCCTTTGGAATTTTCTAAGGGAAGAGAAGAACAGAAGTGTCCTGTTATGTTAATACGGTGACGGCTGTACAGCATCTAAGGATGGGGTCTGTCGCCCCAGGAACCAACCAGGCGAGGAAAGGGCAGGAATTTTCAGCCCCTTTCCCTCTCAGCTCACCCCCGACCTGGGGCGCCCTGGCCTGTGTACCAGCACACCCCCGGCCTCCCCATCCCCCCCAGCCGTCCCCCTCCCCCCTCCCCCGGCCTCCGTGGGGGCCCGTCCCGCACCCGCAGGAAGCCCCGCGAGCAGCCCGCAGGGTGGGGGGGCCTCTGGGGCAGGGTGGGGGGGGGGCGTGAGGCCCCGGAGGCCGCGGGGGGCTCGGTGCACGGGGCACGGTGGGCAGGGCGGGGGCAGCCCCGGGACCAGGACCCCCGCATCCGCGGCAGAGGCTCCACCGGCGGCCTCAAGGGTCAGAAAATCCGCGCAACTGGACTGTGGGGTGGGAGGGCTCCGGGCAGGCGGGACGCCGCAGGAACTGACGCCCACCCAACGGCGCCCTCTGCCCTTCTAGACGCCGACCTACTGGCTTACACGGTATTAATTTATCTACGTTTGCGATTCCGGGGTCCTGAGCACCGTGTCGTGTTGGTGCGTGCGGCCCGCACGGCGCACACCTGCACGGTTAGTGGGCGCTCGGGTCCCGTCACCTGCAGCTCACCTGCAGCATCATCTGCAGCGTCGCCTGCAGAGTCGCCTGCAGAGTCGCCTGCAGAGTCGCCTGCAGCTCGCCTGCAGCGTCACCTGCAGCATCATCTGCAGCGTCGCCTGCAGCATCATCTGCAGCGTCGCCTGCAGCGTCACCTGCAGCATCATCTGCAGCGTCTCCTGCAGCGTCACCTGTAGCATCATCTGCAGCGTCACCTGCAGCTCACCTGCAGCGTCACCTGCAGCGTCACCTGCAGCTCACCTGCAGCATCATCTGCAGCATCACCTGCAGCGTCACCTGCAGCGTCACCTGCAGTGTCACCTGCAGCTCACCTGCAGCATCGCCTGCAGCCCCCCCTGCCCCGCCCCCGGAACTACCAATCCATTTTCTTGGTCCCTTTTTTCCTTTGCTCATTGTTTTTGGTTCTTAAATTCCCACCTGTGAGTGAAATCATCCGTATTTGCTTTTCTCTGACGCACCTGTTTGGCTCCGCATCACACTTTCCAGGGCCGTCTATGTTGCGAATGGAAAGATTTCATTCCTTCTTAAGGCTGAACAACAGTCCAGGGCCCGTCTGTACCGCGTCTTCTGCACCCACGCAGCTGTCCACGGACACCGGGTGCCTTCAGGTCTTGGCCGCTGTGAATACTGTTTCAAGGGACGTCGGAGTGGGGGCGCGTGTGTATCCTCCATAGGCTGTGCTCACTGCCCTCGGATGTGCACCTGCAAGGGGAGCTGCTGCCCGGGGCGGGGGGGGGGGGAGCTCTGTGCTGTTCGCTCATGGCCTCCGCGACCTCTTGTCCAGATGACAAGACACCAACTGGGTGTCTTTTGGATGACACCACTGAGGGGGGGTGGTCTCCCCGGCACTTGGATCTGCATTTCCCTGATGATTAGTGAGGCTGAAAATCTTTTCATTGTACTTACCGGCCATTTGGATATCTTCCCTGTAAAAATGTCTGCTCCGTTCTTCTGCCCATTGTTAGATTAGACTTAAAAAAAAATTTTGTTATTGAGTTGTGTGATTTCTTTACATATTTTGGATATTAACTGCTTTTCTGGTATATGCTTTGCAAATATTTTCTCTCATTTTGATAGGCTGCCTTTTGGTTTTGTTGATTGTGTCTTTTGCTGTGCAGAAGCTTTTAATTTTTATTTTAATTTTAGTTTAATTTTTATTTCTTTTTGAGCAGAAGCTTTTAGTTCGATGTGGTCCCGCTTGTCGATTTTTGCTTTTTTAATTACTTTTTCTTTTTTCTTTTTCTTTTAATTTTGGTATAGCTAACATACCGTGTTATATAAATGTTAAGTGTACAATATACGGATTGCACAATTTCGTACATCATCCAGTACTGATGACAAGTGCATTTCTTTTTTTTAAAAAGATTTTATTTATTTATTTATTTACTTATTTGAGAGAGAGAGAGAGAGAGAGAGAGAGAACAAGCATAAGCAGGGTGGGAGGAAGAGACAGAGAGAGGGAGAAGCAAACTTCCTGCTGAGCAGGAAGCCTGGCTTGGGGCTTGATCCCAGGACCCTGAGATCATGACCCCAGCTGAAGACAGATACTTAACCAACTGGGCCACCCAGGCGCCCCGACAAGTGCACTTCTTAATCCCCATCACCTATTTCCACCACAACCCCACCCACCTCCCCTCTGGTAACCATCGTTTGTTCTCCAGAGTTAAGAATCTTTTCTTTTCTTTTTTTCTTTTCTTTTCTTTTCTTTTCTTTTCTTTTCTTTTCTTTTCTTTTCTCTTTTCTTTTCTTTTCTTTTCTTTTCTTTTCTTTTTCTTTTCTTTCTTTTCTTTTCTTTTTTCTTTTCTTTTCTTTTTTTTCTTTTCTTTTCTTTTCTTCTTTTCTTTCTTCTTTTTTTGATTTTGTTATTTATATTAGAGAGAGAGAGAGAGAGCACTCGAGTAGGGGGAGAGGGAGAGGGAGAGAGCATCTCAAACAGATTCCCCACTGAGTGCAAAGCCCCATACAGGTCTCCATCCCAGGACTCCAAGATCGTGATCTGAGCCAACATCAAGAAGCAGCCGCTCAACACACTGAGCCACCCAGGCACCCCAAGAGTCTGTCTCTTGGTTTGTCTGCCTCTTCTTTTCCCCTTTACTCATTTGTTTTGTTTTTAAATTCCACATGTGAGTGAAATATGGTATTTGTCTTGCTCTGACTCCTTTTGCTTAACATTATACTCTCTAGATTTTTGCTTTCGTTACTTGTTCTTTGGTGTCATGACTAAAAAATCATTGCCAAAGAGCTTCTTTCCTGTGTTTTATGATGTCGAGTCTTATGTTTAACACTTTAATCCATTTCAAGTAATCAACATTGAACGCATTATTTGTCAAATACCATGGTGGGCTCTATGGGTACAAATGTGAATTAGATAGGATCCCTTTCATCAAGGATCTTATCGTCTCATGGATAGGATAGTCACTATACGTGGTAAGTGATAAGATACACACGCAAACACTAGACAGGTTCAATGTTGAGCGAAAACTTCTGCAGGAAACGTGCCCCGGAAGAAATTGAGGGATGAATAAGAGTGTTTGAATCGAGGAGAGATGGGAAAGCAAACTGCATTAACAAGGCATCAAGGTGTAAGACGGATGGTACTCAAGCTCCAACATCACACTTTCCCCCAAAACCTTGTTATTCCTTCCCTTCCCCAAACCTCTTACTTGAAGATGGAAGATTCTATAATAGAAATGATGATCTGTTGCATTTTTCCAAGATCCCAGGAGCAATAAGCATATATATGATTTCTAAGGTCAATGCTTTTTTCTAGTGTGATGCTTCAATGCAAGAAATGTGCTAAAGCTACGAAGTTTAGTGACTTTGCCCCATGCTTCTCTGATTGCTTGCTTTCTGATCGGAGAGTCTTGTTATATAACTTCAATCCTGGACAACATCAGGATTACTGCAGAGCTTTGGGCCCTCAGATCATCTCACTGGTATTTAAAAACAAAGTTCCTTTTCCTGGAATCTTAAGATGTAGAAACTTTGAATAATGTTTATGTATATTTTCTAAGAGCAAAAATGACTGCAGTTCTTTCTTGAATTACATGGAAATCTCTTTCAGTAAAAATAATTGCCGATATTATCAGTGTCTTTTTTAAGGGCTGCAGTCGTGTTTCTATGAACCCTACAGTTTTTCTCTGGAAACATGCAGCAGTTCTGGGAATGATATCAAATGCAGTAAGCTGATTATGTGGCAATCCAGAAAGTTGGTCTCTGTGGTTGTGTGTCTTTACTTTGATAGGCATTCAAGTTACAAAAAATTTATTTGAGGCTTTGTCAGGTCTTCCTGGAAGGCAAGATGCTGGTGCAATGCTTGTAGAGAAGCCCTGTCTTCACCCGTTTGGGCAACTACAGCAGAATACTGTGGACTGAGTGGCTTAGAAACAACAGAAATTTATTTCTCACAGTTCCGAGGCTGGGAGCTCCAAGATGAGGGCCTTGGCAGGTTGGTGTCTGGTGAGAGCCTGCTTCCGAGTTCCTCATGTAGTACAAGGTGCAGGAGACCGTCTTGCGGCCTCTTTTGCAAGGGCACAGATCCTATTCGGAGGCCTCTGTCTTCAGGCAACACATCACATAGGGGACTGTATTTCAACATATGAGTTTTAGGGGATTACAGTGTATAGCAGTCCCCTTTCCAAGTTCTTGGTTAGGAGTGGGCAGCAGGTGAGAGGCTTTACTAATATCATTTATAGTTCTTTGCACACAGTGGGCTCTCAAAATGTTTATTAAGTGACAAAAAAAAAAAAGAAAGGGTGAATGAAACTACTATAAGTAGACTGGTGTGTGTGTGTGTGTGTGTGTGTGTACCCACACACGCGTGTATTTTCAATAGCTTCTTACCCCATCTTTCTACTTTTGCTTTTGTCTCCAACAGTCCATCCTACATAAGCACACAGAGTGATCCTACTTAAACAGAAGTCAGATGATGTCCCTCCTTGGTTTAAACCCGTTATGGTTTCCCATCTCACTGAGCGTAGAAGTAAAACTCCTCAAGCTGTGAGGCATTGAACGATCTGGCCTGTTACCTCTCTAACTTTATCTGATCTGACCATCATCTGAGTCACTCATCTCCAGCCGCACTGGCTTCCTCCTTACTTCTCAGTAAGTAGGATGCCTGGTGGGCTTCTACCTCAGGGTCTTGCACTTACTCTTCCATCTGCTTGAAATGCTCTTCTGATCTAAATTGATAAACACTCTGTAGTCTTTGCTGAAGTGTCATCATCTCCACGAGGAGACCTCTCCTGGCAGTCTGTTTTAAAGATGCAGCCAGCCTCTCTCCCCAACTCCTACCCATTTCCTTGCCCTCTTATTATCATCTAACATCTTATGTATTTACTTGTGTTTATTTTGCTTATCGTTTTCCTCTTCCCTAATATCTACCCCTCCAACTTAATAGAATAGATTCCATGGGGGTTGGGGTTTTAATATCTTTTACTTGCTCACGTATTCTTCCTTGCCCAGAACATATTCGTGGCCCAGAACATATTCGTGGTCAAGAACTCCTGGTTCAACAAATGACAGGATCAGTATGTGTGCATGGTCTTTAGTAATATCTTTAGATGTTCACAGGCAAAGCTTCTGTCTGAGACTCTTATTTTCTATGTCTTCTTCAAAGCCCAGGGCAGAGCAGGGGACAGGAGGAAAGGATCAGAACCAAAGTGACCCAGTGTTTAGCTGAATGGTTTAAATTAGACCAACTGAGTCATGGGATGAAGGTCAGAAGAGGAACCAGACAGAGGAAGAGAAGGGGGAGGGAGAGCACATGTGCCAGAAGGGAAGAGATTCCTGGCGCTCCTGGGGTGGCAATGAGGCAGTGGGAAGGCCGGGGGCTGGGGTGTGAGAAATTGCTCCGCTCAGGTTCCGGCCCTGCTGCTCAATATCTGGGTGACTCTGGGAAGCCCCTACCAGTAAGACAATCCCAAGGCTACCCTGTGAGGTGTTGTGAGGGTTGTATGAGCCAATATAAATCAAAAGCGTGGCATACAGTAGGTTTCAACAAGTGTTTTTACCTTTCACTGAAAACTCCCTCCTGAGGCCCACGAGTGGTCACCGTATATTCCTAGTTTCAGACTGAAACATACGTAGGAGGCAAGTGGATCATAGGTGCCCCAGCGGGCCTGCCTCAGGCCACGACGAAGTTCCTTTGCAGTTTAGACGTCTGAATATCTCGTCTCAGAATTTGTTGACTTCGTGTTTTATAACTAGAAGTCTGGGAAACATCGGTTCAAAAGATTCAAAAACTGAAAAAAAAAAATGATTTCATCTACTTTTTTCCTTTCCCCAAACACTAACCGGCGATCTCGGCTCACTGGTTTCACTGATCTCGGTCTATTGTGCTGCACCTGGTGGCTCGTATATTAATCTCCAGGTATTTTATGGAGCAAAAAATGTTAGAAAAATATCATCTTTAGTCTGTAACTTTTTCTTTTGTTTATACCATGGGTTTTAGCTCATGGTGCCTTGGGAGTTTTGAAAAAAAATTCTTTACGTGTCCCCTGAACGTAAATCATAAAGTAGTTAGTAAGTCATTGAAAGGATACATATTTACATATGCGTTCATTCAACAGACACTTATTTATGCCTCTATTCATTCAAGAAACAGTCGTGGAAAATTTCCTATTTCCTGGGCACAATTCTCGGGGCTGGAGTCCAGCGGGGAGTGAAAGCACACTTCTGTGTTACAAGCTTCCTGACAGGTTACTGCAGAATTGTGGAGATTTTCTGGCTGACAGAGGGCATGAAGCAGAGCAAAATCCTCTAATTTCACAACCGAGTAGGCTGACGTCCGAGAGCTCGGCGACCTCCCACAAGGTCACCCGCTTGATGTCAGAGGTCCACCTGGAAGCCTGACGACCTCCCTGCAGCATCCTACCAGCGTTCTTGCAGCAGTGCCCAACGCTACCCCTCTGCAGGCCCTGGTCTGGGAACTGCTGCCCCCCAAGGGCCCGCCAATGGGGTTGCACTTTAGACACTCAGGACTCGATCCTGGGACCCCGGGGTCACACCCTGATCCTAAGGCAGACACTCCACCACAGAGCCACCAAGGGATCTCCAGTCTCTGATCTTTAATGATGCAAAAAAGCATATCAGAGTTCCTTGATATTAATTAAAAATATGTGTGTGTGTATATATATATATATATATATACACACACACATATATTTTCCCCTACATAACCTACTTTGGGAAAATAAGACCGACCACAAAATAAAAAGTGACTAGTGTGTAAGTCTCTGCAAGATGATTTTCCCTTACATCCTGTTTATTTCCTCACCGTGGAAATTAGGGGAAAAAGAAGTCAATCATAAATAGGAATGCCCATCAGAGGCGAACTTAGAATGGGCGAGTCACCATTTCTGATGGTGGCCTGATGTACACTCTCAAGAATCCATTCAGAGTTTCTCTGAACATTGACATTTTTTTGCTCGTCTTAAATAGTGGTTTTCAAAACTGATTTGGGGAAGGGGAAATATCTTTGAGGAAAAATTATATCTACTGCGGACTTCCAGTATATAAGACCTATAGAATACATAAAGCAGTATTGTGTTAATAATAATTTACTTGAAAAATTCAAATTTTTAGCACTTAAAATAAGCTAGTTAATGAGAACAAGGAGACAGTTTTGATGAACTCAACAACTCGAAATCAGGTCTTATGGATGACAATTACCATCTTCTGTGTACTCCCTTTGTTTTGGCTGTAGGATGTGCAGAAACTTTGATGATGACCACCACTGACACTCTTGTAGAGCTTACTAGAAGCAAACGTGAAATTCACAAAAAGAATAGAACACAGACTAATCAACTACACACTGAAAAGAAGGTTGAATATGCGCAGAGAGTTGGCGGGAGGTTCAGAACTCTGACCACGAAACAAAGGCAAGTGCGCTCAGCAGCCCATTGTTAAGTTGATCGTCTCTAATGTGTTAGAAACTTGGTGCATAATGTATGTGAATAAGCGTGTTGGAGTTTATTCCAATCTTTAATGTAGTTTAAAAACACATGATGATGCTATGTATATGAACCAAATTTAAGCAAATACTTATGTGATGAAGGCAAAAATTATTACGTACACTGGGCCTGATTTGAACTGTGATTTTCATAGGTGTACAGCATGTGTTGTTTTGCTTTGCCAGGGAAGGACATATATTATATATTAGAGGTACCTAATTTTGTGTAATTCTGGGGAAAAGCTTTAGAGAAAGTATTCTTAAAAAAAATTGTAGAGGTGCCCGGGTGGCTCTGTCGGTTACACGTCTGAAGCTTGATCTCAGCTCAGGCCTCAGTCTCACGTTGTGAGTTCAAGTGCTGCACTGGGCTTCATGCTGGGCATGGAGCCTACTTACAAAAACCCCCAAAATTGTAGTACTGTAAACCATGGTACTTGCTCCCTGGACTCCTGTGCCTGGCACATATAATAATGTCAAACAAAGGAATGAAGGTATTCAGGGAGAACCAGCGAGGTCAGCTTGAGGAGCGAGGAATCGTCAGAGAGGTTCTTGAGTTTTGGCTGAATGCTAAGTCGCCTGCGTCCCGCGTGTGCAGGGTGGCTGTCTGAGGTCTTGCCAAGAACAGCTACAGATGTTTTCTCCTTTCTTTTTTCTTTAGAGCTGAGTGAGAGGTTCTGGAGATTACGTAGTGCTGAGACACATTGGTTTTCTGGTGAGACAGACTATCTCAACCATTAATTCTTCTTAATCTCTGGTTGAGGCTATATAGGAACACATGGCCATAAGGGGAAATGCAAGAAATACAAAAGAACCAAATGGCACTTGTAGAACGAAGAATACAGTCCCCTAAATACAAAATTCGGATGAGCTTGACAGCAGTCTAGGCACTACGGAAGAAGAGATAAATGATCTGAAAACCACAGCAACACAAGCTATCCAAGTTGAAGGGTGAGAAAAAGACTGGAATAATATAAAAAAAGTCTTGATTACCTATGAGCCACCTTTCTTGTCACACAGTTCCTGCACTCACTTGGCTTAATGTTCCACTGGTGCCTTTTGAAATTCTTAGCAATTTTTGAATGAGGCCTCCCTCATTTTAAGGTTACAAATTATCTAGTTGGTTCTACCTAGAGGATAACACTAAGCAGTATACCATTCTTAATAGCTGAAATTCTAGAACTGGTGGACAATGGGAGTGAGGGGTGAAAAAAAATGTTGGAAGCAATCACGGTTGTAATTATTTCCAAATTCCTAGTGGTCCAAGGAGCTCCATGAAGCCAAATCACAAAAAAAATGAAGAAATCCACACCATGGATGATCATAATCAAATTACTTTACATCAGTGATAAAGAAAAAAGCTTAAAAGCAGCCACAAAATATTTTACTTAAAAGAAGTAAAAAATAAAAGATAAAGTAAAAAAGTAAAAAGTAAGAAATAAAAGATAAAGTAAAACAGTAAAAAGTAAAAAATAAAATATTTTTTCCAGCTTTGTTGTTCTATAATTGCCATATAACATTGTGTAAGTTTAAGGCGTACATGTGTTGATTTGATTCACTTACATATTGCAAAGTGATTAGCATCAGAGCATTGGCTAACACCCCTATCACATCCCATAATTATCCTTTCCTTTTTTTTTTTCGTGACACCTGTGTCACATCACATAATTGTGATTTTTGTGTGGGTTTGTGTGTGGTGAGAGCGTTCCTGATCTATTTCCTCAGCAGCTTCCAAGTATATCATACATTCTTATTAATTATAATCACCATCCTGTACATTAGACCCCCAGGACTTAACTCATTTTATGACTGGAAATTCGTACACATTGACCACTGTTGCCCCATTTTTCCTGCATCATGGTCTCTGGTAACCAATGTTCTACTCTCAGTTTTACAAGTTCATTTTTTTAAAAGAGTCTACATATAGATAATAGACAGTATTTGTATTTCTCCGTCTGACTTCTTTCACTTAGCGTAATGCCTCCAAGGATCACCCATGTGGCTACAAATGACAGAATTTCCTTCTTTCTTATGCCTGAACGCTGTTCCGTCTGTGTATTTCACATCTCTATCCATTCACCCATTGGCGAACACTGACATTGTTTGTATATACTGGCTATTGTGAATAATGCTGTAATAAACAAGGGTGTGTAGATATCTCCAGATCCTGTTTTCATTTCCTTTGGATATACACCCAAAAGTGGGATTGCTGGATCACGTGGTAGTCCTTTTTAAAAATTTTTGAGGCATTCCATTCTGTTATCTATAGTGACTTGACCAACTTCAGTTGCCACCAACAGCGTATAAAGGTCCCTTTTCTCCATATTTGAGAAATATGTTATCTCTTGTCTTTTTGATGATTGCCATTCTAACAGATGGGAGGTAATATCTCATTGTGGTTTTGATTTGCATTTCTCTGAT